>NC_133661.1:253168536-253534369 GCF_037893015.1 Macrotis lagotis
GAAGGATGCAAAGAGGTTTAGGAGAAGACTAACCTTCACAGGCAAGAGGATCAAAGAATTAGAGGCATAGGGAAGCAAAGGGAAAGAACTCCTCGATATTTTTTAGCCAAGTCATAGGTCTGAAGCTGGATCAACTGGGAAGAAGCAATTACACTCTAAGGAATGATTATGTGGATCCTTAGGTTATCCAGTAATGACCTTGTAATTTCTTTCTGTAGAACATCTTTCATATAAATCTCCCTTCTTTCACTCTAAAAACCACTCCTTAATACAGCCCCTCTTCACCTGAACTACTGCAATAACTTTTTAATTGGTCTCCCTGCAAAAAGTTTCTTCACATTGCATTCATCTTCCATGCACAGTCCTCCATCCAGTAATCTCCCTAAAGCACAGGTATAGCTTGTGTTCCCTCTCCACTAAGTTCCAGTGACTCCCTATTGCCTCTGGGTCAAATATATTTGAAATCAAAGAACTTAGTTTGCATTTTGACTCTGCTACTTATTCTATTAACTGTCATGTATTCTGTGAGCTTCGGTTCCTTTATCTATAAAATGAAGGGGTTACCAGGAGTTGTTAATCTGGGGGATGGTGAATTAAAAATATTTTTCAATGAATTGAAATACATTGTGTTCAATGTATTTCAAAATAATTTATTTTCCTTAGGATCTTATGTATTTTATTTTAGGCATTTAAAAAACATTATTCTGAGAAGGGTGTCATAGGTTTCACTAGATTCTCAAGATCCATGAAAAAATAGTTAAGAACTTTGGACTAGTTGAACTTTAAGGTCCTTTTCCAGTTCTTAATCTATGGTCTTTAGCTCTTTCTTTTGTAATCTTTAATGTATTTTATAGGTATTATAGCTCTCTGCATTTATATTTTATTCTTCTCAAGATTGTAAACTTCTTATGGGCATACCTAAACTTTTAAACATCCTCTACTTTATACAGTACTCTACACAGAAAGATCTGTATTCCGAAGGAATAAGAAAAATTGGGGGGAAGACTATTTTTACAAAAAAAAATTTTTAGTAGTTTTTTTGTGGTGGTGAATTGGAAATTGATGGGATGTTCTATCAACTGGGTAATGGCTGAACAAGCTGTAGTATTATTGTGATAGAATACTATTGAGCTATAGAAAATGATGAGTGGGATGCTTTCAGAAAAATCTGGACTTTGATGAACTGATGCAAAGTGAAATGAATAGAACCAGGAGAACATTATACACAGTAATAACATTTTCATCAATACAATGATCCAAGATTGTATCAAAGAATTTCTGATAAAAAATGCTACTCACCTCCACAGAAAGAACTGATGGAATCTGAATGCAGATCAAAGTGTAAAATTTTTCACTTTATTTTTTTCATTTTGGGGGTGTGTCTGTTTTTTAAATAACATGGTTAACATGGAAATATATTTGGCATGATTTCACATATATAATCTACATCAAATTGCTTGACATCTCAGGAAAGGGAGAAAGGGAAGGAAGGAGAGAATTTGAAATTTAAAAATTTAAAAATACGATAGTTATGTTTTCATATGTAATTGAAAAAATAAAGTGTTCTTTAGTTTAAAAAAATGAGTGGGTTTCATTTAAAAAATAGCTGAATAAATTATGGCATATGAATGTCATGGAATATTAGTGTGGTAAGAAAGGGAATGGGAAACCTTGGAAAACTTGTGAGAACTGATATAGAATGAAGTGAGCAGAACCAAAAGAACAATTTATACAATTAATGACTTTTTAAAAATGAGCAGTTTCAGATGACTAATGAAGCAAATCTATACAGGTATCAGTGATGAAGTCACCACCATTCCACATGTAGAATGAGACATACATTTTTGGATGTGGCCAGTGTAGACATTAATTTTGCTTTATTTCACATATTTGTTAAAATGTTTCTCTTTCTCTGTCTCTCTGAAAGAGAAAATACATGCTTATTAATTTTAAAAAAATTTGAAAGAATTAACACAACATAAACATAGCTTGGCTAGTGAATAGAAAACTTACCTCAAAATTCTGAAGATCAAGTTTCTGTTACTTGGAAGCTATTGTGAACCTGGGCCAGTTAAATGGAACACTAAATGCTCCAAGGAATTTAATAAAACAATAATTTACAAGACAGGTGAGAGAAGTGGCATCTATTTATAGAGGTAGTTTCCTTATTTTGAGTGCCTTATGTCAATGAAATAACAAACTTCATTCTCCCCAAAAATACACTGAGGGTATGGGGTTCAGAATGGTAGGAAAAAAAATTTAGAGTCAAAGGGAAGGGAATGAATATTTATATAGTACCTACTATTTGCCACTTATTGTGCTAAGCACTTTACAACATTACCTCATTTGATTCTCCTGAGGCTTTTATTCCTATTTTATAGTTGAGGAAATTGTAAAGATAAACAAAGGCTAAGTCACACTGCTAGTAAGTGTCTGAGGCTAGATTTGAACTCAGGTCTTCCTGATCTCAGGTCTAGCACTCAATTTACTGCATCACAATTCAGGGTATGTACTGGTGCTTCTACTTACTAGCTATGTGAACTTATAGTCATAACCTTTCTGAACTTCATTCTCTTCTAAAAAATGAGGATGATAATTCCTGTTCTGCCTGTCCATTGAGGTTGTGAATATCATATGAGACAATGTCCATAAAACACTTGATCAGTCATGCAATAGTATCCATATGTGGGCTATATAAGAAAAAGTTTTTTTTTTAACATTTAAAGCTACCTTAGAATGAGTTGGATGCTTTGCAAGGAAGTGAGTTCCTAGCCCCTGGGAAGTGTGCAAGCATTGACATTTGGGCTATTTGTAAAGGGAATTTCAAAATTGGGTAGGTTACAACCCGCCCCAACCTTAGAGTTCAATTCTAAGATGTCAAGCTAAAACATCCCCAAATAAACTTATAGTAAAATACACACACACACACACACACACACACACACACACACACGCATAATATTTCACTTTAGAATTCCCCATTCAGCACCAGAACAGCCCTTGATGGAAGGTATTGCTTATCCATTAAAATAAGTCAACATTTGATGGAGGTGTTAACAGAGGCACAGACTACATATTTACCAATCCTTGTGGGCATTGGCATGCAGAAAGACCTATGTATTTTCTGTGCCTAGGTTTTCCCTGTCCCCACTCCATCTCCAAAGAAAGAGAAAAGGGAACATTCATCAAGAAGAAATTGGGATCTTCCAGATAACAAGAACAGATTACATAGAAGGCTTATTCCTGGGAGCTCTCAACATCAGGAATGTATGAACCTTTCTGGAATGATTTAAGGGATGCCTTCCAAGAGGCAGGGGGATGAAGTGGATGACCTCGGGACATTCCTTCCAGCCTTATCAGTCTAAGAGAGAAAGGGTGTGATTTATGTGTAGATGGTCATGTACATGATTAAGCCATATATATATATATATATATATATATATATATATATATCCTGCTTAATACATATATAAAAATATATGGGACCATATTTCCAGGGACCCAAGGTTGTGTATGTCATATACAGCGAAATTGGACTTAGGATTAATATTGTTAAGGTCAGAGTGATCATTTTGGGTATAACAGGGGGTGATATTTCATATGGCCTCACCGGCTTCCCATATCTTAGTCCATCTGTAATGGACTGGCAGAGAGAGATTATTATTAGGGAATAAAATACACTTATATTCCACCAATGAATCATTTATGGAAGACACCATCATTAGCCAGTAATATGATTTATGACTTTTAAGGGCATCACGGGCACTCTTTCTGTGTGCCTCTAAAGCGTGACCACTGACCATTGAACACAACTAGAAGTCTTAAAGCTTCTGGCTGGAGGTGAAATGGTCTATTAGCAATGAATGAGTTTATGCAGAGATAGTGCTGGGGGCCTCCAAGAATCCTTACACCATTGACAGAATTGACTCTACTGTCCTTGGATGAAAAGCAAACATTTCCCTAATTGGAGGGAGGTGTAGAGGTTAGATTACTTTGCCCTCTCTTCCGCCTTACTCCCATCCCCCTCCCCACCAAGGGAATAGAGGTCAGCCTAAGAAGCAACTCATTTAATACATGGATCAGAGGTTTGGGTCATTAACTGGTAAAAAGGTGAGCTGAACTCAGGGGCAAGAGAGTGGTTTCTTTTATAAATAGTAACTACAAAAAGGGATATGAGTTTAACAATTGTTGAATAATCAGACATGCTAATTTTAATCACAACATTTACTTATTTTTTTGATAAGAAGTTTCAGACAAGTGTGAAGAGGTATGTGGTATCAGTAATATCTCTAGAGAGAGAGAGAGAGAGAGAGAGACTGAATTGTAGATAGCCCTTTCAGAAGGTGAAGAAGAGTTGGCAAATTGACCTGCACTTCCTTTGGTTGTGGTTCCTATGACTCAAGTCTTTTACCTCCCTCACCACAGAGAAGAAATAAGAGGAGATCCCTCATTATATACAGTCCTATACAATTGACAAAAAAAAACCCCCAACAATAAAACAACAGCTTTGTAGAGTTAGTGCTGGTTGCTCATTTTATTCTTGAAGATGAAACCAAAACTTAAAAAGGCAACATGATTTGCCCCAGGTCATTCAGGAAGAAGAATATAGAGGTTACCATCCTCAGAATCATTCTCCATTTCTCCCTCTACTTCATCCTTAAATCCAGTCAGTTGCTATTTCTTGTTGATTCTGTCTGCACTTTACAATGGACCCCTTCTCTTCGCTCACCTAGCAGCACCCCTCCCACCCTCCACCCCCCACCCCCCCACCTCTCCAGGTCAAGTCTTCTTTCCTTTCCTAATCGTTCTCTAGATCTCAGATCCTTCCCATCTCTAATCCATTCTCCTCGCAGCTGTCAAAGTAATATTTCTAAAGACTCAATTAGCTCCACTGGTTTTCTATGGCCTATAAGATCAAACAAATATTTTTCTGTTGGACATTTAAAGCTCTTCTTCTGAGAAGAAATTTAATTGTTCCAATCTATGCTGATTATGCATTGCTTCCCTTTATTTATTCTATGATCCAGACATACTCTATCTTCCAATTTAGCAACGACATTTCATCTCCTACCTCCGGGTCTTTACTCTAGCTTCAAGTGCTTTCCTCTAGATGACTTGTTATATATTTTATATATACTTCTATGGGTACATATGGGGGCAGCTGGGTGGTATTGGATAGAGTCAGACCTGGAACTGGAGACAGGAAGAGTCATCTTCCTGAGTTCAAATTTGACTTCAGACACTTACTAGTTATGTCACTTTGGGCAAGCCATTTAACCCTGCATGCCTCAGCTTCCTCATCTATAAAATGAGTTGGAGAAGAAGATGGCAAAGCACTCCCGTCTCTTTGCCAAGAAAACCCCCAAAAGAGTTCTGAAGAGTTAGACATAACTAAAATGACTGAACAGCAACAAAATGGGTACATGTTGATTTCTTAATAGATTATAGTAATCTTGAGTGCAGGAACTATATGTTATTTTAAGTGCAAGAAGTATTTAAAAAATGTTGATTGATTGACAGATAAGTAGCTAAGTTAAGACTCAAACTTGGGTTGAATTCAAACTTTACATACAGTTTTTTCTTAAAAGAATTCAGTGAGGATGAAGAGCAAAGATTCAGAGAGAGTGTGAATTGTCCAAGGTCACCTGATAGTAATTCAACATACTTGCTGAGGCTTGAATTAAATTTACTTGGCTCAACATCCATTTTTTTTAAGAAAGATTTTATTTATTTTGAGTTTTACAATTTTCCCCCTATTCTTACTTCCTTCCCCCCCATCCCCACAGAAGGGAGTCTGTTAGTCTTTACATTGTTTCCATGGTATACATTGATCTAAATTGAATGTGATGAGAGAGATATATAATATCCTTAAGGAAGAAAAATAAAACATAAGAAATAGCAAAATTACATAATGAGATAACGGCCCCCCAAATTGAAGGTAATTGTCTTTAGTCTTTGTTCAAACTCCACAGTTCTTTCTCTGGGTACAGATGGTACTCTCCATCACAGATAGCCCAAAATTGTTCCTGATTGTTGCACTGATGGAATGAGCAAGTCCACAGAGTTAAACATCACCCCTACAACATCCAATATTTTGTCTCAATAAATGAAAATATATTTATTTTCACTTATGTTTCTATGTTTTAAATTTAGAAATTTCATATTTCCTATCAGGGTCAGTTGGTGTTGTGGCAAGACTTGAAGTCATCATAGGCTTCACAAGTATAAAGTGGGGTGGGATAAAAAAAAAGTCCTTTAGGTTTAATGGTCTGCCAGTTCAACATGACTTAGCAATTGAACATAAATTCCTTGAAGGCAGGAAGGATGTCCTTTTTGTCTTCTCTTTCCCAGAGTGATTTTCTAAAAAATAATAATAAAACAGCTAGCACACTTAGTAAATATTATCTCATTTGATTCTTTTTTTTCTTTTAGTTTTTGCAAGGCAATGGGGTTAAGTGATTTGCCTGGGGCCACATATCTAGGTAATTATTAAGTTTCTGAGGTCAAATTTGAACTCAGGTACTCCTGACTTCAGGGCTGGTGCTCTATCCACTTCTCTACCTAGCCACCCCTCATTCGATTCTTATAATGAGCTTGGGGGGTAGATGCTTTTGGGTTATTCATTTTATAATAGAGGAAAACTGAAGCAAATATATTAAAGGACTTTGCCAAGGTTACACATATAGTATATGTCTGAAGCTATATTTGAACTTGGGTATTTGTGCCTCCAGTGCTTGATCTGCTCTACCATCTAAGTGAATTGCATTGAATAGAACTTGAAAGGCTGAATTAATGGTCATTATCCAATATGACTCTACCTTCTTAGCCCTTTTCAGCTTTAGTTTCCAACCTTAACACTCAAATGAAATTTTTTCTCTCCAGGCTTCCCTGGAGAGACACTATCATCCTTCTAGTCTCTCAGGTTTCTAACTGAACTCTCCTTCCTCCTTTAAGCCCCCATATTCAATCAGTTGCCTTGTAGATCAGATGTTCACAACTCACATCCTACAGATTCACATTATCACATAATCCAGGACCACATCATCTCTTCTTTAGACTCTTTCAAGAGCTTCCTGATTAGACTCAAGGCTTTTATTCACCCATCTCTGACTCAGTGTCCCCACAGTCACTAAAATTATCTCCTTAAAGCAGAAATCTGATTATTATTTCTCTGTTCAAAGAACTTTTGTTGACCCCCTATTGCTTCTTAGGGTAAAATACAAACTCTGCACCATTTCAGGTTCTTTATATCCTGACTCTAGCTTCCCTTTGTAAACTCATTGCATGTTGTACAAATCTATATGCTGTATACATTAAACTGGCCTTTTTACCATTTCCTGTACTCAGCATTCCATTTCCATCCTCCATTTCTTTGTACAGTTTTCTACTATGTCTGGAATGATCTTATTCCTTGCCTCAATCTCTGAAAATCCTAAATTTCCTTAGAGGTTCACCTTCTATAAGAAACCTTTCCTGAGTCTCCTAGTTGGTGCTCTCTTTCCTTCCTTCTAAAATTATTGTGGTTATACTTATTGTCACCTTCTAGTAGATTGGAAGTTCCTTGAGAGGTATAGGGGATGTTCAAGAAAGACTACTGCCTCTGATGAGGCTTGCTGAGCCATTTTCAGAGCAGCTTATCTACCTTTGTTGTCCACCTTTCCCTTAACTCACACACATGTGCACAGTAAATGTTTGCTGTATTAATCAGGTCAGGTCTAGGGCACTGTGTCTTGCTCTAGATGTCATACTTTAGGAAGGACATTCAATATACTACCTCCAGAAGGGAAGACTAATTGGGAAACATAACATGACAGATGTCTTCAAGGATTTCAAGGGCTGTCATGTGAAAATGAGATTAGGATTACAGATCTAGAGCCAGAAGGGACCTTAGAGGCTATCTAGTCCAAACTCATCATTTTAAAGATTTGGAAACTGATGTCTAGAGGGAAAAAGTGACATTCCTGAATCACATGGGGAGTGAGCAGAAGAGCTGCTATTTGAATCCAATTCTCCTGACTCCAAATTCAGGGTATTGCCTTTTATACAACTGTATTTAGACCTGCTTTGCTTGTCCCCAGAAAATAAAACTAGGAATAGCACCTGAAAGTTGCAGAGATATAGATTTAGATTTGATGTAAAAACAAAACAAAATTCCTAATAATCAAAGCTGTCCAAAACTGTGACCTTGAGAAATAGTCATTTCCCCATCCCTGGAGGTCTTTAGGTGGAGACTGCATGTTCATATATTATGGGGCATTAAAGAAAAGTTTCCTTTTCAGTAATGGCTCGGATTAGAGGACATTTGATTTCATTCCTATCTTCAAGATCTGGGTTTTCATTCCATCTGGATATTAGGAATATAGATTTTAAAGATTATCTAATCCTCCCTTAACCTATAGATCTACTTTACAGATAAGGATACTGAGGACTAGAGAAACTTAAATGATGTATCCAAGGTCACATAGGGAAAATGGTGGTGCTGGAAATTGATCCCAGGCCACTTGACTCCATTAGCATGGCCTGCTAAATAAAGTTATAAATATCCAAATAGATCCTTGGCAGAAAATAAAAAGGTTCCCCACTCCTGCTTTAGAGGCAATATTAGTCAAAGCAAAAGAACTTTAAGAACCAGTTATCTAGGTGAATTTCAGGAATTTACTTATTTTCTTCTTGATTTCTTTAACTCAGAATAAGTTGGGATATAATGGAAAGAGATCTGAATTTGAAATGAGGGTTACCCCCTTTTCGTATGATTTTTGGCCAGTTGCTTTGAATAGGCTGTGGTGGCTCATCTATAAAATAAAGGGATTGGACAAGATGATCTCCAGGGTTCTATGATCCTGTTATTCTTTGAGATACTTTAATAGTTCAACATATAATTTCTCATAGGTTAGCTTTGTATCTCTTTGATATATATGAGATAGATTATACATGGAAGCCTTGCATCTTCTCAATATATTTGTATATATTTTGTTCTATACTTACTTATTTTTGCCTCTCTGTCGTGTTCTCAACTTCTATTTATATATTTGCATTCTCTGTCTCACCAACTTGTTTGTAAACCTCTGGAGGAAGCATCCCATGTCTTTTACTTTGTATTATCAATTGAGCGTCTAATGTTGGTCTCTACACATGATAGGTCCTTGATAAATGTTGATTGACTGACAGGAGGTCAGGAATCATGTATTCTCTCCAAAGGGGAGACTATATTTCCCAATGAAAACATTCATATTCAGTACAATTAAAATCAGCAAGCATGCATTGTTTCCTACTATCTAGTACTAAAATAATTAGTTTCATTATTGATCAAACCTTTTTGTTCCCAATAGAGGCCAATTTTGGGCTCTCAACCAATCTTGGCTATGAATTACTCTTGGGAAGAATTGAGAATCTTCACTCTAGTGAATTTCTGAGGCAGATTTTCCAAAGTTCCATTGCTGAGAACATAGAACTGATGGGAGTGCTCTTTATTTGAATAAGAATGGAAAACTAACATATTGAATGAGAAGACAGAGTGGATAGGCAGGAATTAGGCATGGTTGGCATGGAGATTATATTGTGAAGCTGGTCTGATGGGGGCAAAGTCACAGAAAAGTTAATGTAGTTTACACTTTTTTTTAAGGTTTTTTGCAAGGCAAATGGGGTTAAGTGGCTTGCCCAAGGCCACACGGCTAGGTAATTATTAAGTGTCTGAGACCAGATTTGAACCCAGGTACTCCTGACTCCAGGGCCGGTGCTTTGTCCACTGCACCACCTAGCCGCCCCTTGTAGTTTACACTTCTAAGAGTCATATACATCTATGGTGACAACTAGGAGGTTGATATTCATAAGTTTTTGTCCTTATCTTTATTTTTTTTTTTTTAGGATTTTGTAAGGCAAATAGGATTAAGTGACTTACCTAAGGCAATTTATGTAAGGCAATGGGGTTAAGTGACTTGCCCAAGGTCACACAGCTAGGCAATTATTAATTGTCTGAGACCAGATTTGAACTTAGGTCCTCCTGACCCTAGGGTCAGTGCTCTATCCACTATGCCACCTAGCTGCTCCTGTCCTCATCTTTAACTCCATATTCCCTATTCCAATCCAGTTGACTTCCTTTTTCATTCATTCAACTTGATAACTATTCACATATAGTTATTGAGCTCCTATGATATACTGAATCCAGTCTCCTAATTGAGACTCACTTGCTCCTACCTGCAACAGATGGGTTGACCTTGTCATGGAATATTAGGCCTTCTGACTGAGGTAGGGATTGCTTTAGTTTCAAGGTCACTTTGTCTCTATTGTTTTATGCCTCATTTCTGGCCACTTTCCTAGTTCTCTCTTCCCTACTTTACCTTATACTATGTATATCTGTGTTTTCTATGGACGCTTAACTGCTTACCTGACCATCCAATACAATTACCTCATTTTGCAGATAGGAAATGAAGTACCCCATCAAAGAAACTGATGTGTCCTAAAGAATGCCAACCTAGGTCCTCTGACTGTAGATTGTTTTTCTTTTCACTATACCAGTTTGTCTTTGAGCAGCCCTTTGATTTGATCTTGAGTGTCCATGTGACCTCATATTAACTTCTGACCCTTGGCTTTGTTCTGATTGCTAGTTTTCAAGCTCTCCCCAGGTATGACCTGCTCTCATGCATGGCCCCCTCCCTACCTTTTGTTCTTAACTACACTTTGGTTCCAGTTCTGGTTTCCTGCCTTGACTCCGTTATCCATTGCTAACTCAGTGTTTGTCCCATTGTGACATGGCTGATTCCTTTGAGCAATTCTCAGTGTTTATTGCACTCTGGGTACATGTTTATGGGAATCTGGTCTCCCTCCCCTTTCATCTCCTCAGGGATAAGAATTCTCTCCCTTCTCATCACTTTTCCCATTGCACCATTGGCAAGCACAGTTAGTGGTGATTAGCACACTGTAGTTGGCTCATATGAAACACCTGCCTACCACCTGTGCCCCTCATGAGTATGACCCTGGGTAAGAAACTGGCAGTTGCCCTTCATGGCTGACTGGGCTCCTGGAGCTGCTTTTAGGGGCCAGGTCCAAATGGGCACCATATGGCCGACCACCTGGAAATCATTTTGCCAGAGTGGAGTCTAATACTTTCTGTCAGCTAGAGAGTGAAGTCTGGGGAGGCACTGGGGTTCAGCAAAGAAGACTGGCAGAAAACCTTGTTGGAACAGAAGGGATAAACTGGAGGGAAAGAGGGCATGCTGGGAAACTGGTTTGCTGTTTAATTGGCCTCCACACCTTTGAAAAACCAATAAGAAGAGCTGGTTCCTAAATGTCTCTCATGACAACCTACCAACCCCCTTTATGGACAGAGTGGATTAACCTGTTGAACCTTTTCATTTATAGCTGAACCCTCCCAAGGAGAACTTTGCAAAACAGAAAATACTGCCTTGGGAGATGAAGCAGAGTGCTAAGAGTGGTAAAATGGAAAAAAAATGTAGTTTTGAAGTCAGAGGAATTGAGCTGTAAACCTCAATTTGCCATCTAATTACCTGGTGACCATGGGCATATCTTTCCACTTCTTTTGGGTCCTATTTCCTTTACCTGCAAAATGGGTGGTTGGAATAGATGATCATGGATCCCTGCTAACTCCAAATTTTATGCTAATTTATGAACAAAGTGACCATGTTACTTTTCATGAATGAATTCTTTTTTTAAGATAAACTTGTAGTTACTAGTATTTGAAACTACTCAACAAGACTCAACAAGAATGAATTTCTCATTTCTCTGAACATTTAAAATCAAAGTTTCTTCAGAAACTTTCTTCACAGTGAGGAAGACCTGGATTTAATTCCATGCTTGCTGTGTGAACCCTAGGTAAATTCTTTAATCTCTCAGTGTCCTAGCCATCTTTCACAATTGATCATTAAATGCTTATTAAGTGCCTACTATGTTCCAGGCATCATATTAAGTGTTGGAGATTAAATAAAATAGGCAAAAAAAAAAACCCAGTTCATGCTCTCAGGGAGCTCACACTAATGAGAGAGAAAACATGCAAACAGATATATACAAATAAATTGTAGACAGGATAAGTTGGCAATAATCAACAGGATGAAGGAATAAATTATTGTGAGCTAAGATTCTCTGATATATTCCAAAGATAGTTTCATTTAACATTACTTGAAGGAGGATGCTTCTGAAACTAGCTATGAGACAGGAGACCTCATAGACCTAAGATCACATAGAATCTTTTTATTTTTTAGATTTTTGCAAGGAAAATGGGGTTAAGTGGCTTGCCCAAGGCCACACAGCTAGGTAATTATTAAGTGGCTGAGGCTGGATTCCAACTCAGGTACTCCTGACTCCAGGGCCAGTGCTCTATCCACTGCTCCACCTAGCCACCCTGATCACATAGAATCTTGTTGTAGTCTGTTGCTCTTTCCTGAGGGTCTCTGAGTATACTGTTAAAATTTACTTATTTATATGAAAACTTGGACTCCAAATGATCCATTGTCTGAATTTGAGAGCCCTCTGAAACTATGCTTATCTGGCTGTTAGGTCTGGCCACCAAATGGCCTCCAAATGGGGAGAATGTCCTTTTCTAGTTCCTCAGAACCCACAAGGTTTCAAAGGAAGCCAGATTGTGACTCACCTTCCTAGGATGCTGAAGTCCAAAGAAATTCTGTGGCTCTGTATTACCTCCTATTCAGCCACTTTATCTCCAGTGTTTCTCACTGGAAAATGGATGAATTAATCTCATCCTGCTCACCAAACCTTGGTGCTGGCCTTCAAGCTTCCCAGGAGCTAAAGAGTGTGGGTGTTAATAGACCATCAATTTAGAACTGGAAGGGACCTTAGAAGTCACTGAGCCTTAATTTTTCAGATAGTGGCCCAGGATGGTTATAAAGCAGACTCACATTGCAAAATGTTCAGCCTGATTAATGATGTCTGCACATAAGTTCAGATACATCAACTGAGAAAACTTAACATGGGGCAGTTTCTAAGGTCAGTGTGGTACAGTGTTAGATGTGATGTCAGAGAACCCAGGTGAGAATTCTGGGTTGGATTTTGGTTGTGCATTTAAATCATTTAACCCCTCTGTACCTCAGTTTTCCTATCTGTAAAGTGAGTTCTAAGTTGATCAGTTTATGATGTAATTAGGGTAGTTTGAATGGTGTTGTTTGACCAGGCCTGTGTTTTAATTTTAGAGATATCTTAGTAAAGAATTTTCTTTATCCATTCATATCTGCCCAATGGGTACCTTCTTTGAAACTTATAGTTGGGAAGCCTTTCTCCTTCCTCTTAAGAATAGAAAAGGGGTGGGAAGGAATGGAGACAATTAACTCCAGCTGTCCAGGGTCTGTATCATAGTCTCCTGACCCATTAGGGTTGATATCAATCATGTATAGAAATGATAGTCCACTTTAACATGTAGGGTTTTTCCTGTCAATATGACTAAAAATAATTTTTACTTTACTAATCCTTCACTTGGATTTGGCACACAGATTAAAAAAAGCTTGATTTGAGTCACTATAATAACTTTTAAGCATTTTCCTGGGATATAATTTTAAATAGTCAAAATCTTAATTTTTTTTAACCTGAAACAAAGAGTAAGGGGGTAAGGAGAGGGGGGGCCCTGAAAATGAGCCTTAGATGAGGCTTGGGGAGAGTAGGTGACAGCTGGAAGAAAAAGTACTCTTGGAACACCCCAAGATTTCTACTCTGCTGAAAGTGCAATTCTTGAGGACAAGAGAGATGCACATGCTTCTATGACAGATGGAGCTGAACTGAGGAAGGTACCTCCTCACCCCAGCTCAACCTTCCTACCAAGGAAGTGCCTTGTCAATTTTTCATTTTGAACATTCATTCTTTTTTTTAATCTTAGAAATATTTTATTTATTTTGAGTTTTACAATTCCCCCCCTTCTTACTCCCCCCCCCCCCCCACAGAAAGCATTTTGTTCATCTTTACATTGGTTTGGACATTCATTCTGATGGTAGTTTTGGATCTAAAATGTTTGACTTAGTTTTGAGTGGAAGTTCTGATTTTTCCCATCCTATTTTGTAACTCCCTGAGGTTGCAATAGAGCAATGGTCTAGTCTTAGGTCTTTATTTACATGGAAGGAACCCCTGAACAGATGTGGACCTTGTGCTTCCATAGATCCTTGGTTCTTAATCATAAACTGAGAGCTCCATTTATACACTACAGGCTAAACCATGAATAAAATCCTAATGGATATGGATGTGGAGAACAGAAATTGATTGCCCCCTAGGGCAAGGCTGTCACACTCCGAGGGTTTGTACTTTTGTTGTTGCACAAGGTTTCTGGGGTTCAGTGAAATGTGGTGTCCCTGTAGGCCCAGAGACAAGGACAGCATTGTCAGAATTAGGACATTTGTCCCTTGGAGAAATACTGCTTTTATGGTCATCTTGTTGCAACATTTCTGCAGATCTACTGCTGATGTGTCGAATGTGGTTCTGAGCACTTTGGAAATCACCAGGGTTTTCTGCCTTTATCAATGCTTTCCCAATCCAATAAGAGCTTTCCCTAATGTGACCCCTCTACTTGAGCTAAGCCAATCTATCGGTACCACAAATGTACCATTCTTATTCTAGTCCATCTTTGTTGTTGTTGTTTATCATTTTAAAAATCATTTCTGGCTTCTTGTGACTCCATTTGGGGTTTCTTAGCAAAGATACTTGAGTGGTTTGACACTTCCTTCTCTACAGATGGAGAAACTGAGGCAAAAAAGAGTGAAGTGACTTGTCCAGGGTCTCATACTAGTTAGGTGTCTGAGGCTGGATTTGAACTTAGGTCATGAAGAGGAACCTTTCTATCTTCAGGTCTGGTGCTCTATCTATTGTGCCTCTTAACCATCCCCTTTCTTGTCCATCTACCTCGCTCATACTGACCCCCAGTAAGCAATTACTAAATGCTTATTGACTGGCTGACTAGATGGTCCTACATCCTCCTACAAGACCCTACCCAACCTTTGAGAGCTGCCTCAAGTCTTACCTCTTCTGTGAAGTCTTCCCTGATGACTCTAGCATACCTAATCCCTGGACTACTTACTGCTCAACTGCCCAGTTATTCTAGAAAAGAATTTTCATAGACTGTCTCAGTGTGCCATAGTGGGCAGACCCCTGGATTCAAAGTATAACTCTTACACTTCCTAGATGGATATCTTTGCCATCTTTGACATCATTTGCCACTAGCTGCTCTTCTTGGTTTCAGCTTCAGCAGCATCAAAGTGGTACCTTTATAGGATCATAGATAAGAACTAGAAGAGAGTTAGATAGGTAGACAGACAAATAGATACATAGATGGATAGATAGATGAAGAAAAAGAGGTAAAGAGAGGTTAAGGGACTTGTCTGGGATCACATAGACAGTAAGTATCCAAGGTCAGATTTGAATTCAGGTCTTCCTGACTCATTCCAGGGCTCTTTCTACTACACCATGCTGTCTGTATCTAAACTTGTTCAATTTTTCTGTCTTATTTTTAGTGTCACACTAGAGTTCTAATACTAATATAAGATCATAGAAACATAGATTTAGAGCTGAAAGGGAGATTAGTCATCATATAGTGCAATTTCATCTTATAGATGGGAAAATTGGAGTCTAGAAAGGTCAATAATTTGCCCAAGACCATACAGGTAGTAAATTACAGAGCTGAGTTTTTTTAATCAGGGTTTTCTATTTTCAAATCTAATGCTCTTTATATAAGAGATGCTTTAGGAGTCTTGCTCCTGTCACTTACCATTTTTTCAATTTTGGAAAAATTTCTAAATTTCTATATGTCTCAGTTTTACCATCTGTAAATGAATTGGGCTCTACAATGGCTTTGCTTTTACTTTCACTTCTAAGAATAGTAATACTGTTATCTTGCTAGCTTTCTTTATCTGATTTCTATGGGGGGAGGAAATAAAAACATGAAGATATACCCAAATTAATATAAATATAGAAGGTTCTGACTTCTCTAATGAATCAAACAAAGCTATAACCTAAACAAGTCTTCGGTTTGGGAGGAGTCAGGTGCTTTTATCCTTAGATGACATCATATGACTCTATTCAGGAAATATTTTATAATTGGTTGACAGAAAATCAGAAACACCTCTGGGTTTATGTTACAAAATAAGTCAGGGCTGAATAGGAAGTCAAGTAGTCAAATTTGGGCCACTTCTAGGCTTAGGAATTCCTTGAGGAGACACACTCTTGTGCAGTACCAGAGGGCAATTGAGTGGAGGAGTGATGCTGGGCTGCTGCTGCTGCTGCTGCTGCTGCTGAAGATGTTTATATTTGCCCTTCATTCTTGAGGAAGACTATGACATCAGGGATGTGATGCCATCACTAGCAAGTGAATTGGATTTGAGTGAAGGGGTGCTGTGACACCAACCTTGCCTTCTACTCTGGAGCCATCTGAGTCAAGTGTCCAGATGTGACACATAAAGAGTGCTAATTTTTCCTCTCCCCAAAGATCATTTGACAGCCTTGTGAACTTTGAAAGGTCAGAAGATCTAGAGTTTTTATCAGCAACAGTAGCCATGACTTCCTGAGCTAATAATAGTATCCTTGAGTAAAAATACCCCGAGGACAAATTAGACACACTAAGAAAAGGCAATTTCAAAACTTTATTGACCTTTTGAGCCCAACAGAAAGTCAAGCCACTCTAGGAACTTCATGAGGATTCCGTGAAGAGAGAAAAGGACTTTCAGAGATTAGGAGATATGAGTTCACTCTGATCACATGTACCCTAAACCTGAGTCCATTCTTCTTGGAGTATGCAAAGAGTGCTTTCCCCCAGGGAAAAGGTGGCTAAGTGGAAAGAGCATGATCCTGGAGTCAGGAAGACCTGAGTTCAAATTCCGCCTAAGATACTTGATATTTACTAATTGTGTGAACCTGGGCAAGTCACTTAACCTAGACTGTCTTGCCAAAAACAAAAAAGAAGAATGCTCCCCCAATTTTCTAGGGGTAGTGGTGTTATTTTTGTAACAACTGTTCCTTATGTCAAATTAATAAATGCCTGTTCTAAAAGTGAATTTAAGCTTGGATAGCTGATAATCTTTGGGACTTGTGAGTCCCCCAACACTTCAGAGTTATCTCTAGAGTTCTAAGGGAAGGCACAGTCACCAACCCTCTGGCAACCCAATCTGCCAGTGCTAATGGGATTTGGGGAAGTAGCTCTGGAGAGGGTGTTACAAACAAAACCAACAAAAGAATTTGACTGTTGTCAGAAATGTGTTGCTTTCACCAAGAACTATTACCTTTAATTTAGAAAAAAACTGATATCTTATTGTCTGATCTTGCTATCTTTTATACTTTTATGTTTCTTCCTTAAGGATATGATTTCTCTCTTATCACATTCAATTTGGATCAATGTATACCATGGAAACAATGTAAAGACTGGCAAATTGCCTTCTCTGGGGGGTGGGGGGAGGGAAGTAAGATTAGGGGAAAAATTGTAAAACTCAAAATAAATAAAATCTTTATAATTCAAAAAATGAAATGTGT
This sequence comes from Macrotis lagotis, assembly GCF_037893015.1. Classification (NCBI taxonomy): domain Eukaryota; kingdom Metazoa; phylum Chordata; class Mammalia; order Peramelemorphia; family Peramelidae; genus Macrotis; species Macrotis lagotis. The sequence goes on from NC_133661.1 coordinate 253,186,003, forward strand.
TGCTTTCAATAAAGAGGCTCCCTCTTCTCATTTTTAGTGTTCTCTTGTGATTCATATAAACAACATCTACTGAGACTGAATGTAATTATGGGCTTTAAAGATTCTAATTTTTTAAAGATATGCTAAAGTAGAAATCCAAAGATCGGGAGACCTGAATTCAAACTCCACCTCTCATATAAATCATAGTGACCATGAAGACTGATCAATTAATCTTTTATTATTTCAGACCACTTCTAAGATGATGTTACAAATGAATTGCTGTTCTACATTGATGTGGGAATCAAAAGTTTCTTATGTTGAAGAAATCATAAGTCCGGTAAAAGTATGTGTGTTTATATTAATATGCCAAGAATTGACAGACAAGCAACAAAAATTTTATGAATTTTACTGAAAATAATAGGAAAGGCTCTAAGAGAGGAGTCTCTAAGGGGAAATGCATATTAATCTGAGGATGAAGAGAGAAGAATAATTCCATTTAAATGAATTCATGTAATGGATAAAGATAGGGACTGAACCTGTGATTTAGTAGGTACATGCAACTCTTCTGTAAGGAGTCTCCCTTCATAAATGCAAGTTAGCACTTAGTCTTGAAGAGTTGCCAAGAACAGGAAAGTTAAGACTTGCCTAGGGTCGAACAGCCTACAGGTGTAGAGAATGGGACTTATACCCCCTTTCCTGGCTTCCAGACATGTTCTCTATCCACTATACAATGATACTGCTCAGTTAGTAATAAGGACAGACACTGTCAAGAGGGAAACAAGCTAATAAAAAAGAAATTAAGGGCAGAAAGCATCATCCAGTAGAGTTTTTTCAAAGCAGAAAGAGTCTAGGGAAAAGGAAATTATTAGAGGTGATGAGTAGAAACCTGAGGAACCACTAAATTAAAGTGATAAAAGAGAATTCATTGGAAAATGGGTTTCCTCAAAGGAACCAGAGTGCTAATCTGAGTAAAGTAGGTTTTGACTAAATTGCATTCTGGTAAATTAGAAGATTGACATCTATTCCTGGTTTGTTTCCTGAGTTCTCATAGCTTTGGACTAGCATTGTACTCTAACTGGCTATGACTGTGTTTGGTAGACTGATTGCATACTATTGATAGAGACCTTGGGACCTGGTATCTCAGTCAATTTAAAGAGGACATCTTGACTTAATTCTTTCATTTGCTAGAAAAAAAAGTAATCAGGAAAACGAGTGTGTGTAGGCTTCAGACAATCCTCCATTTGAGGATATCTGAGTTTTGTTCCTCATCTCCACTAAGACTCTGAGCCTAGAGACTCTCAGAGGAAGAAGGCAACAACCAACACAAGCAATAACCATACTGAGTTGGATTCCTCCTTCTAACCCAATCATAGAAGATTCTGTCTCTTGACAATAGGAGGTTACCCAGAGTAGTAGATAGGGAGATTATTTTCATTACTATTATCTTTATGGGTGAGGGATCTTGCCGCCTCAGCCATTCCTCTTTTTCAAAATTAGTAGAAGGGGAATTGGGGGGTGGGGGAGGGAAGCAAGAATATGGGGAAAATTGTAAAACTTAAATAAAATCTTTCTTTAAAAAAGAGGAGACATAATTTTCTAACATAGAACAATGAAAGGATACAATACATATAGTAACAATAGCTAAATATTTTACAACAGAGATCATTAAAAACACATATATAATTTAGTGCAAAACATAGTTTTGATCATCCTGTGGAGGGACATTTTGAATATTGTTCTTCAAAGGAGGTTTTGGTGCAAATCCTAAGGGCAGATAACTGACAGGTAGGTGGTGCAGTAGAGTTTGGAATGTCCATTGGGAGCTCTTCTGAAGAATGGTATTCATGGTGTTTCTTTGCAAGATGATTAAAACTATTTTTTTTCCGGAAAGATATTATTCTTGTCTCTAGAATGAGAGTTAAATTACCAGTGTTTCAAGATTTTATTCTTTCTTAAAGTTACTTGAACAGTATATATAGTCTTTATGAGAGAAGCTATTGAGTTCAGTTGAATTCTAGCCCTATTAGAAGTTGGATTATAATAAATATTTTTTTTCAGAATAAAAAGGAAGGGGAATTGATCAACCTAATTGTCAGGAAGGTTGGAGGCAGGTGAGTTGGCTCTTTGTGTTCCTAAGAAGGGGACAAAGAACTAGACAAGCTCTGAATCAGACTCCAGATTTAAGGGAGGGTTTTCTAATTTAAACTAATAATCATGAGAGCCAGTGCCTTTTAAAGGAACCCAAAATACCAGCAACTGTCAAGTGTTAGTAGAGGAGGGTGTGATTTTTCTTTTGTCAATCTACAGACTTTCTCTTTAGGTACTTTTTCAGGGGTGACATGCTATGATTCTATTCCCAGCCCCCTTACTATGTTTAGAATGAGATTTAATCTTTACTTCTAATGGGCTGAGACCATCTGTTGCTCAGAGAGGAGGGTTAACTCTTCTGAGACAGCCTGGATTGGGAGTCATTCCTTTTTAGTTAATAGCAGGAAGGGGTTTTTCCCTTTTAAATATTGGGTTGAGTTCTGTCTAGGGAAAACCAAAAACACAACCAACTTGTTTGCTGAGAAGTAGGCCTCAGCAAGTGTAACCATGGTAATCTGACCCTTGATTCTTAAGATTTGAGGGAGGACATTGGATGGACAACTCTTCCTAGAGGAGTTGCAAAGAAATGGTTGGATAATCTAATTATTTGTCACTTTGCTTGGATGACATTTATTCTCTTCTTTTTTACCTTCTTTCTTTCTGGTATAGATAACTTCCAATGAAGAGCCTCCCTCCAACAATGCACATCATCATTTACTCTACAACCTAACGTCCTAGAGAATTTTCTGTGTGTGAGATCAAATAATTCATTCAAGACAACAACATAAGTATAGGTTAGAAGTATGACTCTTTATTCTAAGGCTGGCTCTATCCACAATACCATGTTGCTTTGCTGTTATCTAGTAATAGTTCTGTCACTATGCTATTAAAAGGATATAAATGAAAACTGTGCTGTAGGATTAGGGGGTATCTAAGTGGTATGGTAAGTACAATACTGACCCTGGAGTCAGGAGGACCCAAGTTCAAATTCAACTGCAGAAACTTGCTAGCTTTTGACCCTGGGCAAGTCATTTAATCCTGTTTATTTCAGTTTCCTCATTTGTAAAATGAACTGGACTAGGAAATAGCAAACTACTTTAGTATCTTTTCCAAGAAAATCCCAAATGGGTCACAAAGAGTCAGAACAAATGAAATGACTGAACAATGACAACATAGTATTGGAAAGTAGGTATAAACAGGCCAGGATTATAGGCACAGGAAGAATGGGACTGGATATATTAGAAGGATGGGAGGTTGAGTGAGGAATGAAGTGGTTCACCTAAAGACAAGGAAGATTGGTACTGGATCAGGCGAGGAAAGACTTGGGTTTAGAATCAAAGGGCCTAAGTTTAAGTTTTGGCCCTTTTGTTCACTATTTAGAATGATATTAGACTGAGGAAGCCTGGAGGGGGAGAAGAGAAGGAAGAATGACTTGATTAATTTTGGGGTGAGGATAGGGTTTTCCAGTACCCCCATTTTTTAGGGGAAGAGGGAATGTGCTAAGGTAGTCTTTACTGCCCCCTTAAGTTTCTTATCCTTAGACTAATACCTATAAGTTGGGTACAATGGCCAGATTCCATTGTAGGCATCAGTTATGAAGAAATAATTTCAACCTTTTAGTCAATGAACTATCTAAATGTTTAATACATCTTGACCTTGATGTAGGTGTTCCCTTTAATATTATTATTACTGAAACATATCCAAAACTTCCATCCTCTCAAAGCTACTACAGGGGGGTATCCATTTCAAATTCTATAGATTCATTGAATTTTCTTGGCAATTTATAGACACCAATGGAACATGATGGTATCTATCCATCAATCCTTGCTTACTATTTATTCTTTTTTTCCCTTAGTCATCCCTTTCTTTGATTACATTCTTTAATACCATTTTTCCTATTCTTCCTCCAATATGCTCATGTCTATTATACACTTCTCCATTACCAAAGCAATTTAGAAATAGAAATGAGATCTGTGATTTTATTTGTGTAAGGAACTTCCAGATGAGGAAATTCTTTTTACTGAAGCAGATTGGCACTATCTCTGTAATTTATAACTTTTGAGATTTCATTAGACAACAAGGGTGTTTAAGTGACTTAGGCAAGATGACATAGCTAGTGTGAACTGAGGTCTTACTGGCTGCAAGACTATCTCTCTCCACTATTACACAATGTATTTTAATTCTCATTTTTAAAGCAGGAAACAGAGGAGATTCATCTATGGTTCTGTTGTTGCACAGTAGGGTAGAGAATATGGGGATCATTTTTGTGATTGTTAGATTATTTGTCTTCCTATAAAAATTCCCATTAGGGAACGCAATAAGAAAGATCATGGACTGTGAGACAGAAAGGGAACTGACAACCATCTAGTCCAACCACACCTTCCATTTTACAGTTGAAAAAGTTGAAACCCAAAGAAATTACATAAAATTATAAATTCCTTCATTGGATTCTGCTCTTGAGAACAGAGGATGAATGTTTTTTCCTTTTTTATATCTACACTATTTAGCACCATTTGGCACTTAAAGAGTTTATTGAATGAATAAATTGAAAGTAACAGAGTTTTTGAACCCAGGTCTTCCACTCACATCTAGTATTCTTTCCTACTCTCCTTATTGCTTGCTGTATTAGAGATGTATCGATCTGGTTTTGAAACATCAAATAAGTAATAGTTCATTGATCAATAATCAATAAATATTTAAACTATATTATGTGCCAGATACTATGCTAAGGGCCAAGGATAGCAAAAAAAAGGCAAATTACAGTTCTTGTACTTAAGGAACTTGCAATCTAGTAGAGAGGCAGTGGTGAGGTTGGAGGAAGGGAGGAGACAATATAACTCTGTCCCATACAAAACCTGAGAGAAGAAATCACTTAGCAGCTGGGGAGGGAATAGTGAAACCAAGAAAGTTTCCTACAGCAGTTAAAATTCAAGCTGACACCTGAAGGAAGTTAGGGAAGCTAAGAAGAGAAGTTGAGAAAGAAGAATATCTTGGAAAGGGGGAGAGCCAATGTAAAGATGGAAGATGGAATGTTGACTGTGAGGACCTGCATGGAGGTCAATGGGTTGAACCTAGACACTGCTGAAAGGGCAAAAATGATGAAAAGATTATAAAGGTAGAAAGGGGTAAGGTTGGGAAGAACTAAAATGGCTAAAAACCCAAATGGTACTTGCTGTTCCTTAAGAAAACACTAAGTCATTAAACAAAATCTGAAGTATATGCAATATGCTGTTTAATATATTTTAGAAGGATCTTCCCAAAGTGATTACATTTTTTAAAAATAAAGTTTTCTTGCTGAAAGAGGATAAGCTTTAGTCATTTGGAAAATCAACTCATGTAGTATAGTCTGATTTCTAAAGACTAATTTTCTAGGGGACTTTAATGAATAGGACACTGAATTTGGAATCAAAACATTAATTTTTGAAGCACTATTTCTACTCTTTACTCTGTGTGTGAAGTTTAGGACAGTGAAGTTGAACAGTAAATATTCTCTGGGCCCTGGTTTCCTAAACTGCAAATGAGTGGAGTTGGATAGATGATGCCTATGTTCAACTGCAAGATTTAAATGTCATGATGATGATAATGATGATGATAATGATGATGATGATGATGATGATGATACTTTAAAGTTTGCAAAGTACTTTAGGAATATCTTATTTTAACTGCAAATTACTTTAGGAATATCTTATTTTAACCACAACTCTGGAAAACAGGTATTATTTTGCCCATTTTTACAAATGAGGAGACTAAAGTAAACAGATTAAATATAAATGGAATTGGTGAGGGGCCTGTAGCTAGTATTTGAAACAAGGTTTGAGCTAAGGTCTTTCCAACTCCAGTTCTCAATCTACTGTATCATTTTATTGTCTATATAATTATTGTGGTTAAATGATGCATTTTTCATGTTTTTTTATTTTTGAGTTGGAAAACTGATTCTTTTTAGAAACAATTGACATTTTATTTTTTCCAAAATGAAAAAAATACTGTTTGTTTTATGGATGGCTCTCTATGAATGAAGGAGGGTCACATGGGGGAAAAACACAACAAACCCCCAAACCAAAGATAGCAATTAGGGTTAGTTACTTTTTGGCTAATTCCTATTATAGAGTGACATTATTTGGTACATACACTTGTCCTTGGAGGAAAAGAGACACACAGTAAATTTTTTCCCCCAGGAATTAAAGATATTGTGTTTTGTTTTATTTTTTGGTAGGGAAATGGGCAGCTAGACACATGTGTGCACTTGTGCTGTATTGTCAAACAATTTCATAGCAGATACATTGCAGAAATGTATGTTCTGGTTTGTTTATAAAAGACTCAGAGGAATTTCCATAAAAAGAACTATTGAGAGAACTCAATATATATTGTTTAGAGAAAACTGAAAAATGTAATGTAACAAGAAGGTTATATAATACAGAGGAAGAGAGAACTGGAATTGGAGCCAGGTGAGGAAGGTTCTAGTTATTAACTAGAGATCAAAACTATGACAAGTCTTTTGCCCTTTCTGGGATTCTATTTTGTCATTTATAAATTAGAGCTTTGAAGCATGTATTTGCTAGGGTTCCTTTCAACACTAAAAGTCTATGTATGTTTCCCTGAAATCATAAGTTTCAGTTTATCTAAACACAGTTCAGAACTGGCACCTCTCATTATCCAACTCTGTTACTTCAACTTTTAAGGCCTTGAGGAGATTAGACCAATTGGTCCCTTGCTACAGACTCCTGATCCTATGATTGTACATATAATCCAACCTGCAAAATTTTATTAGAATAAACTTTTTTTTAGGTTTTTTTTTGCAAGGCAATGGGGTTAAGTGGCTTGCCCAAGGCCACTTGGGCAGATTTGACCAGATTTGAACCCAGGTATTCCTGACTCCAAGGCTGGTGCTTTATCCACTACGCCAACTAGCTGCCCCCTAGAATAAACTTTAAGGCAAAAAGTTTCATTCATTATGAATGCTTGGAAAAATTAATTCAACATGGTTGGCTGGAATTTTCAACCTATAAGTTACAGTCGATCCATTTTGATTATATCTTGGCTTTGGGTTATACCTCAGGAAGTATATAATGGAAATAAATGGGAATGTTGTACTACATAAATGGAAATTCATTTGGTGGACAGTATTAAGGAAAATGGTAATTCCTTATATTGAGGGAGAACTGTATTTATGAGGGATTTGGAGAGATAGAATTATCTTTTCTCATTCTCTTGTTCTATTGGTCATGCTACAGTTGAAATAAGGAGCTCAATCAATATTTTATGTGTGTTACATAAACTTACCTGGGAATGTGTTGGATCCCCTCAGCTGAATATAAGCTTCTTGAAGTCAGGACCTATCTCATTTTTGTTTTTGTACACTTAGTAAAGTACCTTGCACATAGTAGGTGTCTAATAAATGTTTATTGATTGATTTGAACAAGAACAATGAGTAATTATAGAATGAACCTAGATGATATTTATGGGGGGAGGGGAATCTTTAATTTTGAATCAAGTAACTACTTATTCCTTGGAGACAAATGAGAACCTGGTCAGGTCATGGTGTCCTTCCACTGTTAAGTATCTAGAATGGCTAACAAGGCATTTAAGCAAGAACTTCAGTGAGGCATTTCAACTTTCAAAGGGCAACTCCCTTTCTTTCTCATCTCCCTATTTCTTCTGAAATCTGTAATGGAATTATCCTCTCTAGTCCTCATTTTTTTTTCTCTTTATCACAATGTAAATCTATTTATCAAGGCACAAGGTGGTATTCATTGAGGAAACCTGGATTTCACTAAGTGGAAGGAATAAAGGGACTACTTATCACAAAGAGAAAAGTGAACCTCCTAATCCAGAGGACCAAAAATGTAGATCTAGAAAAAGGATCACTGAAGATTTTCTAATTCAAGCATTCACATTTTTTTTTTTTTTTGTTCTGGTCTGGTGAAATCAGTGCTCTCTTCAGAACACAGTTAACCCTTCTAATGTTGCAGGATTTAGAAGTGTGAAGTCCATGCTATCTGGAAAATTTGCATAAAATCCATAGAGGTAGACCTTTCACCTTCATTTTCCTTTAGGAAATCATTTAAGGACTTAGTCTTTCTTGTATGATCCCAAAGTCCACCTGAATATCTTTTTTTTTTTTTTTTTAGGTTTTTGCTAGGCAATGGGGTTAAGTGGCTTGCCCAAGGTCACACAGCTAGGTAATTATTAAGTGTCTGAGGCTGCATTTTAACTCAAGTATTCCTGACTCCAGGGCTGGTACTTGATCCACTGCGCCACCTAGCTGCCCCTAAATGTCTTTTTAAAATAATAATCCTGCATTTTGGGATTTCTAAATTTTTGTGTCATATATGCCTTTCCACAGAACCCTCCATTATGGGGAAAGTTGTGACATGGAAGGGATTATTGTAATGTATTTTTGTAAACTTCATACTTGAAGAAAATGATAAATGATAAATTTTAGTTAAAGGATACTGAAAAATGAGAATGATTTTTTTCCCATCCAAGTTGACAGGCCCCTTGAAATCTGACTGTAGATCTCAGTTTAAAAGCCCTTGATCAAATCCAATCTCCTCATTTTATGGATTTGAAAACTGGGACTCAGAGAAGTTAAATCATTTCCCCAAGGTTACAAAGTAATAGTCAGGATTTGAACCCTAGTTCTCTAGTCCTTCCATTATACCATGATTCCTTCCCAAATGATAATACATTCAGGGTCTTTTAGGGGGAAACTTACATCCACTGGGCACGGGCGCCCAGAATTCATTTGACAAGAAATGCTCATTATATAACATTTGTACCAACATCTTTTTTTTTTTTATTGTTTTCACTGCCTCCTAAATCCCCATTTTAGGCTTAACAGAAGGTGTGAGGTGAGACCTTGGCAACCTGATGTCTCTTCCTCAGACCCCAGGCTTGAGAGAACTTGTCTTTTGAGACAAGTCTCATCTGGCAGTCAGGTCTGCTCTGGGGCTCTGATGGATCCAGGATGTGTACTAATATGGACGAGAGGCTCCTCAGATAGTTCAGGGTCTAGGTTTTCAAATGTCTGAGTAACCCTGGCTCCCAAGGGCTGGATGGTGGCCAAAACTTACAGTGAGTTAAAGCCACTTTAATATAAGGTGGAAATGGCCATTTCTGCATGGTTGGTGAGATTCATTTCCAGGGTCTCAATTTAATTCAAGGTCACTGAGTCTAATCCTGCAGCCCCTACCCCACCAACTAATGACATTTAAATGCTTTGTGTGTGAAAGAAAATGAAACTACTAGAAATTGAAATTCCTATCAAATAAGAGTCTCTTCATCAGAGACTCTTTCTGGGAGAGAGTTTTTCTCCCAAGATGGTAGACATCCCCAGGAGAAGATTGATAGTACTCTGAGAGAACCCTTTTGCCCCCTATATTATTTTTTGCCTCTGGTAACAAAGTTTCTGCCAACATGGTGTGTCCTTCATTGGAAGACATTCTCTTCATTAATAGAGCAGCTAGTCTTGAGATTTTTTTCCCAGTGTTTCTATAGTCTTGCTTGTTTTTCTCATTCATAGGCAGCCTAATATCCTGAAGCCCGAGGCTTTAGTCAGTGATGAGACTGTTCATCACTCAAGAAAAGTGAATTCTCATTGCTCAACGCTCAGTCTGCATTAGTGTTTAAGCCTATGACTTTATTCAAGGGCAGATCTGTGACATCTCCAACTACTCTTATGGCTTAGTAGGTAGTCAGGTTTATGTCTGAGCATAAACAGTTGGGAAAAGAAATCACCTAATCATGAAAGCCTAGAGATCCTAAGTTCCCAGTGACACACAGTACCTTCTTAGGAGAAACCAGGGCATGCCACTGATTTAGAATTTCCAAGCTGCTGGGCACATGGCTTTTTTCCCCCCTTTTGTTTGTTTCAGGCGAAAGAAAACAGATAATTGGATGTGTGGGGGAATATTATGTCTTGCTGGAGATAAATCACTGCCCAAGAAAGCCAGCTCCCCCACCCATCCAGTCATACAGAATTAGCTGGGTAGGCGGTGGGGTTAAAGTTATTTATTTTCAGACCATACTAGCCAGTTTGGTTCTGGAGTCCAATTGCCCCCAAAGTCCATAACAATAAATTACTGAGAACCACATGCAGTACAGAGGAGACCACCATTCAGACATGTCCTTTTACCACACAGCAAATAAAAGGTAGAGTTTTTAATACTTGAATCTGACCTATGCTGTTGAATTCTGATGCCTCCCCTTGTATATTTGACTAGATCTCTATTTGTCTACTTCCATGAAAAGCCCCCCTATAGCTTTTTTCCAAGGCTTTCTGACAAAGTTCCACTGTACTACCCTGTGGTACTTTATTGCTACAGTGTCTACTTTACTACATTATGACCCTAGAACTGCCATTTGGTACTATCCAATAATGCCTTAATACCATTGTAGATGTAGTTAACAAACTTCTAGGTTGTGGGCATTGGCAACTCTTTGGCAGAATCACAGGTTGGGTAAATATTGCATCGTTTGTCTACTACTTGTCCATACTACAGACCATGATATTTATTAATGATTGACTTTGAGGTCACTGCACTTTTGAGGGGCACATCATTACTTTTGCCTAGAGAACTTGAACACCTTAATTGTCACTCACTGCAATGGCTCAGTGGGAAGAGGAAGTTTTGTGAAAATTTGCTAAAGAGAGTGAGAGGTTAAAGTCTTTAGTCCCTTTCTAGCCTCCTCATATAGATCTCAGAAATAAATTTTGAAATCCATGCATGTGAAGAGGGACAGGAGGGAAACGGATTAAAAAGGAAAGAAGGCAAAACAGCAAAGAAAATAAGCGGGTGGCAGTTTCCTAGTGTATCAACTAGGAGGTGAGGTAGTTTGAACATACCAAGTTTACTGACTGGGAAGAGTTTTATTGCCAGGGCTTCTATTGGGTTCCCTAGAGTACGAGCAGCAATTTGGAGTCTCACTGGGTGGGCTCTAGTTTTGATAGAGAGAACTCAGGATACTACTAGCAAATTCCCAGTCAATGGAAGATATTGATTTGGCTGACCTGTGGCGATGGGAAATCCATTCAGATCAACTGGTCCTACATTGTTTTGGTTCATACTAACTTTTTTTAGCAGAACCAGCAGGGCACAACTTTCTGGATGCCCGGGGACCCCTCCTCACCATGCCAACTCAGAGAAGCATATATCTGATTCCTTATGAATTCCTACTTGATCCTTTAAGAGTTCAACTCAAATATCATGTCTTCCAGGAGCCTTTTCTGATCCCTTTTGTTGGAAATTACCTTTTCCCTCAGACCTCTAAAAGCATGTTTTTTAAATCCTTCTCTAATGTGTTGATCATAACTAGGTATTACAGTTATTTCTCTGTGGGTCTTATTTATCCCTCTGCTAGACTATAAAGTTCTCAAAGACAGGGATGGTGTTTTATCTAAGTTTATCTAAATTTGATACTTCCTCCAAAGTCTAACACAATGTTCTGTAGGAGGAAGGTAATTAATAAATGTTGTTGTGTTCTATTGGTATTGATATTATACTATCAGCAATGGAATCTTCCCAGAAGAAATTAGGAATTTGCCTACTGGTAACCCATTCTTTTTTTTTTTATTACTTTCTTTCCATTGGAGATGGTATCTTTTTATTCTAGAAAATCTGCTTAGTGCACTGATATCCTGAGAATTTACTTTGCCTGTTGGATGGATGGAGATTGTTTCTCTTAATATTACCTCAGGGTACCATTGTCGTTTGTTATTGTACCCTAGCATTGGGAAGTGTCTCTGGTTTAAAGTTTGGGTCCACTGAATATATTCAGTGCTTTCCCAGAAGGTAGGGATGAAAGGGATAGAGGAGCAATAAGAAATTTATTTTGATTCTGGTTTGGTTCTACCCCCACAGGGCTTCTGGGAATACATAGAGGTCAGATTAGTGGAGAGCCTCACCTAAGGTTAGAGACTCTGGATATAGCCTTATATGAGAGACAACACTTCCATGTTGTCTTTGTACCATATTCAGCAGTGGCAACCCATACCCTACCTTGTATAAGAATGCCTTTGGGAATCTGTCATAGATAATCTTTAGTTGGATGTAGGGGGAACAAGGCAGTTTGGTATCTTCCTTGCCTTAAGAAGGGTGGATATGACATATATCCTTCACTTAAGGAACTCAAGACTACTCACTTTAAGAAACTTAGGTGATCTTTCCTTTACCTTCCTCTCCTTGGACTGCTAGAGCTTTCTCAAATGTGACAAGTTCACAAAGATCAGAGGACAACTGTTCTTGACTGAGACTTCAGGGGGTCCCAGAGCCCTGGCTAAGGTTAGTAACAATGTCTGAGTTCAAGATCTCAAGTTAGGGAATCCCATCTATCCAATGGAGTTTTAATTTAAAAAGAGAGCAGATAATTCTGATAATGACCTGGTCTGGAAAGCCCATGTCAGAGTCATTAAAATATGCCAGGAAACACAATTTATAGGAAGCAAGACACTTGGGACTTGAGAAAAGAGACTGTATTGCCTGTGCTCAGGGACCAATTGTGGAGGACTTCACTGATTTACCTTTAGCACTTTCCCTTTCAAGGTTTTCCTTTGTCACTAGGAAGTTCTGTTTGCTTTTGATGACTATTCTGAAGGCAGTGAAGGTGACGTGTTATGCTTTGGGACCTGGGGGACATGCTAGCTGGCTCTCTGGGTGGTCTCAGAAATGAGTTAGTTGTATGTGAGAGCAAGCAGGGTGTGAAAAGCAGTAAGCTGGGAGGGAGATCTCAAAAGTCAAATGAGAATATTTGCCTCAAGCAATTCATGCACACAGAAGAATATAAGAAGGACCCTATGGCCTTTCCCCATAGCTGTGCTCAAGGAGAGGGCATGCAGTGTCTAAATTATTTGGGGTTGATCCTTACTAAAAAACTCCAGGAAGGGACACATTTTTACATCTGTATCCCAGACCCCACCCACCTCTGTAGTTTGCTTCTACTCATTCTCTGATGCAGAGTATATCCTGGGGCCCATTGAATTGATGGCCCCTTTTGGCAATCTGCTATTACTGCCACATATGGGACAAAATTTCAGGTTCGTTCCCTTCCTGCCTAAGTTTACTTCTTTATATTACCTTCCAAAGTGCTCTGAGAATGTTTATAATTATTGCATGATTTCCCACTAAGCCCACCAATTGGGAGCAAATATACTTATTTCTCCATTTTGTAGCTAAGAGAAACTGAGGCACAGAAATATTGGAAACTGGAATTCTGCTGATGCCTATGACAGCTCAACCAAGGAAGATGGAAAACTGGAACTCATGAGAACTGACTGGATAAAATAAGCCCCATTACAGAGTACTGATTTAACAATTTAGGTAAGAAATGAAACAATTAACAAAATGGAGTTGAGGGGTGGTAGTAGTGGTGTGTGAAGTCTGAATGCATCCTTTAGTTACCATTAAGTGATTGCATATGTGAATCAAAAAATCACAAATGACAAATATTTTTTCTATTGCTTTTTGTTTATCATATCTAAAGGGATATGGATGAAAATAAATCAGAGAGATGACTGAGCAATTGACATAGAAAAGCTTAGTCTTATTGGGCTAAATATTTATCAGTATTAAATGGGGGTCTTTTATGGGGGTCATTAGGGAGAGTGTCATTCTGGCAAATGGTTGCTTATGACATTCATAGGGGCAAGGAGATTTTGAAGAAATCTTCTATTATTTTAGTTTTCCCACCAAATAAGTGGCATTATTTTGTTGTTTCATTATCTCTAATTCTTATGTGTTCATCACCGTATTGAGATGTCAATTTTCCTCCCACTAGTGCTACTTCTGGGCATGGTCAAGTCATTTTTGAGAGCTTTGACCATACCCAACCCAACTTGAATAGGGGAATTGTTGAGCTGACTCCCCAAGACTGGGAATCTTCCCCTCCTTTCATCTTTCTCTTGGGTTGGTGAAACCTGGAGATCTCCAATATCCCCAGAGTTTCCTCCAAACTTTAGTTTTTGAATAAAATGGTAGGGAACATGCTTTGAACAAGTGTAAGAAGTATATGATAAATTGACAAGTCTTCTTTCAGGCCTTAAATAAATTCATGGCTCTTCTTTATGCACTGATGCTTTCTCTGGAGAAAGACTCAAGAATGCTTCAATTTCCTTGGATGAGGAGACAACAACTAAAGAGAAAGGCAATTGGAACATGTCCTATATGCTTGTCTGAGAGGAAGTGATGGGCTTGAGTGTTTGGGGGAAGAGAACCCCAAGTGGATTCTGAATGCAGAAGAAATGAATCATACTTCTTAAGTGGAAGTGGCTTCTAGTGACTATTTTATTATGTCTAGGAAGCCACAAGATAGGGATAGATGGAGGTAAGGAGGTGGTTGTGACAGTAGCAGGCTATATCTATTACAGTATGTGTGTGCCAGAGAAAAGGGAGAATGGTTTTTAATACTGATTATTCTCAGTCCAGGTCCCCTTTCTCTCTTTTCCCATAAGGGAGGATATTTTGGACAGTAGTAATCATAATAATAAGAGCAATAGCCATAATAATGAGAATGATAGCAAGTAATAATTGCTAGCAGGAAACCTTTGGCCCTGCAAAAACTTCTGTCCCCAGTGAGGCATTCTTCTTTTAATTCAGGTGATTAGAAACAAAGACCTCATGGAGAACAGAGTGATATGACAAAGCTATACAGGTTAAGAAAATGTTGCTGTAAACTCTATAAAGCAGCATCTCAGCAGCTCTGCTATTGGTTTCTTTTTCTCCTCTTTATTTTCTACCCTATCCAGTCCTAGGCCTGTTCTCCTTTCCTCCCCTTCATTCTCCCCCTCACTCTTTTTCTTTCACATTAACCAATTCGCCCCTTGAGGTTAGTCTCTCAGCAGATGTGGAGCGCCTCCGCCCGCCCATGTGGTCAGCGGCTCCCGGCTCAGCTGGAGGAACCGTCAGGAAGACTGCATCAGCCCCGTGAGACGCTTGCCCACCAGCGACTTTCCCTGCAAGAAGGACAAGCAACAAACATACAGAAAGACAGACAGACAGACAGATAGATAGACAGGGGGGAGGGGGTCAGTTCTATACAGGCAAAAGAAGCAAACTATTCTGCCCACCATCTTCCATGGGAGGGACAGATTTGCACAGGACTCCCTGAGTCTGGAAGCCTTGTTATGGAAGTTTCTATGGGCTGGGACAATGAATGGAGCTGGGTGAAACCAGGGGAATTGATAACCTGTGGATAGTGCCTTGAAGGTGGTAGGGGAAGGGGGAGGAAATTCAGATTGTACAGGACCTTACTTACCCATGAAAGGAGGCTCTTTTAGTCATCAGGTCAGAGTTTTAATTCCTGTGGACTACTCTAGAACTTGACTTTAGTCAAGGTAACTAGGTGGCTTGGGAAGAAGTACTGAGAGAGGGAGGGTTGGATGATCTATGATAAGGCTGGGCTGAGGATGGGGACTGTTGGGAAATAATAAATATCACAAGTGCTAAAAATGAACAAAAGCCCTAAACCAGTGAGACATGAATATATGCCCCTTAATAGAAGGTAGAAAGTAGGCATCCCACAGAACTTGGTTCCAAGGTGGTGGTGGTGCTTCCTCTTTGGAAATCAGATTGTTTTGTTCCCAGCTTGTTGGGAAGAGATAATGAAGAATGACTAGGTACAGACAATGCTAGGAAAAGGCTTTAAACCAGAAAGGGCTTGGTCTGTAATCTTGGCTCTTAAAGCAGGATGATTTCTGGTTAATTATTTGGCTACCCATTTGGTGATAGAGTTAGGGATGACCTCATATACCATAAACATTCCCAATCCCAACTAAAGCTTCTGCGCAAGACTTCATAATAGAACCTTTTTAAACTTAAATTTAAAAAAATAAACAACAAAACCAGCCCCAGATTCCCAAGTGATGCTTCTAGGAGCATATCACTCCTATGTCACATGGCTTGAAATTTTCTGAATGGATGTTAGGGTACAATTCCTAAAATTTACTTGCAGGAAAATCAGATACACTCAAAAGAAGATTGAGAATGCATAAGGGTTGGGGATGCATAAGAAATACTAAACAAGCTCAGTGATCATCTGGTCTGTATCTAAAATATTTACATTAGTTGTATTCTTTTTCATCTTAGAATGGTATGTCATCTATCCTGTTCTATTACAGAGGGAAAAACTAGAATAGATGCTCACAAGCTTCTTTCTATCTGGTTTAGTGGTTTGCCTGTTGTTGGTATCAACATTTCCTGAAACTGTACTTGTTTCATTTTTCCCCTTATTTCACGATTTTGATGAGTAAATCCCATGTCTTTTTCTCTCTGCTCCACTAGATGCCCCAAGATCAGGTTTTTGAATCTTTAGGTTACACTAGACTTATCTATGGGACGAAAAATTTCGAGTAGATATAAGAGGTGTGCACAAAGCACTTGTTAAATTTTCAGTGTGAGCACTGATACTTTGGAAATAAGAAAACCCTACAAATTAGAGCTTGGTTTATTGTTTTGTTGATGCGTTAGATGTAAGAAAATGGTAAAAGAACATGTTAACAATGTAGATTAAACTTGAAGAATATTTCAGCTAGGTAGTGCAGTGGATAGAGCATTGGCCCTGGAATCAGTAGGACCTGAGTTCAATTTCAGCCTCAGATACTTTCTGCATGTGTGACCCTGGGCAAGTTACTTAACCCTGAGAGCCTCAAAAAAAAATGTTTCATTTGTTCTTCCCTACGTAGCAAACATTTTACCAGCAGATCCCTGACTATGTGAAAGATTTTCCTGTATAGGATGTTTTATAAATTGTAGGAGGCCATGAAATCTTTGTCCCTAGAAGTTTTTTTTTTAAAGAATAAGATAGTTACTTATCCACTTGCAGGTATGGAAAAAGTCATAGATACTAAATAAGAGATAAGTACAAATGAGTATAAGAGTAAGACACATTGATGTTCTGCTCATCTAAGGATTGAGAGACACTCTCTTCCAGATAATTATAATAATAGCTACCATTTATATGGCACTTTATAAATATTATTTCTTTTGATCCTTACAACAGAATCCTGAAAGGTGAGTGTAATTATTATCCCCATTTCACAGTTGAGGAATCTGGGGCAAGCAGAGGTCACACTTCTTGCCCAGGGTTCAGTAAATAGGGTAGGATCTGAACTTGAGTCATCTTAGTTCCAGTATCAGGTATAGTACCAACTCTTCCCCTCATCCCTTTTGATGAATAAATTAGAAATTCTAAATTTTAGAGTTCTTCCCTCTATATTTCTGAATCTGCAGTTGTTTAATAAGACCTACAGCTAGCCCATCCCCTGAAGATAAAGAGTAGCATCCAATGGAAAAGACCCTAGATTTGTTTATTGGGGTTTTTTTTTGCAAAGCAAATGCAGTTGAATTGCCCAAGGTCACAAGCTAGATATTAAGTGTATGAGGTTGAATTTGAACTCAGGTCCTCCTGACTCCAGGACTGGTGCTCTATCCATTGTGCTACCTAAATGCCCCTTAGATTTGTTTTCAATAACTTCACCATGTATCTGACTACTTTTGCTTCCCCATCCTCCTTCCTTTCACCTACTCCATTCCAAGTTTCGCCTATATTGCTAAACAACAACAAAAACAATACCATAGTGGTTAGAGGGGACTATGTGTGCTGGGAATGGTAGCACTGTCCACCTCAGTCCATTAGCCAATGTCATTTGCAAATGGATGGGCCATCTTGCTAATGAGCTTGCCATGGGGGTTAAGGAAAGGAAACAGGTCATTAAGCTTGTTCATTTGCTGTTCTTCCCTCTAAAGGAATAAGATACTAAGGAATTCACCAAGGATCAAAGTTACCTCTCACTAATGGCAGCAGCCCCCTGCCTGGGAGAACCTCCAGTGTTCAGACAAGCTGTTATCAAGATGATTTTTTGCAGAGTCACAGGGCTTCTTGTTATGAGTCATTTTCACCCTATAGGCACTAAGAGGGGGAACTTCCTTACATGACCTTTTTGAGGTGTACATACTTTCTTCTCTCCCCTCCTCCTTCCTAATTTTTAAGCATTAATGAAGGACGAGGTCTAGGACTAGTGGTATCTTCCATACATGCGTGATGCTTGGAGAGGCACAGAAGTTCAGGGTGAGGGTGAGGAAGAAAAGGAAAAGTCTTTTGACATTTCAGTATGGAGCATCCCATGGTGCCTAAAGCAGGGTGACCAGAGCAGCCTAAGAGATCAACTGAACTACTAATGGATATTAGCTAAGGAGGAAGACAGGATGCCTCTAGCAGGTGATCTTGATATGAAATAGAATACTATGATTAAAAGCTCAGATAGGCAAGGTAAGTTCCAGAGATAGCATGTGACTACATCCTTGTGTGTAGACAAAGTGTTTTTCCCCCCAAAAGACTTGGTAAATGTAATTCAGCAGAATGAAGGAACTTTTTATTTCATGGCCCATGTGCTCACGAACACCCATTTCATTCCCATTCTCATCTGACTAGTGCTCCATATTCCAGAGACATCTCCTCAGTCTTATGGCTATCTTATGACCAGGAACCTAAAAGGTCATGCAAATCTAATATTTATTATTTTCTTTAAAGGTACACACAAACATACACAAAAGGAAGAATTCCCACTTTGTGTAATGTGTGTATTTTTAAATTAACATGCTGTTGACATGCTTTGATTCTGTTCAATTCACTTTCAGACATTAATCAACAAAGCATGCACTGGTCAGGTGACCCAGAACTCCTACCACTTACCTGAGGGCTTTTCATTGGGGATAATCTTCTATGGAAAATTGGAGGAACAGAGAGTGGTTGAACCATGGGACTATGCCCATGATCTCTGGCTCAGTATGGCTTGGTGGGAAGGGATAGTTCAATTTCAATTGTTAAAAGCCCAGATCATTTCTGGAAATTTCCACACCCTCTTCTTTTTTTTTTTTGATTGCTTGGTTTTATCCCAGTTTGGGGATAAATTTTATTCTCTCTTTGTGCCTCTCCCTTCCCTGTTGATTTGGGCATCAATCTCAAACTTCCAGGATCAGAAAAAGTAATTGCTTTTAATCCAGTCAATTTGAAGCACTCTCTTCCTCCTCCCCTAACCCCCTTCCCATTTCTCTTTTTTTCCTTTTATTCTAACCCATCAACTAAAGTGACTTGGGAATCATACCATCTCTTAGGCCATTGAGGCATTTTTCACATTTGCTACTGAAAAATTTTCTTTGGCTGAAAGCATAGTTTGAAAGAGATGGGAGGCTTTTTCCTCCTCCCTTTCTTCCTTCTTTGTTTCAGCAAAGGAATACTTGTTTAATTGAATCAACAAGTGACTTCAGTAGTAAGGAAGTTAGAAGTTCAAGGGGTGACTGTTGTACAGTGGTAAGACCTCCATGTATAGTAAGTAGTAAGATATTCAAATTGAACTGGATTCCCACATGACTTTGGAAGGATGGAAATCACCACAATGTCTGCAGAAGATAGCAAGAACAAAGAGGAAAAGTTAGATGACCTGGGGGAGCTGAGATAAGGGGGAAAGACAAGGAAAAGAAGACACTGTGCCACAATCTTGAAGGGTGCTTCGTGTGGTGGGTGCTATCTATTCCTGGTTCCCTCCTCTGATGAGAGAAATATATTCAAATGGAAGCAGAAGGAATTTTTGTTTTGACAATAATTTCACAAAATGAGCTTTTGATTAAGAAAGCCATAACAATTCCTTCCTCAATGATCTTTAAGATTTGGCAAAACAAAGCAAAGAGATTGAGTATGCTGCTTTTCAGATGTGAGGGACAATGGGCATGGAGCACTAAATGTTAAAATGCTATTCAAAGTACCATAATTCCTAAAAGGAAAGGAAATGTTATTGTACAGCTCTGCAGCAGAATTATACTTGTCTTTTTTGATTTTACATTGTAAAGGATGACTCTCTGGAAGAGGCAGGGGGAGTGATAGAGTGAGAAATTTAGGTGATATATAAATAAAAAATAACAAAATTTACTTTTAAAAAGGCTTGAGGAGGGAAAGGACATTCCATTTGATGGAGTTGTTTAGGAAAAGTGATTGAGTAAGATGTTCTATGGTAGTTTCATCTAGACCCGTGACTAGAGGAGGACTATGTATATTTATTATTAAAAACAATATAACCATTTACCATTTCTTTCTATAGCACTCTATATTTCAACATGCTTTCATATCAATTATCTTATTTTGTTGTCCCAATATCTGAATTAAATAGAGAAAATATTGAGTGACGTTATTATTTTATCCATATAAAGACTAAGAGAAAAGACTTCGGCTTGTCAAAAGTCCCACCCAGTAGTCAGACTAGGACTTGGGTTTGGGTAGAAATGTGGGGAACACTCTGACGATTTGGCTTGGGGAGTGTTATATTGAGTCCCATACTTTTAGAAAGGGATCTGCCTTTTTGAGGCATAGAAAGGCTTGATTTCAGAGTAATGAGGAAGTAGTAATTTGGCAGATTTTTTCCTGTGGTCTAGATTTTATTCCCTTGCTCTTAAATGTTCTGATCTCTCACTATCGATGATAATTTTAAGTGGAATTTCAAAAATATTCTCCCTATTAGATTTTTTCCACAAAATTATAAAAATAAATGTATTATAAAAATAAAATAGGAAACAAAATAAGCCAAATAATACATGAAAAAAAAGGATTTTTAAATAATCTACTGGGTGAGGGGGAAGAAAATACTAATGAACAGAAAATCAAGAAATACAAACAAATTCACATAAGTAACAGGGAATTATATATGGTCAAAATAAAAATGAATATTAAGTCTTCAAAGAGTTTGGTTAGTGTGACTGAACTGACTATATAATAGATCATGTCCATTCCTGGTTTTGGACATATGACATCTGGCATGTCAGTTCTCCTTATATCACTTCATTTTCTGAAAGTTTCTCTCCCAAATCATATTGACAGGTCATCAGAATGTTTTTTCACATTACTCAGGTAATGATAGGTTTATCATTCCCTCAACTTTCAGAAAAGCTTTTCTCTTTAAATCATTAAGTCAGGCTTTTCTGGTCAAATCCATGAAACTCCAGGTAACCTAAGGAAGACAGATGAATGTCTTCAAGAAAGATCTGTCATTAGTTGGGGAGATAGATAAACCTCGGAATTAAAACATTTGTAATGGCCATGGACATAAGATAACAGTGAACTCATTTGGGGGCAGTCAGGGTACCTCTGAGGCATAAGCCTTGGGCAGGTTCTATTTGAAGTCTTCATCTTATTCCCTTTAATCCTCACTGGAGTTTGCTAAAGGAGGGTTAGGTACATGGCTGCCATTGGGTGAAAATGCTTTTATTTCATAAATATGTATATTAATGTGATAAAAAAGGGGGAAATAAATCTGTGTTAAAAATAATAATAAATGACATTTCTCTTCCTCCCCTTTTTTGTGATAAAGCTCAGCAAATTTGATAATTAGCATTTATACAGTGCTTTTTAAAACAACCTTACAAAAAACCAGGGGAAGGGTGTACTATTAGTATCACCTTTTTACATATGAGGAAACTGAGGCAAAGTTTAACTGACTTTCCCAGGGTTACAAAGTTTGAGGTGAGACTTAAAAACTCAGGTCTTCCCGACTACTGGGCTGTTTTCTAACCCGTGTCACCTAGCTGCCCCTTATAAAAGGAATTTACATTGAGCATACCAAATGGGTCTTAGCAGAGAGCCTAATGCAACAAGGAAGGGAATCAATTTAGTAAAGGACTTTAGTCATAACAGGCTTATTGTAGCAAACTTTGCCTAAGTCCAGATTTCCCATTCTGTGACTTTCTCTGGTCATGAAGATTCAGGTCATCAGAAAGGAGGTATATGTTAACACAATTGAGGAAACATGGCAGTTCTTTTTAGTTGTGCTGCTAAAGGCTGTATGTGCTATGGCTAGAACAAAATGCTATCTGTTATTCTCCTCTAGGATGCTAGAGAAATTCCTGAACTGGGCTGCTGAAAAAATTGCACTTGAATTCATTCATAAGAAATATATGGATAGGAACCAGATGGTGATTTCATTGTGATAGAGAATTCTTGGCCAGGAAATTTCCTTTACATATGTGTGCAGATATGCATTCACAGAACATTTCCTAGAGCATCAAGACATTGACTTGCCCAGGTCATATGATTATTCTGGATCAGAGGAGGGACCTAAACTCAAACTCTGAGGAAAGTTCACTATCTTAATCTATGTTGCTTCTCCTGAAACTTTCTGGAAAAGATAAAAGAGGCAACCACTTTTCATAGGGATTCTCAAATCATTATACAAGGTTTGGCAAGATGGAATTTTCCAAGAACTCAGTGGGGTACTTTCCATCTTTCCCAAATGCTATGCTCACAATCTACTTGGATGTGCATCACCCAAGTGTGTGTGTGTGTGGTGTGTGTGTGTGTGTGTGTGTGTGTGTGTGTGCGCGCGCTCATACACCTCTTGGATTTCTTGTTAGCCAGCCCTCCTGGAGCTTTCCCCTATGAGACCCAGGAGGACCATCTCCCAGGCAAAGGTCAAGGTCATCCTGCTCAAATGAAGCATCAAGTTTTGATAGGAAACAACAGCTCATAATGATTTTGCTACAAACATTTCTAGGACAGGCCTCTCTCCCCTTACCCCATTTTTCCCCCATCCTGGAATGTGGTGGATTGGCATGAGATCAATTAAAGATCTACCAAAACCATCCCCAGTGGCAGTATAACAATTACAGAATAGGTGTGTGTGCGTGTGTGTGTGTGTGGGGGGGGAGAGGGGTCCTTAGTGTAGCATTTTAAAAGGATGCTTCAAAGCAAACAATCTTGTTGTTTTTTGTTTTTTTTTATTTATTGGGTTTTTGTTTGTTTTGTTTTTTCTTAATTTTTTACAACCATTTTTAGTTGTCTAATCTTAAACCACTTGAATATTCTTTCTTGGTTTTGGTCATTCCCTACAAAGGCTGTTAAAGAATTGCCACAATTCCCCCTAATTCAAAAGGGAATAAACAATGCATCTCAAAAGTTCATCTTGCTGGCTATCCAGCAGAAAGTAATGGAGATTTTTATTTCCTATAGGATTTTACTCTGTTTTATCTGATGAGTCTTAAATCCTTAATAGAGCAATAGTAACAAAGGGGGAAGATACTGGATTTAAAAGATATCCTTAAGTGGATAGACTTCTGCTGAACTTTATTAGTGGAGTGGATGGAAAAGGTGCTAACTGATCTCAGTGAATGTTATTTTAGAAAAAGCAATGCATATGGAATTTGAGAACTTGGCTCTGCTATTGTGTGATCTTGGCAAGTCCCTTAACCTCTATTCTCAGGCTAATCATCTGTAAAATAAGGAGGCTGGGTTGCTAAGAACCTCTAGGTTTCCTTCAAACTCTAAAGCATACTGTTGCAATCTAATGACTAGCTGAATTTTGAAGTCTTTTTCAGTTCTAAATTGTTGCCCAGCTATAGACATCCTTTACTCATCTCCTCACAAGTATCCTGAATGAGGAGCTCACTCCAAAGTCACTATCTTGGGCATAAAGATGGAGAAATAGTCATCAGTGTCAATCGGGGCAGGAAGCTATGGTGAAACAGACCAAGACATAAAGGAATAAATGCGTGAGGCAACACATCTGTGGAAGCAGGGAGGGAAGAGAGGAGGCAACAGACCAACTGATCATTCTTTCCAGTTTCAGAGCACCTTCCATCCAAAGGATCCCAAAGTATGGGACAGAGCATTAGAGATAGAGGGATCACTCACCCGCTGCTGGAAGGTAGCCACCTCTGGGGTGAAACGCGGTAGCCAGTCTTATTCTGCGCCAGCAGCACTATGCAATTGGGTTTTTAGGAAGGGAAGTGAAGAATAACTTATCCAATGGCAACTGTGAATACCTATTGTTCTAGAGGAGCCCCTATATTGATACCAAAAGGCAGCAGGCATGCAAAGCATGCAACAAGTTTATTATAGAAGCAGCATATACAGCTATGTTCATGCCTATATAGAGTATATGGTATGTTCACTACCATACATTATTCATATAGGATGATAGCTCAACCTCATACAGCAGGCATCACACACACAGAGATATACATGCAATAAGCAAATATGTACATAATGCATATGTGTATATAGACATGCATTTGCATAAATGTTACAAGTAATCTGTATAAGCAATAACTTGACCAATTATGTAGTTGAGGTGTAGGTATCCAGGATGCCAGTCACTGAAAAATAGCTGCGGTACACAATTTGTTATTATTCAATTGTCTGACTTTTTGTGATCCTATTTGGGGTTTTCTTGGCAAAGATAATGAAGCAACATGCTTAAGTGGTTTGTTCAAGGTCACACAGCTAATAAGTGTCTAAGAGCAGATTTGAACTGAGGTCTTCCTGACTCTAGACTTGATTTTCTATACACTCTGCAACCTAGCTGCCCCAACTCTTATTTCAAGCTCTCTTGTATGTTTTGTCTTCCTCCCTTAGAATGTAAACTCCTTGAAGGCAGGTACAGCTCCATGCCAGTGTCTGGCACATTTTAAGTAATTTGTGTTTTATTCATCTATAATATGTCCCTAGAAAGGCTTCACTCTCTAACCTTATCTCTCCTCCTTTGTTCTCTTCTAGCTTGGAGTGACTTTTCCTCTTAATAAATTAACAACTGGTACTTTCTTTAGCTCCTCAAAATAAGAGAGTCCCACATGCCTATTAGCTTAAGGAATCAGATCTTAGAGACAAAGTTGGTTTCTTTAGCACTGGGATAGCTCATGTTCCTTTACTCATGACTTATTTTTTTTATATATATTTAGAGATATCAAATAACTTACCATGAGGTAGATGAATAGGGATAAGTTCAGTGTCTCAAGGCAACAAATGGGCAGCAATCAGAATGTTTTCCCCAATGTCCCACTATCCAGTGAGGATAAGACAATTAAAACATAGGCCATATTTTAGTAAAATAGCTAATGTGTGATCTGAGGTGACTGAGATATATGAAGAGTCTAAGGTGGAGATGCCAAACATGCACCCACAGCTTGCAATCTGCCCAACTCTTCTGAGTGTACCAAACCATATTAAAAGGTAATTTACAAAATAAATAAAAATACAATAAAATAGAAAATGTTAATGTGGTTTTCCAATATATCTGCAGGAATTTTTATTATGGTTTTTTTCCACTACAGCTCTAAGACATAGAAAGTATCCTTTCTGATTGTTTTCTTTAGGAAAATACAGATATAATGTAAAAAAATATATTTTACTCTTCAATTCATTAAACTGGTAGGGTTTGGCTCTTAAAGCTAGTCAAAGTGTAGCCTCTTCCAACTTTTCTAGTTTTCTTATATCTTATTCCTATCCACAAACTCAATGATCTGGATTCTGATCTCCTTGCTATTTCTTGCACAAAAGTCTCCATCTTCCAACTTTGTGCATTTCTTTGCCTGCCCCTCCAGGCATAGGAGTTTCTTCCCTTTTCATCTGTGCTTCCTGATTTCCTACAAGTCCCAGCTAAAATCCCACCTTCTTTAGGAAGCCTTTCCTGATACCTTTTAATACTTATTCCCATTTCATTCTGCAAATATCTTATTTGCACATAGTTATTTGTATGTTGTCATTTCCTCGATTGTGAGCTCCTTAAAGACTGTTTTTGTCTTTCTATATATCTCCTGGATTTAGTGCAATGTTTTTGGTACATTGTTGTTCGGTTGTGTTGGATTTTTCATGACCCTGTGGACCATACTGTCCATGTGTTTTCTGGGCAAAACCTGGAGTGAATTGCCATTTCCTTTCTCAGCAGATAAAACAAGCAGGGTTAAATGACTTGAACTCAGATCTTCGTGACTCCAGGTCCAGCACTCTATCCACTGAAACACCTAACTGCTTCCAAATGCCTAAGGAAAAAGTAGGTACTTTATAAATACTTGTTGCTTTGTCTTGACTTGACCTATGGGATCACAAATGATAAGAGATGAATCTGTGATATTGCCTTTGTCAGGCATATGAATGTGTCACATTATTTTCAAATAACAGCATTAGTATCCCTACATATTTAGAAGTATACTTATTCTGGGTCTATTTATTATTGTATAGAGAAGGACTTTAAAAATTTTTCAACTCAGAATTCACAATGGCCCATGGCAAGACCAAAGTTATATGAAAACTATTTGCAGATATATAACTTTGTAGATGTTTTGGATGATCTTCACACAAGTTTCCAGCTCTTTTGTGTGAGATACATGCCATCTCATTGACAATGGCATGCAGTTAACGACTCTCTTGATACTGAGTATGAGGGAGCTATCCCTCTATGTCAGCCTCTCTATTCTTGATTTTTCAGTCCAAATTTTTCTTACAAATATTTGCTTTTAGCTATCCCTGCTCCTGAATAGATATGACTAAACCTTCACTCCAGAAGGTTTAATACTGACTAGACTTTTTAAGTTTACCTTTAAAAATATCTTATTAAAAGTTTACTGACTTTACTGGGATTACCATGTTTAATGAGAAGCGTCGAAGACTTTAGGCATAAGGGATGAAAAGGGAAAACAGAAGATTAATAATCATAATTATACAATCCCATGATTAGCTCGAAGCAATCTTGAAGAAGCCTGAGAGAGGAGTTAGTGTCATTTTCAATTGGATTGGTTCCTCCAGAAAGCTGCAAAGAGTATATATGTGGGAAAAAAATTTTTTTTTCCTGGCTCTGATTGTTGCCAAACCATCATGTTTCTAAGGCAAGGACTCATTAGTTGTAGAAGAAAGAATATAGCAAGCAGGAGGTCTCAGGATGGCAGCCTCACAAGCTTTTGTTCTCTACTTTCCGGACCAGGCAACCCAAAGGCAGCAAGTGTCCACCCTATCCATCCTTGCCACCTCACTGCAGTGTAGCTGTCTAAACCTCCCTTGCTAAAAAACAAACAAACAAAAAGTCCCCCAAAAGAACGAGCGCTCTGGTGTTCTGGCTCAGTGATCTCATTTTTGCTTTCTGAGAAGACAGCCCTACAAATCAGACACAGCTCCAGCTGTGACTTTGAAAAAGGCATGACTGACATCTGAAGACAAGTAAATCTGCTTCCCAAAACTATCACTCTTATTTTGGTTGGTCTATTAAGGACCAAATGAGATAACATTTGTAAAATTCTTTGCAAGTCTCAGAGTTATACAAATCCATTATTGTTGCTGTTGTTAGTGTTATCTACTGCTATCTCCTACTGTAAAGTAGGGATATATTAGAGAAGGAAGTTCTTGATATTAATTCACTTCTAACCCCAAATGCCAGCATTCCATCCTCAAATCATATTAACTAGTTTATAATTTTTTAATGTGATATTGACAATTCATTCACTGAAATACAGTAAATTTCTTCAATAAAGATTAATTGATTCACAAAATCCTAGCTTTACAAAGGATTAAGGTTAGCTATTAAGGCAGGCATACCTTTTCCAAGTAATCACTTCCAGTTGTAGCAGGGAAGTTCTAAGGACAGAGAAATATTGTGATATTTTTTTGGTTGGGGACAAATCATGTGACTTTTCCTGTACTATTACTGCTCTGTATTGGCTTGGTGGGTCTGACTAAGGTCTCACCTTTAGGGCAGTAACATGGGCACAACCAGCCAAGCATGCTTTGTAGACAATAAACACTATACATACCCACTGGATAATATCTTACTTAGGCATTAGGTCATTCCTTAAGGAACACCCCTGTGACAGGTACAGTAGAAAATCATAGCACCATCCTTGTTTGTCCCATCACAGAAAATGTACTTACGGAGTTATCACTTCCTTATGGGGTTCTTTTTGTGACTCTACCCAGCTGCTATCCAGTTTCTTTACCCCTTCCCTTCTCCAGGCTAAATCCATGTGATCGCAGTTCCATGCATCTGGATCTATATTGATCTAAGCCCAGTCACTATCCATAGGTGTTTTTCCCTTTCTCTTTTTCCCCCTTTTTAACTTGACAATTGCTATTCTCCTTTAAAGGTCTCTTTTTGTTTAACCTTATTACCTTCGTGGAAACTCACACTTTTTAACTCGACTATCCTCTTTGCCCTTCTCCCACAACTGTTTCTTACCTTGCTAAAGTACTTAAACTTGATTCCCTCATAGGGAATCAGTAGTTTCCTGCCTTCACTTTAGCCTTTCTTTCCTTTAACTTCTGCTAATCAGTCTGCTCCTTCATCTCTCTTTCCTTTTAGCTCATAGCAATACTGAAATTCACTATCTAGCTACTTCTTCAAAGAATTTGTGCACTTTTTGTAGTAACTTCTATGTAGTAGCTTTGTAGTAACTTTTTTTTTTGTAGTAACATTTATACAACCTGTGAATTAGTTTAAGCCTTTCTTACCTCCCTGAATCAGAGAGTTTGGTAATTTCATCACCCAAATGAAGCACAGCTGTCCTTCTTTCCAACCCCAGTGACCAGTTGTTGAAGTTTGGAGGTAACTATGTTTCTTTTGGGCAGTTCTCAATGTTACAAAGTTCCTCTCTGTTATTAGTTCTATGGGACAAATTGAAAAATCCTTGGGTATTTAAGTCTCAGATTCCCTGGGTCACTGACTTCCTCTCCTTGTCACATTGAGAGAGTGTGTCAGAGTCAGGACTTGGAGCCAGATCTACCAGACTCCAAGGCCTGTCTATCATACACTGTGGCATTCAGTCTCTGTCTTTGTATATGGAGAAAAAGTTGATTTTTTAAATCATTTCCACCTACTGATAAACCTCTAGAGGAACAGAGAAAAAGTCTACTATACTTTAGTGTCAAGTTTTTAGCATTTTTAAAAGTTTCCTTCTTCCACAACTATCCTATTTCCTCCAGGCTAAGTATCCTTAAGCAGACTGCTCATAATTGCCATAATAATAACTAGCATTCAAGTAAAGATTGGGCAACTAGCTGTGGAAGTGAAAAGAGTGCAGGTCCTGGAAGCTGGAAATCTGTCCTCTGAAACTTACTAGATATGTGGACAAGTCACAACTCCATTTGCCTTAGTTTTCTTGTCTCTAAAATGAGTTGGAGGAGGAAGTGGCAAGTCACTCTAGTATCTTTGGCAAGAAACCCCCCAAATGGAAGCATAAAGAGTTAGATATGATTGAACAACAGTAGCAAAAGTAAAGTTTGGTAAAGCAATTTACAAATACTACTTTAATTTATCTTTATATTATTATTATTACCATTTTAGATGCTTCAATTATTACCACCCCCAATTTATAAATGAGGAAACTATGGCAGTCAGCAAGTAGCTGAGCTAAGATTTGAGTTTAGGTTTTCCAGACTCAAGGTCCGGTGCTCTATCAACCATACCCTCATCTTGCTTTACCTGTTTAGATGGTAATATGATGAAACATCCATAGTTGGACCTCATAGTCACAGTACATACAGACACACACACACACATACATGATGAATTAGATGAAGTAGTCTCAATATGTTATAGAGCACAAAGGAGGCATTAATTCCTGTGAGCTACATGTTTCTTTCATCAATGATAGCCCAGAATTGTAGTAGTCTTATAATAATCACACTGCTGTCTCATGCTGAGCACATAATCAACTAAAACCTCGGTCTTTTTATATGAAATTTCTGTCAAGCCAGATATTCCCCATTTTTAAACTTGTTCAAATGATTTCTTGAACTCTGTTCACTTGTTCAGGAGTTTTGCATGGAGAAATTGCTTAACAATGTTAACTGAAATACAAATAAGAACTTTGCATTTTCTTATTATTCTTTATATCTTCCCCTCCTCCCCCACACTTTTTTTGCTTTTGGTTGTACCCACTGGTTTTAGCCCCTGGAGATTTTGGGGTTTAGAATCTAGTGCATTAGGATCAGAAGAGGGAGAATTTAGAACTGGCAATGTGATGCAGAAGAATAGATACTGCATTTGATACGCTTGGTTTTTTTAGGTTTTTGCAAGGCAAATGGGGTTAAGTGGCTTGCCCAAGGCCACACAGCTAGGTAATCATTAAGTGTCTGAGACCGGATTTGAACCCAGGTACTCCTGACTCCAGGGCCGGTGCTTTATCCACTGCGCTACCTAGGTGCCCCACCAGAGGACTTTAAATCCAGGCTTTGCCCTTCTTGAACTATGGGACCTTAGGGAAGTCTTTGACCCTCAGTTTCCTCTTCTCTCAAATGGGGGCATTGGATTGGATGATTTAAGTTCTCTTCTAGTCTAAAGTTTATGATCTAGTCTAATCATCTCTCTTTTTTTTTTAGATTTTTGCAAGGCAAACGGGGTTAAGTGGCTTGCCCAAGGCCACACAGCTAGGTAATTATCAAGTGTATGAGGTCAGATTTGAACCCAGGTACTCCTGACTCCAAGGCCGGTGCTCTATTCACTGCACCACCTAGCCACCTCTAATCATCTCCTTTTGAGGAAATTTAAGGAAATAAGACACCTTATGCCAATGGTCCTCAGCTCAGTAACCTTCCCAGTTTGTGTCATTGATATGGGTTTTGTTTCATCTTCCAAGTCAGATAAAAATATTGATTTATGTACCAAGAGAACCCTCTGCAATGATACCAGTGATCTCCAGAGGTATCAGGGATCCATTTGTCAACATTCAGTTTAGTTACATAAGCCATACTAATGAAAAATTCGCTGTTCCCTATACAGACACACAATCTGATCTGGGTAGATGGGTAAGCAAAATTTTCATACTTTGGTTTCTTGGACAGGAGAATTAACACATTATTTAAGAAGACTAGAAAGGAGGGTATTTCTGGTCCCTAGAGTACAATACTATGCCACAGATGGCACAGATAGTTTTCACTGAGAGTTGAGAGCATTGCAGTAAGATTCTGCTGCAGGGTCAAGCTACCCATATCAATATCCTTCAGCCCCACATAGTCATGCTCCTATTCCCTTTGTCCAAATATTTAAAAGCAATTGGGCATCCATTTAATATTTCTCTTGGAGATTATGGAATATTTGAAGACCCTTTGGTCAGTTTATTAACATTCATCTTGACCTCCAGTATAATAACATTAAATTCTCAAATTGGAAACCTGGTGATCAACCCTATACTTCTCTGAACTATTTTCTTGACTGATGCAACTTTGTTTCAGAATATTTCTACTGAAATTCTTTTCTTCAGTTCCAGTTCTTCTGTCTGCAAGACTAATATTCTCCAAACATTCTAATATGCCCATTTTTGACCCAATCAATGATCATTTAAGTGTTGTCTATATTCCAAGCATCTCACAAATTACAACCAAAAAAAAAAAATAAAGAAGATGCTTTAAAGTTTGCAAAGTACTTTTCTTGCAGGGTAGTTTATCATTTTTATTGTACAGATGAGGAAACTGAGGCTTAGGGAAGTTAAGTATCATACCCAAGATCACCCTGTTAAGTGTTAGAACTGGGATTTAAACCTAGATTTCTTGGTCCCGAGCTTTTTCTCATTTCACTCTTCCATACTGTCACATACTATTTGTATTTTATTACTTAATTGTAGTGTAGGTCTTGAGTCCTCAAGGAGAGTATTGAATTCCTTAACCTTTTATGATTCTCAAACTCTCACTAATCAGTTTTGGTTTCAATTCTGTTTCTGCTGATTAATAAAAATTTCCTACCTTTTTTTCTCAGGTTCTTCTTGTTAAATGAGGCAGCTGTACTAGATCAATTACTAAGTATTTTTAAAAATGTAAATATTTTTCTTTTGTAAAAAAATATTTTCATTCAGTTTTATTTTATTGAATAAAAGCATTTCCATAACAGTAAAATAAAATATGATTGTGCATAAAACTGCAAATCTACTATGTTCAAACTGCTATTACTTTCAAATATATAATGAAATAATAATGCAAATTCTTTTATCTTCTCTCCCACCCTAGAGATGACCACCATCAGCCACAAATAGGTGTATATATGTGTGTGTATGTGTGTATGTATGTATATATGTAAAATTATTCTATATATACTTCTATTTATCAATTCTTTCTCTGGTTTCAGAGTGTCTTCCTTCATATGTTCTTTTTTTTTAGATTTTTGCAAGGCAATGGGGTTAAGTGGCTTGCCCAAGGTCACACAGCTAGATAATTATTAAATGTCTGAGGCCGGATTTGAACTCATGTACTCCTGACTTAAGGGCTGGTGCTCTATCCACTGTGCCACCTAGCCGCCCCCCCCATATATTCTTTATGGTTAATTTGGATATTTATAATAGATAAAATAATTTGTTTGCAATGGAATGCTGAGTGAGTACTTTTAAAGTGCTTTCTGTGTGTCATATACTTGACATACACATAGACAACAGTGACACAGTCACAGTCTGTAAGGAGGTTGTATTTCAATAGGAGTATGTGACATATTCCCAGATAAAGAAAAACTTTTAAAATACCAAACAAAAGAATTCATGTTTTCTTCCAAGGACAATAGGAAACCACTGAGTTTTCTTGAGGAGAGTGATATGGTCAGATTAATACTTTTAAGAATGTCAATTTGACAGAGGACCAGAAGGCTAATTAGGAGGATATTAAAATAATCCAGGTGAGCCTTGATAAGGGTCTGGATGAGAGTGGTTGTTATATGTATACAGTTAGATGATGTGGCTATTCCCATCTTCTGTACTCAAATCTTACTCAGTACTTCCCATCTGCTTATTTCTTTAATCCTACTCTTTCTCTCAGTTCATACTTCCCTAGGAAAATTGTAGTCATTTGATGACAGTTACCTCTTCTCTCATTCTCATTTCACAACCTCTTGATATCACCCCTTATCTCCTATGCCTTTAATCTCTTCTGAACATGTGGCCCTTTTCCTCCCAAAGACAGCCTTTCTATACATTCACCTGATCTCATCCCTTTCCCCTCTTCTACAGAATTTCCCCCACCATTACATTTTCTTTACAATCTTCAATCTTTGCCTATCCACTGGTTCCTTCCCTGAAGCCTACAGAGACCCCAAGTTCCCCGACCCTTAAGTAGATCCTACAATTCCCCCTAGCTTTATTCCTCATTTAAATCCCTTCCCCTCTTGAAAAAGAGTCTATTTCTTGCCAAATTCTTTTCTAAATCCTATGGAATCTAGCTTCTTACACCATTACTATTCAAAATGCTCTTTCCACAGTTATCAGTAATATCTTAATGGTCAAGTCTAAGGGTCTTTTCTCCATCCTCATCCCGTTTGATCTGTCAGGTACAGAGTTCACAATATTGACCAACCTCTTCTGAATATTCCCTTTTCTCTGGTTTTCATAAAGCCTGCTCTCTATTCTTTCTCTACTCATCTTATTCCTTCTCAGTCTTCATTGCTGGATTTTCATCCTTGTTCCAGACAACCCCCCCCCCCCCCCCCCGGCTCCATTCTGGATTGAGTTTCATTCATGTTCTGGACCCCACCGCCCACGCCCCCCCCCCACCGTGTTCATTCTTGATTTTTTTCCCTCTTTTTCTCTTTCTACTTTACCTATCTTTTCTTGTTTTATCTATCAGGTGCAGTTAACAATGCTGACCAACCTCTTCTCCTGAATATTCCCTTTTCTCTGAGTTTTCTATAAAGACTGCTCTCTATTCTCTCTCTCTACCCATCTAACCATTCCTTCTTAGTCTTCATTGCTGGATTTTCATCCATGCTCCAGACACCCCCCCCCCCCCATTCCATTCTCGATTTTTTTCTTTTTTTCTCTCTCCACTCTATTCTCTGGTAATCTTATCATCCCATGCATTCTATTATCATCAACTACATACTGATGACTCTCA
The DNA here is from genome assembly GCF_037893015.1 of Macrotis lagotis. NCBI lineage: Eukaryota > Metazoa > Chordata > Mammalia > Peramelemorphia > Peramelidae > Macrotis > Macrotis lagotis. The sequence continues at coordinate 253,219,669 of NC_133661.1, forward strand.
GATCTTTTTACCCAACACTCACCTTGCTCTGAGCTTCAGTCTGCATCACAAATTGCCTATTGGACATTTCATATTAGATGTCCCACAGGCATCTCAAACTTGGTATGCTAAAAGTAAATTTATTTCTTTTTTCCCAAAATTATCCAACCCCTCCTCTAAACTTTCCTATTACTGTTAAAGGCATCATCCTTCCAGTCTCTTCAGTGCCATCTTTGACTCCTCACTTTCACTCACCCTACGTAGCCCATCATTTGCCTTTCTTTGCATTCTAAGAGGATGCATATGCATTTTATATTTATATATTTACATATATGTGTATATCTAGATAGACAGATATATAGATGCATATATCTTCTCCCTAATAATGCAAGTCTCCTAATTCATCTCCTGAATTCAAATTTCTTCTCACTCCAATTTATTCTTTATACAGCTGCCAGAGTTATCATTTTTCAATAGCTCTTTTTTATTGTATTTGTTGTTGTTTAGCTGCATCAGAATTTTTGTGACCCCTTGTATCAAAGCATTCCAGACCTATCCATCTTCCACTCTCTTCCAAGTCTGTCCAAGGCCATGTGTGTTGCTTCCATGACACTATCTATCCACCTCATCCTCTGCTGTCTCTTTCTCCTTTTGACTTCAAACTTATCCCACATCAGGGTGTTTTCTCATTATGTGGTCAGAGTATTTACACTTCAGCTTCAGTATTTGTTCTTCCAATGAACAGTTTGAATTAATTTCTTTAAGTGTTGTCTGATTTGATCTCCTTGCTGCCTAAAAGTCTTTTCCAGCAACTTTAAGAACAAAACAAATATGAATTCTTCTGTTGTCATGTAAAATTTTTCACAGTGTAGTCTCTTCTCTATCTGTTCTCTTCGACATTATTCCCATATTATGTGACCTTCACTCAACACACTAATTTAATTTAATATTTCTCACACATGATACTCTATTTACTAACTCTCTGCTGACCATCCTTCAAGCCTGGAATGTTCTCCTTTCTCGCTTCTACCTATGCAATCCCTGTTTCTTTTAAGATACAATTTAAGTCCTATCTTCTGCAGATGTCCTTTTCTATTTTTCCTCCTTCCCAAAGTCAATAGCAAATTTCCCTACTTTGCTCCTATATTTTTATGGATCTTGTATATGCTTATAATAGTTAATAATATTTATATGGTACCTACTATGTGCTAAGCAATTTACAAATATGTTTCTTGATCCTCATAACAATCTTGGAAGGTGGGTTCTATTATTCCAAATGAGGAAATTGAAGCAAATAGAGGTTAGAAGTTAAAAGACTTACCCAAGGTCACATAACTAATATGAGTCACATTTGAACTCAGGTCTTCCTGAGACTAACTGGATAACCACACAGGCACAGCGATGTGACACAGTAGATAGAACACTGGCCCTAGAGTAGGACCTGAATTCAAATTTGGCCTCACATAATTATCTAGCTGTTATAACCTTGGCCAAGTCACTAAACCCCATTGCTTGGCAAAAAAAAAGTAAAAAAAAAAGAAAGGGCTTCAAATTTTGGAGGCAGCTAGAGCACCAGCCTTGGAGTCAGGGGATCTGGTTCAAATCTGACCTCAAGATACTTAATAGCTTAATATTTACTTGGGCAAGTCACATAACCCCATTGCCTTGCTAAAACAAAACAAAAAAAAGACATCCACTGTGAGTGAGAGAATAGAGTAAAATATTACTCCTTCATCTAAGAAACTCAGATAATTGGAAGAGATCTTGTCAAAAACAGGAAATCTAGTGGAGAGGTGGGTTTAGGATAGTGAGCCCTGGTTTGAGATGTTTAGGGCCCATCCAGGGAGAGCTACAGGAGGTAACTGGAAATGTAAGACTGGAGCTTAGAAGAGAGATGAGAGCTGACTGTGTAGCCTTGGGAATCATCTGCATAGAACTGATAGTTGAATTCATGAGAGCTGACCTGATCTCCACGAGGGAGATGGTTTTTACAGCCCCTTCCAGTTCCTTAGTCTTCAGTTGCAATGCCAAGCAGTTTTTCCTTTATCCTACTTTATCTTAATATTGGCAGCTGCTTCATCTCTTAGCTTTTTTCTTATGGTTTGCTGTGCTTTTACTTACACCTAGAAGCCTTCCATTGCTCCTGCCCTTCCATTTGAGATCACTGTTTTATATTCTCCTTAGTGCGCCACTGTAACTTACATTCCTGTCTTCACTGAAGGTGGCAGTTATATTGCCTGATTTTCTATTTTTCCTTCTTAAAACTACCTTGATGTTGAAAAACGTAGACTGAATCCTTATGTTCTCCAGCTTTTTACTTATTTATTTTTACAAAGGCTTCCCCCTTCCCCAAAGGCAGGTGCTCCTTATGAGTGAGGTAGAAACACATTTGTCTTTTAAAACAACAGTTTTTGTTTGTGAGCAACATTTGTTTATTTATTTTTGCACAGGACTTGTAGTCAGGAAGACTTGGGATCAAAGACTGCTATTTAGATACAAGCTGGGGGACCCTGGGCAAGTCACTAAATCTATGAGTCTTTCCTCATTTGTAAAATGAAGGGAATAGACGTGATGACCTCTTAAAGCTCTACATCTCTATTCCTATGATGTCAAACAGACTGAAAATCCTATCGCCCTCCTTCCAGTAGCTACTACACCATGACAAATTCAAGGAGAAAGTCTCTCCTGAGATGAGAGAGGGAGGAAAATAGGTCATGGGTTATCTCTTTAAATAGATTCCCCCACCTCATATCTCTTCCCCTCCTCCACCCACCTCCTCCTACAAGCCTTTCTCTCCAAAACAACTGGCAGGATCTGTTTGGGAGTTGAGATCAGCTGCTGCCAACATACAGCTGTGCTTTTTGGCTCAGAGGAGTTGGATTTGTATTTGGCTGTTCAGAAAATTAGGGCTGGGGAAAATACAGCAAGGGACTTTGGAGTCACATGTGCAGGAGAAAGAGGGAATAGGCTAGTCAGGGGGGAGTAAATGCAGGTTTCAGGAGCTTCCCCCTCATGAAGCCTATGCTGCTGCCATTCCATGTACCATCCAACTCCTGAGCCTTGAGGCTAATGTGTCATTGTGTTTTCTCTTAGAGTGGACACAATAGAAGGAGAGAACTGTTTGGCTATCTCTTCACTGGAACAGGTTTAGGATCAGCTGTGAGAGAGCTCCTTCTTCCAAGAGAGGGAATCACAGGATCTAGGGAATTAGAATCTTGGAGAACAATACAGACCTTCTGGCTACTAATTCTGAATTCACCATTGACAACATCCAGGCTGATTCAACTTCTCTGGACTGTCTTTCACCTGGATGCAGCAACAATATAGTCCGAGGCTTTCTCTCCTCAATGAGGGAAGCTGAATATTGGGGTGGAGGGAATAGGGTTGGGAGGAACTGTTATTGCTAAGGCTCTCACATGCCCACATTCCATTCACTCTGATGGGTGATGAACTCCTGGGAACCCAAGATGTATTGAGGCAGGAGGAAAATCATGTGGCAGCTCTGAATATGCCAAAGGCAACTCTTCCCAGATGGCTCTCCTTCAGCATGGCAGGGCATTCATAAGCTATGTTGCACACATCTCCCTTCCCCAGTGAATAGTGTGGGTGTCTGGGGACTGGAGTTGTGGGAAGGGTGGGCAGAATGGGCAATAACTCCTTTCTGGAAGCTATTGTCTGCAAACAAGCAAATCTCATGTGTTACCATTTCTTTATGAATATACCATTCAGCAACTCTAATTTCTCAGGTAGGTCAGCATTCTACCCATATTTTGGTCCCTTGTCTTAAATTCTGGCAGGAACATGAAAATGCTACACCATTATTATCATGTCTAATTGGGCACTGAATAACTTCCTAACTCTGATCATCCATCTTTGTTGTGTCAATAAACTACAACTTGAACATATAAAGATGAAGGTAATCAAAGACTTTTTGAGTGGTAAGAAACCTTAGAGATATCCTAGACAATCTAGTCTATTGGAAAATGCACTGAACTAGGTAAGGAGACCTAGAGTTTCGGTTCTTGCTCTGACACTGGCTGAGTGATCACAGTCAAGTCTCTTGTTTACAGGACCATCATGAGAAAAGTGCATCATTAATCTGTGTGTGCTTATGGCATTAATATTATCATTTAGTCTAATTCATCTACTTTAGAGATGAGAAAACTTGTAACTTGTTTTCCAAGAGACTTGTCCAAGATCTCCTCACTACTTAATAGTAGAATCAGAAATTAGCCCAGAGTTTAAATACTCTTGAAAGTATTTGAAGGGTGCCTCTTAGACAAGTATTTTTAACCTTTTCTCATGTTTCAGGAAGCTAGGTGATGAAATAGCTAGAGTGCCAGACTCAATTCAGGAAGACCTAAGTACAAATTAAGCCTCAGACACTTACTAATGGTGATTCTAGGATGTCACTTAACCTCTGCTTGCCTCAGTTTCCTCAATTGTAAAACAAAGCACCCACATTCCAGAGTTGTTATGCTTTTTATCTATTTATTTTTTTGAGGCAGTCAGGGTTAAGTAACTTTCCTAGGATCACATAACTAGGAATTGTCTGAGGTGGTATTTGAACTCAAGTTCTTCCTGACACCAAAGCCAGCACTCTATCCATTGTGCCACCTAGCTGCCCCCATTTCAGAGTTGTGAGGATTAAATGAGATGTGAACCTCTTCTCAGAATCATATCTGTTGTTTACATCCATAATTGAAAGAAATGCTAAATTTCAGTTAATGCTTAGTGAAAATTGATGTAATTTCCACCCCCCCCCCAGGTATATGGATCCTGGGAATCCATAGACCCTTTTAGGTTAAGAATTCCATCTAGGAGATTCAACAGGGTCCTTGGAGGAATTCCTTCATGCCCAAGGAGAGCAATTTCATTACCAAAAAAAGACAGGGAAGTTCCATTTGGAACCAACTTTGGAGGTAGGAGCTTCAATTAAAAAAACAATAATAAAAGCATATATGTAGTGCTTTTAGGGCTTCTTTGCAAAACACTTTGCATGTTATCTCATTTCATCATCTCAACAATCCTTTGACTCTTTGCTGCTTTTTTTTTTTTTTTTTGGCAAGGCAGTGGGGTTAAGTGACTTGATCAAGGTTACACAGCTAGGTAATTATTAAGTGTCTGAGGTGAACTCAGGTACTCCTCACTCTATTCACTTCGCCACCTAGCTGCCCTGCCTTTCGACTCTGGACAACTGATAGTGGAAGAAGAAAAGAATTGTTTGTTTTTTTCCATTCAAAGACTTTGGAATCTTCTAAGAAGTTTTTATAACACCCTATCCCTTTTCCACAGTGTTCTCTCATTCTCTAAAGGACTTTACATTTATTTCCTCCATGGGAAGGATTCTACCTATTCCCCCTTACTCCCTACCTCCACCCCAAATAAGAATGCAAATTCTTTGGGAAAAGGAATGCCATTTTTTTTGTCTTTGGATTCCCTCAAACCTAGTCCAGTATCCTGTTTAAAAGCTGCTTGGATTGAAATTAAATTGTTTTTATATTGAAGGCCCTTTTCTTCCTCTTACCACCTCTTTCATTTCTGGTTCAGCATCTGGCATGAGCCCTGGGGTCCAATTCCTGTGCATTCACTGAGGAAACTGGTAGAATGAATCTGACTCTTTGCTCCCCTTAGTTCTCTTAATACCTTTGTTCTCACTGAGTGGGGAGGGTGATGTTGGCTCTAGAAGTCTCCTGCTTTCTACTTGGTTTTCCTGTTACTGCTACATTCTTTGGCATACAATCAGATGGATGGCTGCAAGACAAAGAGTTCTTGTGGCCTACAGTCTAGTCACAGCTCAATTTGGTTATTTAAACTAAAAAAAAAAGACACTTAAGAAGAGAGTTATGACATGATTCTGAAGGGGGATATGTCACCATTTTCCCACCCCCACCCCCACCTCCCAACTCATAATCCTTCCTCAATTACCTGCTCCTCACATCTAATAAAAAAGGAAACAAACATTTAGCATCTACTGCTAGGCTAGGCATTGTCCAAAGCATTTTACAAATATTATCACCTGTCTACAACCCTGGAAGATAGGTGCTGTATTATTTCTATTTTACAGTTGAAGAAACTGAGGTTAAGTGCCTTGCTTAGTCAAGGCCACACATCTAGTGAAAGATAGCATTATTAATAATCAGTTATGGGGGAGAGCCAGTCTTACAAAACCCAGCCTCTGCCAAAAATTTACCCTACCCATAGTGTTCCACTCAAGCAAGTTTGGGTGGAGGTAGATCCTTTGACTAGATTTCCCAAAGCAGTTGAGGTGATCTGAGTGTAGGAGATAGTCTCTGCTCAAGACTGACATGATGTCATTCTCAGCTCCTCACTGAAGTGAGTCTACTTCACTTTGTAAAGTCCATCTCTCATAAACTGTTAACCCATCAGTCTTGATTGCCCCTCTCAGGAAGACCCACTCTTCCAACGGACATAAACTGAAAGCCCAACACCATGAGGGATCATTGCCATTTGAGAGTACCATTGATATCTTTTATTAATAAAATGCTAGTATTATTAATAATAAAGTGACTAATTACCTGAAACTCTATCTCTTAAACTTTTTAAAAGTCATAATAGTTTGAAGTGGAATTTGAACTCTAATTTTCTAGATACCAGGTCCAGGCCCTTTAGCTATTAAACCATCCTAGTTACTTTTATAGAAAGTATAGAAATTGGACCTGTCATTTCATTGGTAGAGAGAAGTTTTTAACCGAGGATCTAGGAACATTTAAAATTTTTATTTTGATAACTATATTTTAGTATATTTCCTTTACAATATTTTGTATTTTATTTTATGCATCTTAAAGTATTATTGTGATAAAGGGTTCATAGGCTGCCAAAAGGGTCTATGACTTAAAAAGTTGAAAATCTCTATTACTGACTGGCTTCACAATGCAAATTGTCACCTTTGAAATGTTTCTTAGCGAGTTACCCAGAAGCCCTCCGGTTAAGTAGTAAGCCTAGGGTAAGTCACAAAGGTGGGATTTAAACTCAGGTCTTCAAATTTTCAATTTTTTTTGTGGCTTCAAGATTCAATTCAAATCTTAGCTTCTGTAGGAGGACTTTCCTGCCCCAATCCCAGGTTCCAGAACTACTAGCACGTACATCTGCTTCCATTATCTCTGTATGTATCTTGCACATATCGGGGTTTGGTATTTTGTCTTCCTCTATTAGGATGCAGCTCATTGAAGGAAGGGACTACATTTACTGTGTCTGACACAGTGTAAGCATTTAACAAATTCTTGTTGATTGATGATATAGTAGCAATGAGAAAACAAGCTTAGAGACTTCTGTTGCAGGGTCCAATAAATACTGCTGGAGATCCAGCTCTCTAAAATATATGAGGAAAACTGAGTTCACTAGTCTTCTCTTGCTGGCATTCAGAACCATAGAATATTGAATCTGGAGTGGTTTTTAGAAATGATCTAACCCCTAATTTAGAGATGCTCAAATCTCTTAATTTTTTCAAAGGAAGAAACTGAGACCTAGTGAAGGGAAGTGACTTGATTCATGTCACACAATTTCATTACTACATAGCTGGTATTTCAACTATGGTACCCTGACTCCAAGTCCGTTCTTGGATTCTATACTGATCTGTCTTCCATGCTGTAGTCTCTTGATGTGATAAGGAAGCAGGAGGGTCAACATGTGTGAGAATATGGCAAATAACATTAAGTAACTGGTAAAACTACATGAATCTAATGGGATATTATTGTGCTGAAAGAAATGACAAATGTGATAAATAGAAGCATTAAAAGACCTTCATGAATTAATGTGAAGTGAAGGGAAAAGAGACAGGAAAACAATAAACACAATAGCTACAACAGTATCAATGTAAAGAACCACAAAAATAATCAAAAGTGAATGTTATGAATTACAAAGAATAAGCATGGTTGGAAAGAAAAGGGAGGATGTTTCCACCTTAGGCCTTGGTAGTAGTGGGAAGTCCACAAGGGTTGCCCTATATAAGTGTTTTTAGACTTTCAATCTACCAACCAGTTATGCTGATCTTTCTTTCTCTCAATCTCTCTCTCTCTCTCTCTCTCTCTCTCTCTCTCTCTCTCTCTCTCTCTCTCTCTCTCTCTCTTTCTCCCTCTCTCTCTCTCCCTTCCTCTTCTCCTTCTCTCCTTTAAAATACTATTTGCTGTATAGGAGTGCTGTCTAGGAGATGGAAGGATACTGGGGGAGGGGTGGAAATAAGGATATTTTTTTGAAAGCCATTAAGAAAAACCTGTTTAAAAAAAAGTTTAGGTTACATCAGGGAAAGGGAGCCTTCCTTTATCTATCCAAGAAAATCAAAACAGGAGAGGAAAAAAAGGATTGCTAATGTTGGATGGGCAAAGTTCTGTTTTCTTCATCTCTCTCACTAAAGCCTGCTATCTGATCATTCTGACCATTTAGTATCTGGTATCAGACTTTGACAGTTTTTATTTAGTAGAAAAAGGACAGAGACTAGAGTCAGATTGATTTGAGTAAGAGTCACAATCTCACTAAGCTTAAGTTTCCTCGTCTGTAAGGATATAAACCCTTGCACTACCTACTTCAGAAGGCTACTGTAAGGATCTCATAGAGACAAAGCTAGAAGGAAGGAAACAAGCATTTATTAAATGCCTACTACAAATATTATCTTGTTTGATCTGCATAATAACCCTGGAACATAGGTACTACTAACATCTGTCTGTCTTATTTCCTCAACCATAAAATGGAAATAATAAATGACCCAGGGTTGCACAGCCTGAGGCAGGCTTTGAAATCTGAGATAGGATTTGAAAACAGGGCCTTTTTTTCACTCCAGGTCCATTCACTGTGTCAGGGAGCTCAGAGAGCATCAAAGCCTAACTCCTTTTACAATTGAGAATTTTAAGGTCTAAGAAGATTAAATTACTTCCTCAGAGTTTTTTTCTCCTGCTCATTTTGCAGATAAGGAAACTGAGGCAAATAACATTAAGTGACTTATCCAGGGTCATACAGCTAGTAAATGTTCCAGACCCAGAGCTCTATCCACTGCATCACCTAGCTGACATTTAACTGCCCCCAGGGGTCAGTACTTTTAGGTATTGGCAACCTTCCTTGCCATGATCATCTGTATCAGTCACAATCCAGCAGTAAACCCACACTGGGCATATTGCTCAGAGACAAACTTCAGGAAGTGTTCTCCTTCTTCCAAACATGCATTGATCATAGGTAGTGCCCAATAATCTGAAAAGTTGGTGGTAATAAAATCCACCATGATCAGCCAGATGTTTCCGGCTGTGGTTTCTTTATCCTGGTGAATGCTCTGGGGGAGAATCCCTAAACTTCCTTTGAGCTGAGGCTTGCTTACCAGACTGCAGGACTTAGAAAACAGACAAAACATCCACTTGAACTAGTGCCAAATTGCTGAACTGATTTAGCATTCTGCTCTATAATAAAGTTTTTACTGTAACTGGGGCTTCATGGAATGTCACAATAAAGGTTTAGTCTGAAACCTGAATTTTCCATGTCAATTTAAGCTGGGATTTCCACAAACTTTGCAGTTTCAACCTACCAAACCACAGCACATCCTCAGCTGAGTTTCATTCTGACTTTTAAGGTCCTGGATGACTTAGAATGAAACCAGATAAGAATGTACTCTTTGGAAAAAAATGCTCACTCAGTGCTACCTTGGCTAAGAGAATGATGGGTCACATTTCATACCCTGTAATTACATCCTTAAATTGCATTAACTGGAGTCTTTTTTTAAAAAGGTATCTTTAAACACTCAACCAAAACTCGTTCATTTCAGGGCTTCCTGAGGACTTAGAGAGAATATTTTTATTTTTAAAACATTCTTTTGTGAAGTCTTTATTGACAAATGAAAAAAATTCAAGGTTTGGGGGGGCAATTAAGATATTTAGGATGTAACCTCAGTCTTGACCAGACTTCAGGTATTTGTGCCAACTGACCAAATAACTCAGAATTCTTTATTTAGAAGTGTGGCAGGAATACTTCTTATGAGATATATGGAGCAGTCTTACAAATGTTAATGAGAAGAGGCAGATGGACAGCAGTAGAAACCTTTTGTCTTCAGGTTTTTTTTTTAATCTATAAAATGAGAGAACTGCAACACGTGACTTCTAAAGTCCCTTTCCAGTTCTATGAAACCTATTCTGACATCAGATCTGTGGACTAGTTCCTATCTAGTTTTATTTTTTTGGACTTCTTGCCTCTATGACAACATAGGCAGTCTATTTATACTTATATATCCTTATCTTCTCTACATATTATATGGGAATTATATTGAAATATCTCTTCAGTTTTGGCATTGCTATTTTTTATTACTTGTCCATGCCTTTGATTTTATTTGCAGCAGAATTAATCAGATATCCCTACTGATCCACTCCTTTATTAAGAGAAATTGATTTACCCTGCTAGATCAACCTTATTGTGTGTGTTTGTGTGTGTGTGTGTGTGTGTGTGTGTGTGTGTGTGTATGTATGTGTGTCTATACTAGGTGAAAAAATTCCCGCTACCAATTATTCTGCAACCTGTAATCTTATGAGGCAGGGAGAAATTAAAGGAGTAGCCTTAGGTAAGTAAGTATATATATATATCACTGAACTGAAGTTTTCCTGATTCAGAGGGCAGATTCTCTATGTACTAATTCATGCTGCCTCTTCTCTTATTAACATTTGTAAGATTATTCCATATATCTCATAAGAAGTATTCCTGCCACACTTCTAACAATTTCTCACATTTTATTTATAGGGCATCCAGAAAGTTGCTAGAAACCCACAGATTATGGTAGTCAGTTAGCTTCATGCTAAAGAGACTGAAGTCTGGGATTTCATTCTATTTCTGAGCGAGCATTTAGATTTCTTCTATTCCATCATTACAGACAATATCTCTGACCTTGCTGACCCATCTATTAGAAATGTTCTGTGGGTTACAAGGAATCAACTACTCAGTGACACTAAAATCCACACAGAGTTTAGGAAATGTTAAAAAAGGGAGGGATATCTTTAGTACTTTGGGTATTTCAGGGCATTCTGAAAGCAAAATATTTCCCCAACCTATAAAAAGATAGTGATATAGGATTGTAGAGAGCCTTGGATGCAATCCAATAATCCAATCCAATAAACATTTATTAAACACTTATCCAAGCATTGGATTTGAGTGAAAGAATACAACATTGGACAGAATACTATACTAGGTATCAGGGCAAAAATGAAGTATGGCTTGTGAATATGGAATTTGGAGTTTAAGGGGAGAAATGACTCCAATAAGTAATTATAATATGTATGGTTATATCAAAAGTGCACCAAAGAACCACAGAAGTGATAAAGGAGGTTATTACAGATACAAGGAATTAGGAAAAGTTTCATGAAGGATGTAGCATTTGAACTCAACTTAAAAGGATAATTAGAAATTCAATAGTTGAAGAATAAAGAAGACACATTCCAGCTTTGGTGAACAGTATAATCAAAAGCACAGAGACCAAAGGTCAGAGCATTTTGGGGGAGTTTGGCTCAATCATAAAGGGAATCATATGAGATAAGCTGAAAAGAAAGAGTGGCATCAGCCTGTGGTAGGCACTGAATGCTAAACAAGATCAAGAACTTAATTCCCTAAGAGATTTTCAAGCAATACAGATACGTCTATATCTATGCATATAGAAGGGTGTGATACAATAGCATAATGAGTAGATTGGTGGGAAAGAGAAGTTATAAGGTCTCTTAGGAAGATTTCAGTGAGGTGGTAAACAAATACCAGTACTAATGTGAAACTTTGGGAACAGGTGTGATAGATGTTGTAGAAGTGTGACTGTGCAGGACTTGTTAAGTGATTCAGAAATGAAGATAGTTTCCAAAATCTAGGAAAAGGATTGGGGATCTTTGAGGTTATGTGGGGGAATCTTTGTAGTATATGGGGGATTTGTAGTATATGGGCTTTCTTGCCTAAGAAACCAGGCCTTCTCTTTCATATCCTTATTCCCATCTTACCCATATTAGGTGCCTCTGTAAAGATTGTCCTTCCTCCAATTTATACCTGAGAATCTAGGCTGCCCATTTTGTACTTGTTTGCAAAATCCCTCCACATCATCAATAGAGGGCAAATCTCTTCTGGAGGGAGAGATGTTTTTCCCTGCCTCTCCCCAAGTGTTCCATTTAAGGATAATGGACTAAATTTTATAAGCTTTTGCCTTCTTTCCTTCTGCTGACCTGAAGTCTTAAAAGTTCATATTCAAATATTGTTTTAGAGGATGCTATGATAATAATAATAGCTAGCATTTATGTAGTGCTTTAAAGTTTGTAAAGCCCTTTTATTTGATGAGGCAGTGTCATAGTAGAAAGCAAATTGCCCTCAGAATCAGGAAGACCCGAACACAAGTCTCAACTCTTAGATATATACCAGTTGTGTGGCCTTACACAAATCTCTTTTCCTCTCAGTGTTCTAGGCATCTCCCTTTCCAATACTGAAGGTTGTAGAGAAGGTTTCTTGATCTGCATTGGTAGAAGAAATTTCCTTACCCAGAAATTCCTTATACCAAATACAATCACAGGTTCATTCTTTCTTTATTTTCCATGGGATTCAGTATTTCATAGGATCATACTCACTGTTGTTTGTCCTTCATTTTTGAAGAAAATCAAATGACATTATGTGGTGATATCCTGACTAGCAAATGAATTGGAGTGAGGCAGAGTTGACATAGAGTTGGTAGGCTAATTTTCTCTTCCAAAGTCATCAAAGTCCACTGGCAAGACAAAAATTAGGATGACTGGCAGGGACCCAAGATGCAGTGGATGACCTTGATATCTTCAATGTCTGACCAAGCTCTGAGTGCCCTGCAGTTCCTGCCTTCATGGCTGTTGCAACAAATTATTTTAATTCATCTGTTATGTGGGGATATGTCTTCACATGCTTGGGGCAGACATTCCCATAACTCACCAATAGGTTTGAAGTCTGTTGACTATATTCAACCTATAAGTTGAGATGGTTTTCCTAGGGCTGCTGTGCATTCCATAGCTTCTTGGGATCACAGGTGAGAATTGGGTGAAAGTTGAACAACAAAGGTAGGTGAGCAGCCCTGAAAATGCCTTGGCAAGCCCTCACACCTGAGGACTCCCTGAAGAACCCCAATACCCCAGGATCACAGATTTAGAACTCTAAGGAATTATTAAAGTCATTGAATCCAAAATCCCTTCTTTCTACTTTGCAGATTATAAAATAAGTCCAAGATAGGAGTAATGTATTACTCAAGATTACACAAACAGTAAGTGTATATGGTGGGATTCAAACCCAGGTCCTCCTGACATTTTCCTCATAAGTTTATGAGAAAGTTTTTACAGGAACTATTTATCTTATTTTACAAAGAAGAAACTAAAACTCAGAAAAACTGATTTTCTCAGGTACTGAGGCAGAAACAAAGGATAGATAATAAGACTTGGTCCCTATCTTCAAGACCATTTCTAAGGTCATGCAACTCATATAAGTTTTTTTGAACTGAGTCACAATCCAGGTCTTCTGCCTCCAGAGATTCAGTGACAACAATAATTAGAGCTAGAGTTTATATCTTGTCTTAAGGTTCACAATGCACCATCTCTTTTGGTCCTCTGAACACTTCTATAGGGTAAGTGCTTTCATCATTTCCATTTAACAGATGAGCATTGAGGTTAAATGACTTGCCTAGGGTCACACAGGTTTTGAGGTAGGATTTGAACCCAAGTTTTCCTCTCTCTAAGTTCAGTTCTTTATCTGTATCACTGAGCTGTTCTTTCTACTGCTACTGTGTTTCCTAAAGTGTAAGGTAGCTGAATAAGAAGATTCACCTATGTAGAGTGACAGTGAAATAGAGATGTCCCCTATCTTATGAAAAAATGATCAAGATGGAAAGCAGGAAAAGAGGATCAGATGCCCTACCTTATTATATATTAATTTTCTTTTGTTTACTTTTCATTTCATATCAAGCAGTTTTGTCAAGGTCATATTTTAATAATTTTTTAAGTGATCATATTAGACTGGGTAGTATCCATCTCCAGTTTCTTAGAATTTAAACCGCGGAATCAAATAAGAGTTATATCACTACTTCCTAAGATGGTTGGGTTTTATAACACCTTTAGTTTTCCAAACAGTTAGGTGGTAAAGTAGATAGATTACTGTGTCTAGAATCAGGAAGAACTGAGTTCAAATCCAGTCTAAGGTACTTTTTAGCTGTGTGGTCTTAGGCAAGTCAAATATTTAACCTCTGTCTGCCTGTTTCTATTTGTCTGTTTCCATAGTTTCTACTCTCAGAGCTATTGTGAGATTGAATGAGATAATATTTGCAAAATGCTGAGCATAGTACTTGAAACACAATAAACATTTGTTTTCTTTCCTTCCTTTTTCAGGAAAAAGAAAGATATCAGTGTTATCCCTTAAGAAGGAAAACAAAAAGTTAAGGTCACTAATCCCAGATTTTAGTCTTTGTCCCTTTTGTTTAGATTTGAGTAGTGCAAATGTGGTATTTTTCTGTCCAGATTCTTGCTGATGGTCATTTAGCAAGTGTCCCAGTAAGGTGAGAACCTTTGGACACCCACCATAGTTACAAGTGTTTACAGGAGATAGGACAGAAGGAGAAGTCATGATCAAGGAAGATCTCTGCTTCTCTCATTCTTTCCCACACTATTTACCCTTTGAGCTTCTTGTACTAGGTTGAACTCATCTATTTGTATTATAGGTGTATAAGTGAAAGGTGACCAATCTAGAGAGAGAGTCAATACCATATACTTTATCTTGAGAGGAAAACAGACAATCCTGACTAACAACCGACAGGCAGATCATCCCTACTTCTCATAATGGTCAATGCTATTTGCTATGCCATCTCATCTCTCTCAGTCACTCTAGGAAGAAGAGGAGGGATGTACTGAGGTTAAGAATTCATGCAAAAGACACCACGGTAGATACACGCTAGAGAACACTTCTTGAAATCATGCGCCATTACTGCTCTAAATGCATATAGCAAAAGCAAGTGGCCACAGCAATGTCAACTTGGGACTGATCCCTGCTTTGCTGCCAGAGTTCATGGGGGAATTTCAAGTTGTTGCTGTTTTTTCTTTTTTGTTGTGTATAGTTTGATTATTATTAATTTTGTAAATGAGCTATGACCTTTGGCCAATAATTAACTTTTTTTGTATGTGCACAAGAATGACCTTTCTTGGTTATTGCCAAAAAGACATAAGCTACTGAGCTCATAGAGGTATGTGTACACTTCCATTCCTCTAAAAGCAAGGGCAGGAAAACCACACACTCAGATCTGAAACTCAGTAGTTGTGCAGGCAGCTTTTGTAAAGAAAATAATTTGCTCTTTTGCAAATCCATCCCTAGAAGAGAAGCTGCAAACAGGGTACAAGGGTGCTGGAGGCAAGAAAAGCACCAAACTCCACCCCAACCCAAATTAAACCTCAAAACAACACAAAAACAAACCAAAAACAACTAAAAAACCAAACCAAAGAAAAGGCAGAGGGGGAAAAAAAACAAACAACAACTGAACTTACCACACTGCGAGTGAACTTTTCTAAGGAAGTTCTACGACCTTGCTCATTTTCTGGCTTTGGGGGAAAAAAAATTGGGAGAAAAATACAGGGAAAAAATCTTCAGCTTAGATGCAGTTTTCAAAGGCCAGCAAAAGTCAAAGAAAGAAACCAAAAGAAAAGCAAAACCAAAAATAGTAACCAAAAAAAAAAAAAAACAGGGGGAAAGCAGCCAGTGCTGTTTGCAAGAGGAAACAGAAATTCTCTAAGGAAAATATCATTAACTTCTTTGCCTGGAGGGGAGAAGAACTGAATATTTAATCTCTTCATGTTTCATAAACTTCCTTTCCTGGATAGATTAGAAACTACCAACACTTCCCAGGTGAGTCCCCAGCCTGGTTAGCTTGCTAGAGTTCAGTTTTTCCATTAGCCTTTGTAAGATAGAGCAGACCACCATCTTGGATTCTCCTCCCCACTCCCGGTTGTTTCAGGATAAGTACCCCAAGTGGAATTTTTTTTTAGTGTAACATAAAGCAGAAAAGTGTTGCAGCAGGAAAAAATTATTCCAATGGATTTTAGGAAGGAGTAGACAGAAAGCCTTTCTTTCCCTGTAGCAATCTTCTTCCAGATCCTCAGAAATCAAAGGTTTGTTATATGACTCCTAATGACTTCTACTGAAGGGCTTCTACCACACTAGTACTGGGACATGGCATGGCAGGGAGCAGCAGGCTGATCTTATCCATGCCCTTTTCTTAACAAAAGGATAGATTGGGTCTTAAAGGGTCATCTTCAGCATTGTAATTAGAGTAAGCCAATGCAGGCTTTCCCTCGGGGCCCTGCAATTTTTTTAAAAAAAATAAGGTTTAACACCTAGTTAGTAAAAATAATTAGTTAAAATTGGAAGCCTCCAGATGCTTCATTGTGGAACAGGTCCCAGGTGATCTCTCCTCTAGCCCACTACTTCCCCTTTCCCTTTCTGTGGTTTTCCTTCCCAAGTGGTCCTCCAAACATCCCTTGAAAGAGAATTTGATTCTGTTTGCTCTGGCTATAATGAATGTTGATTCAGAACTGGGGGGAAAAATCTGCCAGCTCTGGGAACTGGGCCCTTTCATTCAAATGAGGAAAAGCCAATGAAGCCTCCCTTTGGTCCTATGGAAAATTCTGTTATGTCCAAATGCTAGCATAGACTAATGTCCATCTAATGTTCTGGAAACAGGCAAAGCAACACATGGGGTTCACTTAACACTGCTTAAGCAACAAACCTGGAATGATACGGTAGGGGACAGGGAGGAGAGGAAAGGAACAAAGACCAGGAAGTTTCCATGCTTTGTGGGGTGGATGGGTACACATGCTACCAGTGTGGAAGTTCAGGTGTGTGCCTGTAGACTGAGTCTCCAGTATTTTCTGCCTGTATGATTCAGAAGAGTGTGGTCACAAGCCACACAACTGCTAGTTTGCCCTCAAGCTCAGTTCCTGGGGCCCATGTTTGAGGCAGCCTTACAAAGTAGAGGGAGGAAATTCTGAAAGAACAAAAAAGAAAAAAAAGAAAAGAAAAGAAAAGGAAGGAAAGGAAGAAAGAAAGAGAAAAATGCTACCACATAAATAAAAAAAAAATTAAGGCAATGAAGAAGCCAGATGTCTGAGAGTCTGACTCAGGAGTGGGCCAAGGACATTCATTTGCCCTCATTGCAGATAACACATACTGGCATACCCAGCCCCAGCATGACAGCAAAATCACTCTGCAGGAGGAAATGCAGATACTGGAAGTACACAAGGAAAACAGAGAAACAATGACGAAAAGATCCAGGTTGAACATTCTTCCAGCATGCAGGTAATGAAAACTGTATGCCTGACCCTGGATAAAATGACACATCTCCTCCTCTTTGGGGTGGCAGATAATTCAACTTCAGAATAGTGGCTAAAAGGGGTGACTCAAAAGAGGTCATTCCTGGTTCTTACTGCCTTGATCAGCTTCTGTAACCCCTGATCACTGAATTACTGTTACTGTTTTTTTTTTTTAGTGAAGTAATTGGAGTTAAGTGACTTACCTAGGGTCACATAGTAAGTGACAAGCATCTGAGGACAAATTTGAACTCAGGTCTTCCTGACTCCTGGGCCAGCACTGTATCCACTTAGGGGCCCTAAGTTGCGTATTCATGGAAAGGTTTGTTATATGCCCAATTCTCCAGATTTCCCTTGAGGAGATGGAAAGGGCCTTGTTTTGTAAGAAGGTCCACTTTCTTGGTTAAGACTACTTGATTCCCTTGGAAAATCATATCACTGTTGTTACATAATTCCTGGGAAGCATACCAAGAATGATTTGAATCCTTGCTCATCTATCAATGTAGTCCAAGGTCACATTACCTTTGGGGCTGTCATATTACACAAATATTACATATTACAACATATTACATATGTTGAATCATATTTAGTTTGTAGACTACTAAGATATCAGGATCTTTTTCAGAGAAACTAGCTCATCTCTGAAGATATTTTTTAATGTAAAGGATTAGAAGGACATGCCTATAAATGCTGTCAAGGAACTTTTCATATCAGTAACAATGGAAGTTGGAAGAATATTATATCCATTCCCTTCCTGGAGTAAGAGACCCTTGTCAGGAGGTGTGTGGATTTTCCACTGCTCTCCTTCTTTGGATTCATATCCTACCTCCTTCACCTGTAATTTCATGACATGAAGGCTCTTATCACAGAAATTATTTCATTTCCTGCTTTTGTACAAATGCAGTACCACTGGACATCCATTGGAAGGATAAAAACTGAGAAAAGTAGGACTAATCCGGTCTTGTATAGTACTTAATGCCTTTGTCTTTGAATACAGCAATTTTTTTTGGATAATGAAAGACTTATTTGAAAGAGCTAAATACTGATGGAAGACATAATGAAATGTGGTCACTATATTGTTTTAAGTAATCCATAGGGAAGTCAAGATGTCTTTTCCTTAGACAAATAAAATTCTCTATTGAATTCACACATTTTAACCTGAGCATTTGGGAGTAACTTAGATGTTCTTTTTACCATTTCTCATGTCTTCACTGGACAAACTTTTCCCCTTCCCCCCAATCTCTACTATCACCTAAAGGTTTATTTTACCCTTCCTCTTCTCAGCTTCCAAATACACTACCAGATTAGCTGACTTCTACTTAGATAACAAACTTGAACTTCCCAGGAAACACTAAGAAATGGTGATCATTTAGGGGATTACAAGCCCCCAAGGAGCTCTGCTTTGGTGAGAGCTGAATTATTATCACCTCTCTCTTTACAATAACCCTAAAAGAAAAGGGTACATTTACAGGAAGCACTGTCTCCCTGTCTCCTCTCTGCTCTCCCTTTCCTAATCATAACTTTTGGGCTAGCAGAGGTTTTTTGAAGTAAGGATACTGCCATATATACTGAGGAGGAGAAGGAAAAATATGATCAAAGACATATTATGTGTTATATGATACCAAACAGTATATAGAGACAATATTATAGGAACCCCACAAAACAATGGTCAGTGTTTTAAGCACACAGAAAGTTGAGAGAGACATCAGCAAAGAGCATGTTGATGGAAAACCAATAGCTTCAGGAAGAGGGACCAGGAGGAGAAAGAAGGAGAGAGAAAAAGGTGGGAAGAAAACATTTGTTCTTTAGTGTTATGGAAGCAGACTGGCACAAGTGGGCACCATGCACAATCACACTGGGGACAAAGGACTGTGCTGAAAAGTGTATAAAGTATTTAAACAAAGCCTGATAAAATTCAGGATCAATTCTCCTGTTCCCCCTCTTCCACTCCTTCCACCCCTTTCCAGAGATCAACTAGGTTTATTGGAGTTTAACTTTGCTACAGCTACCCTTCCCTCATCTGCATTCTTTGGTATTCCTGGTTCCCCAGTGGAATTCAGAGAACAATGACTTATTTTCAGAAAAGGAAGAAAGAAGCTGGGCAACTGGATTCCAAGAAAGGTTTAAGTGTCTTCTGGGTTAAAATAAAATAAAAATGCTTCAGGTTGGGTGGGGGTGAGAAAAAAGATCAGAGGGGATGTTGTTCCTCTAAGAATGACATATGTCATAGAACCAGTAGAATTTCCTAGACAAAGAAAGTTGCTAGACTGATTCCCTTACCATTCAACAGTCCTATTCACCTCCATGTGAGAGTCAACAGGAGGCCAAGTTTTGGATCAACCTACTTCTCTCATCTCCTGAATGGGATGACCAACACTTATCATAACCTTTCATCTGGCCCCCTTTTCCTTCTATGTGAACACATGCAGAACACTGGGAAAAATTTCATATTGTGGACCTTTGTGGTTAGGAAACAATCATTCTCATTCTTTCAACCAGAAAAAAAGTAGCCAACAGGAGAGGGTGAGAAGGAGGAAAAATAAACAGAAAGCTCAGGAAATAATAGTCTCATTTTCACACTTGGCAAAGCAGCAGGCAAGAATCAATAGGTGCTAAGAGAGTCAAGCCTATCTTTCCCCCAAAATACCTTCTTCTTTGCCTGTAGTAAGTCTTGGTAAGCGTTAGACCGAAGGAACCGGGTGTAACTGTCACTCTTCATAAGCTTGTAAATGTGCTCCTGAAAGAGGAGAGGAGGAGAGGGACAACATCAGACAGGATTGTCATCTAACACCAATCAGAAATTACCAAACTAATTCAGTTAATTAAAAGAAAGTTGGGGGGGAGGGAAGTACGATCAGTTATATCAGAAGACCACGTGATTCTTCAGCTTCAGAATATATTTTCCTTCCTAGAATGGAAGGTATTATTGATCAGAGAAGTTGGAATTGCTATTTTTTAAAATTCAATTTTATTTTATTTTCAGGTCCAAATTATCCCTCTTATTTTTGCCTTCCCTCCCATATTGAGAAAACAAGTAAAATGAAGTCCATTAAAAAAAAGTACAGCCAAGGAAATTCCCATATTAGAGAAGTACAAATAAAAAAAAAGCAAAAAAATTTTACCCTCTGAATCTATCATCTCTCCATTTAAAGGTGAATTGCAGGCTTCCTTGGGAGGAGCTAGATTATCAGTGCAGTGAGTACAATGCTAGGCCTGGAGTCAGGAAGACTCATGTTCTTGAGTTCAAATTTGGCGTCAGACATTTAGTAGCTGTTTGACCCTGGGCAAGTCATTTAACCCTGTTTGCCCTCAACTTCCTCATCTAAAATGAGCTGGAGAAGGAAATGGCAAACTAAGAAAACTCCAAATGGCATCATGAAGAGTTGGATAAATAACTGAACAATAACAACATGAATCCTGTGGAATTGTGGTTGGTCACTGAGTTGAACAGTCTTTTAAATGTTGTTTATCTTTACAATATTGTTGTTATGTAAATTTTTCTCCTATTTCTGTTTATTTCACTTTGCATCAGTGTCTACTAATCTTCCCAGCTTTCTCTGAAATCATCCCCTTCATCTTTTTTTAAAAATAAATTTACTTATTTTATATTTAATACTATAGTGTTCCATCACATTCATATGCAATAATTTGTTTAGTCATTCCCCATTTGTTGGATACTCTTATTTTCTTTTTTGTTGCTATCACAAAAAGTATTACTATACATATTTTTGTAGATATGAGTCCTTTTGCTCTTTTATTTCTTAGGGGTATAGACTTAGCAATATCACTGGGTTAAAAAAGTATGAAACCTAGTTTAATACCTTTTGGGTACATCTTCAAATTTATAGCTTTACCATCAGAATATTAATATACCTGTTTTCCCACAGTCCCTCCAGAATCTTTCGTTTTCCTCTTTGACGTCTTTGCCAATTTGATGGGTTTAAAGCAGAACTACAGAATTGTTGTTAAATTTTTCAGTTGTGTCTGACTCTTCTGACCCCATGGATGATAGCATGATAGGCTCTTTTATCCTTCAGTAGCTTCACACCTATACAGTCTATTGGGTTTCCCTTCTTTCTTGAACTTAAATCAGAATTTTATAATAGGAAGCTCATGATCTCAACTACAATAAATTCCCGGTCTTGTTTTAACTAACTGTATAGAGCTTCTCCACCTTTGACTGCAAAATATAATCAACCTGATTTCTATATTGACCATCCGGTGATGTCCATGTGCAGTGAGTCATCTTTTGGGTTGTTGAAAAAGGGTGTTCGCTGTATCCAGCAAACTATCTTGACAAAATATTATTAGTCTTTGTCCTGCTTCATTTTTTTACTCTAAGGCTAAATTTACCTGTTTTTCCAATTATATTTTGATTTCTTCCTTTAGTATTCCAATCACTATGCATCTGACTTCATTTTTTGGTATTATTTGTCTTCATAGAACTGAGTAACTTTGGCCTCCTTAGCATCAGTGATTGGAACACAGACTTATATTACATTGCAGAATTGCTGTTCATCTCCAGATATTTGCAACTTAACTTCCTTTCAGTTTTGACCCAGCCACTTCCTTTTTTCTAGTTCTACTTGTAGTTGTCTTCCATTCTTTCCCAGTAGTCTGTAGAATACCCCCAATCTGAGTGGCTCATTTTCCAGTGTCATATCTTTTATCATTTTATCCATGAGGTTTTCTTGGCAAAGATACCAGATTAGTTCACCATTTCTTTCTTCTGTAGATTATCTTTTGTCAGTACTCTTCACTATGACTCGTCTACCTTGAGGAACCAATACCAGAATAGCTCATAGTTTCAATGAGCTACACAAGCCCTGCAACCATAGCAGCAGTGATCTAGGAGGAAGGTTTTCATATATATTTCTCTAATAATTAGCAATTTAGAGCATTTTTATATGACTTAATAATTTGGATTTCTTCTTCTGAAAAATATCTATTAATATCTTTTGATCATTTCCTATAAATGTTTTTAGCAAGCTTAGTTTTCACTGATTATAATCACCTTCAACATTGTCATATAACTTTATAGGTTTTCATAAAAATATTATATTTTTATGCCATCAGGAAAGCAGAATTCATTAAATATAGCATCATAGGTCATAGATTTAGAGCTGGAAGGAGCCTTAGAGTTTATCAAATCCAACCCTATCATTTTGCAAATGACCTATCTACTATGTCACACCTAAAAATCTAAAAACATTTGTATGGGAATATTTGAGAATAGGGTAATGATAGTGATATGTAAAAAAGAAAAGAACATTAAAGAAACATCTATCTATCTATCTATTGTCTATCTCTTTATCTATCATCTATCTGATGGATCAGAAAGAAGTTCAGAAGGGAACAAGGACTGGCAGGGCAATGTTGATACTACTGTGTTAAACTTGATATACATTAAAAAATAAGCTGCCTATAGTAGAGATTCATAAATTCAGTAATTTTCAGTTTTTTGTATCTTGAAATGTTGACGTTTAAGGTCATTATAAAAAATTCTTTAAAGACTGAAGATAGTTGAAAAGTAGGACTTTGTCACTTAGCAATTGCTCTCCTAATTTACTTTCTTTTTTCTCTTTGCAAGGCAATGGAGTTGAATGACTTGCCCAAGGTCACACAGCTAGGTAATTATTAAGTGTCTGAGTTTGGATTTGAACTCAGGTCCTCCTGACTCCAGGACTGGTGCTCAATCCACTGTGCCACCTAGCTGTTTCCCCCCAATTGACTTTCATAGTAGTTGCAGATTCTGATGTATTTATGAAATGGAACACAGCATTGCTGAATTAGGAAGATATTTTGCCCCAGTGGCTGCTATGGCAATGGTGTATACAGGGGAACCATTCTTCAGTGGGGTAAAAGGAGTAAGGAGGGAAAAGACCTGGTAATATATTGGCCTTCTACCTGAACCCTACTCCCACACAAACCTAGTTTCCTAGTCAGTTTAACTCTTTTAGATATGTCACCACATTTACAAAACCAAAAGTTAGTAAACAATAAGTTATAGGGAGGGAAGGGAACACATCCTGATAAGGAAAAAAGTAGGACAAAGAAGGGACTGGAAAAAATGCCAAGTAAAAATCAATTGGAGGAAATGAGGATGCTGATCCTTGAGAAGAAAATACTTAGGAGATTAATGATAGCTATCTTCAAGTATTTAAAGGACTTATATAGAAGAGTCAATAAGCATTTATTAAGTGCCTACTGTGTCCCAGACACTGTACTAAGCACTGAGGATACAAAGAAATGCAAAAGACAATCCCTGCTAGTAAGGAGTCAAATAAAGGAAAACCACATGCAAAAAAACAAAAACAAAAACTATAAACAAATAAGAGACAGGATAACCTGGAATTA
This sequence comes from Macrotis lagotis, assembly GCF_037893015.1. Lineage (NCBI taxonomy): Eukaryota > Metazoa > Chordata > Mammalia > Peramelemorphia > Peramelidae > Macrotis > Macrotis lagotis. The sequence goes on from NC_133661.1 coordinate 253,243,317, forward strand.
ATCAATAGAGAGAAAGTCTTGACCTTAAGAGGGATAAGGAAACATTTTTTGAAGATGAGATATTAGGTGTAATTTTCTGTTTGGTCCCAGATGGGATAGAACTAGGAGCAATGGGTAGAATATGAAGAAGTTATAGATCTGAACTTGTCAGGAAAATTTGTTGTTGTTGAGTCCTTCTAGTTGTGTCTACCTCTTTGTGATCCTATTTAGAGTTTGCTTGGCAAAGATACTGAGGTGGTTTGCCATTACCTTCTCCAGCTCATTTGACACATGAGGAAACTGAGACAAATAAATTAAGTGATTTGCCCAGGGTCATAGAGTCAGTACATCTGAAGTCAGATTTGAATTCACAAAGATGAGTCTTCCTGACTCCAGACTTGGCACTCTATCCACTGTACCTCTTAGCTAGAAACATATTTCCTAACAATTAGAATTGTCCAAAAAAAAGAAGACTCTCTGAAGATCATCAGAGACTGGCTAACTAGTCCATGATTTCATAGAATAAGTGGTTACTGTTTAAATATGAGGTTAGCTTGATGGACTTGCTCATTCCATCAGTGCAACAACCAGGGACAACCTACAATGGAGAATACCATCTATATCCAGATTAAGAATTGTGGAGTTTGAACAAAGACCAAAGACTATTACCTCCAATTTAGAAAGAAAAACCATTATCTTATTATGTAATTTTGCTATCTCTTATACTTTATTTTTCTTCCTTATGGATATGATTTCTCTCTTATCACATTCAACTGAGATCAATGTTTACCATGGAAACAATGTAAAGACTAACAGAATGCCTTCGGGGGGGGGAGGGAAGCAAGAATGGGGGAAAATTTGAAAAACTCAAAATAAATAAAATCTTTCTAAATATGAAGTTATGCCATCCTTATGCCATCAGGAAAGTAGAATTCATTAAATATAGAATCATAGGTCATAGATTTAGAGCTGGAAGGAGCCTTAGAGTTTATCAAATCCAACCCTATCATTTTGCAAATGACCTATCTACTATGTCACGCCTAAAAATCTAAAAACATTTGTATGGGAATATTTGAGAATAGGGTAATGATAGTGATATGTAAAAAAGAAAAGAACATTAAAGAAACATCTATCTATCTATCTATCTATCGTCTATCTGTTTATCTATCATCTATCTGATGGATCAGAAAGAAGTTCAGAAGGGAACAAGGACTGTGGCCCCTTGCCACAATGAGATACTGATACTGGGACGGGCTTCATCAATCCTTTTACTCAAGATGAATTTTGCCAATCACAGTAGGTATGGAAAACTATCACTATTTTGGAAAGAGTCTGTGGGTAAGAATTCATGGGTCTTTTGCTCCCTTTCTCCCTCCCTCTCTTCCTTCCTTCTTTCCTTCCTTCCTTCCTTCCTTCCTTCCTTCCTTCCTTCCTTCCTTCCTTCCTTCCTTCCTTCCTTCCTTCCTTCATTCATTAACAGAGGTCTTCCTGAAGACTTGAGTTCAATTTGATCTCAGACACTTATTAGCTGAAGGCAAATCACTTAACTAGCCTCTTGTTTGCTTCAGTTTCCTCACTTGTAAAATGGGGATAATAGCATCACTTGCCTCACAGGGTTGTAGGATCAAAGAAGATAATATTTGTAAAAGTTCTTAGTACACTGCCCAGACAAGGTAGGCTCAATAAGAATGCTTATTCCCTCCTTCCTCCCCATCTCACCTGCTGGAACTGCTGGGGCTGAGCTCACAACTGATAGGCATATTAATCTGTTCTGTTTCTAAACTGGGTCAATTTATTCTTCCTTAGGCAGCTGGATGGTCCCTCGCCAGATGATCCCAGGGGTCAGCAAATTAATGTCAAACTCACTGAGAGAATGCAATTGGCTTAGCCCACTGCAGCTTCTAACTGATGAGCTTGCGGGACCTACCAGCCAGTCTCCCTGGTAGCTGGGATGACCAGGCATGCGCAAACCATGCTAGGCTTTTTGGCTGTTTCTTAAGAGAGCTGATCTAATGGGAAGAATGGGAACACAGAATATGCAAGATGTCCCCCTCCAAACCCACATCAACACTCAAGAAGTGGGAATTCCTTACAACCAGATTGTGTGTGAGTGTGTGTGTGTGTGTGTGTGTGTGTGTGTGTGTGTGTGTGAGAGAGAGAGAGAGAGAGAGAGAGAGAGAGAGAGAGAGAAAGAGAGAGAGAGAGAGAGAGTGAGTATATTTAGAGGGTGCAGTGAAGATGTATGTGAATACTCTTTTTGAAAAGAATAGGTACCTGTTGAAATGGAGAAAAGGCTGATTTCCCATAGATCAAGGATGAAAGGTACTAAACCATGCTAACCGTCTCTACCACCATTCTCCAATGTAGAGAGGAAATCATGCCCCTGTAGAAGTTGACAGTTATAGAGTAGGGAAATCAACTCTGATAAGATCTTCCACCACCATTTCCTTTCCTTAGGTTGAGACCTTAATAATAAAAGACCCATTTGCTCACAAGGGTAAAAGGGAATGGAAAAAAGGATGACTTCTGAGGGACAAGTGAGAGTTGAATCTAAGCTGCACCTGCTACAAATCAATGCTTTGCCATGAGATCCTTCCTTCCTCTACAGATAAACCACCATGACCCTCACAGGAATAGAAGAAGGCAAGCAGCCAACTACCTGGGACCTTGGGGATGATGAGACAAAGATATCAGAGCAACTGAACCATTTAAAAATATCTTTGCAACCTTGTCTTTGCTTTGGAGACCCAAAACAGAGAAGGAATCATTTGCCCTGCTTCAGAATATCCTCTTGGAAACCACTGGAGGATTGTATAGAAGCCAAGAGTTCTCATCAAGATTTAGAAAGGCCACATTTTTCTTCCTGCAGGTGTAGCTGCTTCCCACCTTCTTTCCACTCCACTAAACTTCCTGGCATAATATTAGAAGTTGCAGAAGTTTAAGAACTAGAGAGGAAGACACTGCTACTGCCAGGTGGCAAAGTAGAGTGGGTGCTGGGACCAGACTCAGGAAGTTCAAATGTGACCTCAGGCTCTTTCTAGCTCTGTGACTCAGGGCAAGTAGCTTCAACGCTGCCTCAGTTTCCCCAACTGTAAAGTGTGGATAATAGCAGCACCTACTTTGCAGGGTTGTTGTGGGGATCAGAAGACATCATATTTGCAAAGCACAGCACCTTTAAGCCTATTAAGCATAACAGATGCTTAATCAATCTTTCCTTTCCTTCTCACTGAGCCTCAGTTTTCTCATGTATATAATGGAACTGAACTAGATAACCTGAGATTACTTTGAGATATATGTTCTATGATCCTATCATCATATACTTGCTATGTATGTCAACCCTTATACAAGTCAATTAAGTTCTCTAGGGCTCAGTTTCCTCATCTATAAAATAAGAAGGTTTCTAAGGTCTCTTCCAACTCTAGGGCAATGATCCTATAAGGATATAGTACAGGTATATAGGTAGCTAGGTGGTGCCACAGTACACAGAATACTTGGACTGAAGCCAGATAGACTCATCTCCCTGAGTTCAAATCCAGTCTCTGGATACAAATACTAGCTATGTGACCTTGGGCAAATCACTTTACCCTGACTATCTCAGTTCTCATATGTCAAGTGAGATGGAGAAGGAAAATGGTAAATCACTCCAGTACCTCTACCAAGAAAAATCAAAATGGAGTCATGAAGACTTGGACACAACCGAAAACAACTTAACAATAGCAAAATGTACATATCACATTATCATCATAAGTAGAACACTCCAGAGTTGTTATAAAATGAATTATTGAGACTCTAATTCAGCCTCCTTATTTTATTGGATCAGAGATTGGATGATTTACTCCAGGTCACACGGTATTATTTAGAAGCATTTGATGCTGCCATTAAATGGAATAAAGAAAGTTAAAAGTGCATTTGAGGGGCGGCTAGGTGGCGCAGTGGATAGAGTACCAGCCCTGGAGTCAGGAATACCTGAGTTCAAATCCGGCCTCAGACACTCAGTAATTACCTAGCTGTGGCCTTGGGCAAGCCACTTAATTCCATTGCCTTGCAAAAACAAAAAAAAAAAACCCCAAAACCAAAAAAAAGTACATTTGAAATTATAAAGACCTAGACATAAATTATCATTGTTGTAGCTGAATTCTATCTCCTACCCTGACCCCCAAATTTTACACTTATTATTGTTAGACAGGTGGTGTAGTGGATAGAGTGCTCATCCTGAAGTCAGGAAGACTTATCTTGCTGAGTTCAAATCTGTCCTCAGGCACTTACTAGCTCTGTAATCCTGAGCAAGTTATGTAGCTCTTTTTACCTCAGTTTCCTCATCTATAAAATGGGCTGAAGAAAGAAATGCAAACCACTCTAGGATCTTTACCAAGAAAATCCCAAAAGGGGTCACAAAGGAGCATGACTGGACCATCATTATTGCTAGAGATAAGGGAAGAGTCCATCACAATAAAAAGAATGGTTTATCTCCAAGGAATAGGGAATAGTTGCTGACAACATACATCCCCATGATTTAGGTGAATGCTCTATGGAGAGAGAGCAGTTTGGAATTCTCTACATGATGCATGGAATCCCATCAGAATATGGTCATCCTCCTGGAAGGTTCTGATGCCAGGAATTCTAACCATATTGTATAGAGTGGTAGCCCTTAAATCAGGAGGGTCTGGGTTCAAATTTGACCTTAGACACTAGTTGTATGACCCTGGGCAAGTCATTTAATCCTGACTACCTCCCATCCAGGGCCGTCTCCAGTCATCCTGATTCATATCTGACCATTGGTCCCAGATGGCTCTGGAGGAGAAAGTGAGGCTGGTGACTTAGCTCAATACCCCTCACCCAAATTCAATTCATGTGCTTATCATGACATCATCTCCCTGATGTCATGATTTTCTTCAAAAATGAAGGACAGGGGCGGCTAGGTGGCTCAGTGGATAAAGAACTGGCCCTGGAGTCAGGAGTACCTGGGTTCAAATCCAGTCTCAGACACTTAATAATTACCTAGCTGTGTGGCCTTGGGCAAGCCACTTAACCCCATTTGCCTTACCAGAAAAAAAGAAAATGAAGGACAAAAACATTAAAATCATTAACCATTACAAATGGATATTTCTCTCACGTTTTCAAATACATTTTATAATTTTCTTCTTAATTTCCATTTTCAACTACCAACTGTGGCAGCAATTACAGCACAGGCAGCTTGTGGACCAGGTAGTCAAGTGGTAGTCCTGGAATTAGTAAGACCTGAGTTCAAATATGACCATAGACATGTTTTAGTTCACTCAGAGCAAGTCACTTCACCTTGGCCTGTCTTAATTTCCTGAACTGTAAATGGAGACAACACCAGTCCTTATTTTCCTAGATTGCTGTGGGGGTCAAATGAAATGCTATTTCTAACATTCTTAACATGGTATCTAGCACATAATAGGGCTTGTTTCCTTCCTTCCCCCTTCTCTGTATCCAATCTGGCACACTCCAGTTACATAAGCAAATATGTTAAAATATTTGTGGACAAGCTGTTCCCTTGGAACTTGAGGAAGAACCAAAGAATAAAAGAAGGAATGCAACTCTCAGCAGCTAAAATATACATTTTCCTTCACTTGACTTTGTTACAAAATGTCTCTCTTTGGTGCAACTCTCCTTCAGCAGGAAGCAGCCAGAATGTTGGACACATGGTATTTTTAGATTAGTCTAAATTCAATTTATAGTTTATATAGTATTGCAGAGTTAAGCTTATGAGTTTTAAAATAAATTTCCTCCCCATCTTCACTAACTACTGAAATATTTTAAATCTTAAAAAACTTCAAAACAATGCAATGATTTCTTTATTAGAAGACCACATTTGGGGAAGTAAGGGGAAGAAGTATTGATGGTCAATAAGGGGATGGTATTAGTTATGCTTTGGTTCCAGAATGTTAAAGTTGTAAGACAAAGTATCATATTCAAGTAGGAAAAGTGACCACTAAACTGTCTATAATGAACTGTGCAAGCTGCTATCACTTAGAAAGCCACACATTAACATTATTGTATTTTTATTTTGTCAAATATTTTCCAATTTCATTTTTAACCTGCTTGAACAGCTCAGAAATTGTTTTGTTTGACTGCATATTTACCTAAAAGCTATTATTTTTCTATTTCTTTGATTATCTTCTCTTTCTATTATTTTTCAATGGGGGCATGGGTAGAAAGGAATAGCATGGATTTTTGTTCATTGAAAAAATTAATTGTAATAAAAAATTCAATTCCTTGAAGATGTTTGCTCATAGAAGTAATCGTTTTTCAAGCAATATTCAGGATGAAATCATAAGCCAAAAGGTTTTTTTTAAAGCATCCCTTCCTCTATTACTTGCTCCCTGTCTCCCCTAATAAACCACCCTTAAGATGAAATAAGAATCTGTCATGGTAGTGGCATTCCTTATTAAAATATGCTTGACTTTGGATATACCAGGAAATGCCCTCCAATTTAAAATTAATTTCAGGAAACGTAATGTAGTCTTGTGATACTGGTATACAAGAAAGATTTCCACTCAATAAATATCTGAGACAAAAAGGCACTTTGGAGTGTTTTTGGTTGAAGTAAATGATAGAAGTTGTGTGCTCAAATTAGACCTCTTTTGAAAAAATCTACATTTGGGCATCATATTCAACAATGGGGAGTTGAGAAATTCCACCAATAATTAAGGTAGATGGTTGCTTGTCTGGTTTTTCTGTGTATGTCTTAGCTCATGTTCTACCATTGGCCTAAGCATTGTCTCTTTTGTTACTTCATAGGTCTTATGATGGCTGAGAACTGGAAATGATGCATTGAACATGTGAAAAAATGCTCGACATCAGAATACTTGGAATGAAACCCTGTCTTTGCTTTCACACAGGCTTCAATCTTGAGTAAAAAACAAAAACAAAAACAATGAACAACTCTCCTTCCTTTTGTGGTGTGTATACTAGAGAGGGCTACAATTTCGACCTCCAATGTCAATTTACTCATTTTAATTGAATAACTTTGATGTTCAATGCTCTGTGTAGTTGAGGAGTTAAGTAAGATGTAGGTGTTTCCAAACTCAAGTAATAGAGGAGAATGGGATAGGTTAGAGTCACAAGGTTGCAATTTTGTCAGTTGTTCTGAGTGTCTGAGACATGTCAGTAGAACTGGTTTGGAATTCTTAGCAATGAATGAGATGTCAAAGAGTATTAGTTTTTTTTTTTTGAGCAATGAATGAGAATTAAGATGGTACTGGATGGACATTGAAAGAAATGGTGAGTTCATTTGTTGACTCCACAATTGTATTCTTAGGCTGGATTAAGAAAGGTACAACTTTTAGGAATAAAGAGGTAATAGGTAGGCTGCACTCTACTCTGGTCAGGCACTTTTTGGAAAATTGTGGTCAGTTGTGGGTGCCACATTCTAGGATAAACTAGAGACTAACCAAGATGGCAAAGGACTCTGAGTTTATGTTACATGACGATTAATTGAAGGAACTTGGAATGATTAATCTGGATAAGAGAAGATTTGGGGATCATAGGACCTTAGATTTAACATTGGAAGAGAAGAGCCCTTGAGTTTAATACCTTCAAAGTCCTTGAGTTTAAATATAAGGAAACAGAAACAAAGGAAAGTTAAGTGACTTGGTCAGGGTAAGCTGACTTGAGGTGGGATTTGAATCCAGTAAGTTTGGTGCTTTATCTACTACTTTAAAACTTGTAATAAAGATCAAAGATTACAATCATTCTATTGACTATCAGCACCTGGAAGTCTTTAAGCAAAGGCCGAATGATGATTTGTGAGTATGTTGTAGAGTTCTTATTTCAGGTACAGTAGCTCCCATAGTCTTTTCCATCTCTGAAATTCTGTGATTTTTGCTCTTAATATATGAAGTTCTATAGTTTCCCTTTCTATTTGCTTAGCTTTACATTTTAAAATGTTTTACATTTTCAAAGTTTGCTCTTCTTTAAACAAGTGTTGTCCTAGATATATTATTCTTTATTGGTCTTATGTGATGTTATATACAACATGAATAGAATGTTAGGTCAGATGTTAGTGTCAGGTGTATGGACAGTGTTGAGGCCAAACAGATGGTAAAACCTGGTAGTCCTCCATGTCATTGGAAAGAAAAGAATTGGTACTTTCATCTCATGCTGGCAAGGTGTGAGCAATCAGTTCAGATAGGGTCTGAATGGCTTAGTTCCTGATAGAATGATGAGGAAATTAAGATAAAGGATAAAGGGATGCCTGGTGTTGGTTCTGACATTATAAGCTCCATAAAAGTTATGTAATTTTCTATCTTTGTTTCTCTCATGGATTCTAGTACTGTCTTGTACATTTTTGTTATTTAGTTGTTTCATCTGTGTCCAATTCTTTGTGACCTCATTTGGGGTTTTCTTGGCAAAGATATTGAAGTAGTAGTTTACCATTTTCTTCTCTAATCTCATTTTACAGATGAGGAAACTGAGAAAACAGGGTTAAGTGACTTACCCAGGGTCACACGGCTAGTGTCTGAGTTTAGATTTGAACTCAGGATGATGAATCTTCCTGATTCCAAGTTCAGCACTCTATCCACTATACCACTTAGCTACTCACCTTCAACCTTGTCTTTCAATCTCCTATTTTTTGAATCCAGCCAAACCACTCTACTTACTTCTCCCCCAATACCTTACATTTTCCCATCTTTTACACCTTTATTCCTATGATTCCTTCTCCCCTTTCAATAACTGACTCTTCCACCACTATCTGCCCTCCCTAATAGAGACATTTCTTGCTATTGCTTTTCAACAATCAACTCTAAACACTCTCTTCCAAAAAGTTTTCCTGACTATAGCAATAGGAAGTTAAATTTTCCTTTTCTGAACATCTGCAGCATTCATTGTCAAACATTTATTAATGAACCTCCCAAACACTCCCTAGTACCTGAAATAAATGAAAATATAATTGGGAACTATTTAGCAAAATAAATATTTGATTTTTAACACCACCAGTCCACACCATTCATTTGGCATTTTTTTGGTTTTTATGGTTGTTAGCTTTTCTTATATTTATGCCTCTTCGAGAGCAAGTGGAGAAGGACAATGTGAGCAAAGGCAAGGAGGTGGGAGAGCTTGGGGGGGAAGGAAATAGATCAGTTTGACTAGAATAATTCTTTAATTAGGAAAGTTAGGAAAGAGATGTATGAGCCATTTCATATGCAGTTTTATATCTTCAAGTGATGGAAACTTAGGCTTCAGTATATAAATGGCTCTGTCATCTCATTAACAGGTGTAGTTATTTCCTCAGGTGATACAGATTACAACCCACCAAAAGTAGCCCATCCTATGCCACTCTTATCCATGTCCTAAAGTTCGCTGGTGAGTATTCATCGAATGTGCAGAAGGTCTTCCATTTATTCTCTTGACATTGTGAGAAGATCAATAGAATGAGATCATTGGTAATCTTTCATTCTCACTGAAAGAACAAACCATTCATTTTGAGCATGCATTTCTTGTATTAAATCTTTTACCCAGTTTTTCCTATGTAATTTTCCTATGTAATTCCTTATATGTAATATGTTGCTGTAGATTTACCTCACCCAATGACCCTTCATTGCATTGGAGTGCTCTTCTACTCCAATTCTTTGCAATTAGTTAGTCAATCAATAACAATTTTTAAAAAAATCTACTATGGACCAGGTACTCTGTCAAGTCCTGAGGTTAGAAGGGTACAAGACAGTCTTTGCCCTCAAAGAATTTACAGTCCAGTGGAGGAGACAACATGCAAACAAATAAGTACAATCAAGTTATACACATAAACAATAAATGGAAAATAAGAAAGGGTACTAGAAGTAAGAGGGGTCAGGACTTCCTATAAAATCATATTTTTATTAGGATTTGAAAGAAGCCAGGGAAGCCAGGAGACAAGAGATGAGTAGGTAGACCATTTCAAGCATCAGGGATAGGTGTGAACATCCCCAGAGTAAAGAGACAGGATGTCTGGATAAAGGAATAGCAAGGATTCCAGTGTCAATGGATTGAAGAGATTATAAGAAGATTGGAAAGGTGGAGGAGGGCTTTGGACTTTGGGCCCAAGGGATTTGAATATTAAATAGAGGATTTTAGATTTGATCCTGGAGGTGAAAGGACTCACTAGAGCACTGGTGTCCAACCTTTTAGTTTTTCTGGGCTGCATCTTCCAACAAAAATTTGTCAAGGGTCACATATACAATTTAATATTTAAGGTCACAACATAATCCATATTATCAATGAATATAATAATAAAATGTAATAATGCTAGATGAATGGTCTTTGAGGGTTGCAGATGGTTGGGCACACCTATACTATGAGTTGGGCACATCTGTACTCAAGTTTATTCAATAGGGGGATAACATTATCAGTTGTGATTTAGGAAGATCACTTTGACAGTTGAATAGAGGATGGTGATGAAGACTTATACCAGAATCCTGGCAGATTTGTATTCTACATCACCTGAAGAGTACTGGGTCTTTCCTATAAATATACTATTGGTAGAACTGTGAATTGGTCCATTTGGAGAGCTGTTTGAGATTATTCTATAAAAAGTGAACAAAATGTCCAATCCTTTGATCCAGAGACTCCAGCACTTGACCTATATTCCTGAAGAGGTAAAAGTTAAAAAGAAAGGTTCTATATATATCAAAATATCCATGGTAGCACTTTTTTTTTTTGGTGGTAGTAGAGAATTGGGAGAAAACTACCCATTGATTTAGGAATGTTGACAAAAAATGTGACACATGTACATAGATAAGAAATAAAAAATATGATAATTTCTGAGAAGCATGAAAAGATATATATACATACACACACATATATATATATATAAATATATTATTGTAGAATGAAGAAAGCAGAATCAGGAAAGGTATGTATATGTTTATAAGTAGTATATACATATGCATATGCACATATGTTTGGTAAATAAACATATGCACATGTTCCTATATGTACACATATATACCCATGTATACATATACACACACTCACACACATATATATATATATATTTATATATGTAATATCTATAACAACATAAATAGAAATGACAAAAAAGACTCAAATTTTATGTAACAATGATAATAACCAAGCTTAGTCTTGGAGAAAATTGTAATTCCATCATCTCAGGGATGAAAATGTGTGGCTGTAGATGTTACATATAATCTTAGATAGGATTAATGTGGGTGGCACAATGGATAGAACCCTGGACCTGTATTCAGGAAGAATGGAGTTCAAATCCAGCCTCAGATATCCACTTGCTGTGTGATTTGAGGCAAGTCCTGTAAACTCTGTTTGCCTCAATTTAAGAGTAAGATGATAACAGCATTATCTCTCAGGGCTGTTATAAAGATCAAATGATATGATCAAAAGATATGATAATTGTAAAGTATTTAGTAGAGTGCTTGGTGCATTACCAATGCTATATAAATATTAGCTATTATTAATGTTTTGGTCAATTTGGAAGAGTGCCTTTTTTGTCTCTTTTAATCTTCATTGTAAGAGCTGGCTTGCTGGATAATTGAGGAAAAGAATGTAACACAAAAAACAAAAGACATCAATAAAAGTAAGATTATATTCAAACTTCTTTTTCAAAACTGGGCCTTTGTTTCAGGGAGAAGTTTGGGGCCTTTAAAAGAATTTTACAGTTTCCCAAAGGTAATCTAGGCAACTCTCCTACTATTCAATTCTGGATCTGACTCATTTGTTCAATGGATTGAATCTTATACATAGGAGCTGAAACATATTTATTGATTAATTCCTATCCAAGGGCCTTCTTCTGAAGACATCTACCCAGTAGCATATTTTGGATATGTTTCTTTTTGAACAGAAGGGTATTCCTGGAAAATATCTAGGCTATTATTTTCTTCTTTATTAATTTTGTTTCATTTTTTTTTGCATTTGCTATTTTCTTACTAAAAACACTTTCAGGACTATCCTTCAGACAACTCCATAAAGTACAGTGTTAAGGTATAACCATCCCCATTAAATGGAAGATCAGAAGTGGAACTCACTTGTCCACATGATGGACCTGATCTTGAGGTGGCTGATTCCTAGAAGAGATCAGACTCTAAAGTCCCTGGTAACAAGCATAGGGCCCATGAAAAAGAAATATCATGCCTGAGAGCAAAGAAATCAAGTCCACAGTCCATAGAACCTTGGAGGAGATTGGATCCTGCCCCCACCTTTCAGAGTTAAACTTGACCAGCAGCATAAAAGAAGAGAATTCTGGTTCCATAACAATGTGAAGCCTTATGAAAGACAACACAGTCAATTAACTTGGCTATAAAAATGGATCAAAAGCAATATGCAGAGGGAATCTTTCCTAAATGGAGCTATAATACTAATGAATTCTTTTTGCAGACAACTGACTTCCAAATACTTATGTATGCTGTGGCAGTTAGTCCCTTACATGCTTGTCCTGGGTTGGAGTTGTCCTAATAGCTTCTTGCCCACTAGCCTTTAACTAGGATGACACATTGAAGCAGTCAGCCCCCAGAGAGACTTGGTGTCCACTCTTTTGACATGGCAAGGGGAAGAAGCAGTAGTGACCCTGACCTTTGCTGACCAGTTGTTTGCTGTTCTTTTATACTTAGCATCTAGTGACCTAAATATTTAGCTAGTTAGCTAGAAAGCCAGAAGAGCAATTGTTAATCACTGTGGATATAAGTAAGCAAATACATCCATTATCCACTAAACTTAGATTCCAGTAGTGTAAGACTTTACATAAAAGGCAAATGGTGGAAGAGAAAAACCTATGATAGCATGGCTGGAAATATCCAAGGAACACTGTGAAGATCTCCAAAAAAAAAGCTGGCTCATCAAAGACCAGGGAGGATTTATACATAATAAAACCAGAGACATATTATCTCACTTGATCCTTACAACAATTCTATGAAGTAGGCATCCATTCCCATTGGCTGAGGTGACATTTGAACACAGACCTTCCTGAATTCAAAGTCAATGTTCCAATCCATTATACTACCTAGTCATTGTATTAATAGCCACTTAATAAATACCCAAGAACCCAAGCCACTTAATATCCAATGTGGTTCAATGGATGTCTTTTTGACTTCAAATCTGACCTGAAACACTTATCAATTGTGTGACCCTGGGTAAGTTATTTAACTGTTTTTTGACCTGCAAAATGAACTGGAGCAGGAAATGGCATTTTTGCCAAGAAAACCCCAAACAGAGTCATGAAGAACTAGACACAACTGAAAAAATGACTGAACAAAATATCTTTTTTTTTGTATTTTTATTTATTTTGCTAACTATTTCCAAATTACCTTTTAACCTAGTTTGGGCCATACTCTGATGTGTTCAGATTGCATGTTTGATACTTTTGTAGAAAATCATTATATATTTCCCAGTAACAATGGCAATATAATCTGACTATCATTTCCTAAGTAAGAGGCAATTTAAAAAGTTCTGGTCACGAGTGAGATGGCTGGAAACAATGAAGTTCAGTCTAAGGTCTGGCTACTTTTAGGAAATAGAGGTTTGAACAGGATCCAATCTGCTGCTAAAGAAAATTGAATAAATTCAGTAACTTCCAGATGAGAGTAGGGTAGGATTTCTCGTGACTTGTCCAGGGTCACTCAGCTAGTAAGTGTCTGAGGCCATTTTTTTGAACTCAGGTCTTCCTGAGTTCAGGTTTAGGGTTCTATTTACTGTGCCACTTAACTGCCTTATATGACCTTAATTCTTGACTTTATGTCAACCTCAGTCCCAATTTAATAATTATGTTATTGATTTAATAAAAAGAGAGATAGATATTCTATATTTCAATATAAATCATTGCTTGAAATTTTGACACATTAGGATCAAAAGATCTCTGGTCTGATAATGGAAACTTCCCTTTAGGATGACACCAATCCATTTATCAAACCAGTTGCTGTCTTATTTAACCATTTCCAAATGTAGCTAGTTAACAATATTATTCAACCCTTAAGTCTCCATTTTGTCCATGTGGTATCATGAGGGACTATTTCAAATTCTTTTCAGAAAGCCTTTAACAATTCATCTTTAGAACAGGAGTCTAAACAAAAGCAAAATATATTAATTTAAGATTGTTTTCTTTTTTCTATAAGATATTAACCAAAGTTTGGTTTATCAGTATGTGTATATATTTGTATCCATTAGCTTTCTGTTTAGGGAAAAAACCAGTTATTTAACATTTGATAGCACTAGAAATGGCAAATGGCATCAGTGTTATGTACGAACAGACTTTTTTTAAAAGATGGAGCAGTTGGTTACCTTTGGAGCTCTGGCCTCTGTTAAATATGAACACTGAGACAAAGGGTCTTGGAAGGACATCAAGAAAGAAAGCAACCAGCTCTGCATGTAGATAGTCACTTCATCATAGGCCAAACCTATACTGATATTTAAGTACACTAAACCCTGAGTGATGAGCTAGTGCAGACACAGAAAGAAGAGAACTGACTTCAGGAAGAGACACAAGTCTTTCATTACTTTTTCTTACCTTCAATCCCTACAGAAGAATGAACAAGATCAAGAATAAGAACAAGAATCTTTTGCTCAGGGACACCATAAGTGACTGGTTCTTGTTGCTCAGTTGTTTCAGTAATTTTTGACTCTTCCTGATCCCATTTTGGAGTTTTCTGTGCAAAGATACTGGGATGGTTTGTCATTTTTAAAGATGAGGATGAAGTGACTTGCCCAAGGTCACACAAGATATTAAGTGTTCTGGATTTGAACTCATAAAGATGAATATTGGGGAGGCTAGGTGGCACAGTGGATAGAGGACTGGCCCTGGAGTCAGAAGGACCTGAGTTCAAATCTGACCTCAGATACTTAATAATTGCCTAATTGTGTGATAACTAGGCAAGTCATGTTACCCCATTGCCTTGCAAAAAAAAAACAAACCCCAAAACAAAAAATAAAAACAAACAGAAAGTTGTTCTGCATTAAGGTAGAGCTAGAAGAAAAGATTTTCAGTTCTGGAGTCAGGAGGACCTGACACTTACTAATTATCTAGCTGTGTGGCCTTGGGCAAGCCACTTAACCCCACTGCCTTGCAAAAACTGAAAAAAAAAATGAGCTCCTCTCACATTCTGAGGATATTCATCCAACAATTATAAAATGAGGGTAGTCAATCTGGAAATACTCATTACTCCTTTTTGTCTTAAAGAAGTTTAGTTTATCCCATTCTCACAATAGGTTGAGTTCTAAGTATGACCCTTGGAGAAGAGTTTGCTTTTTTCTGTTTTTTCACAGAATCAAGCTCCATAATTTCTCCTGATAACTGCTGACAGTATTTAAAAGCATTTTTCTAGATTACAGTTTAGAGTAATCTAAAATATGGATTCAAATTTCATTAAACACTGAAAAAAGTGGGATTCAACTAAAGAGAATGTATATGATTGCTTACAGAACTTATTAACTAACTTAGTTACATGTGGAAGATAGTTACATGTAGAAGATAGAAGGAGGGATGAATTGAAATGGGAAGAGAGACCTGAGGTAAGAAGACTAACAGGAAGTTTATTTCAATAGTACAGGAATGAGGCATTGAGGGTCTGAACTAGGGTGATGGTCCTGTGAATGAAGAAAAGGAGACATTGACCAGAGATGTTGTTAAGGTAAAGATTACAAAAAAATGACTATGTTTGTGAGCAGTAAAATATGAGTGAGGTATCAAGGATGGCACCAAAGTTGTGAGCCTCGAAAAGAATTGGAAATTGAAGGGGATACACATAAATCGAGAGCAGCTGAAAAATTTGTGGTGGAGGGGTGACTAGGTGGTGCAGTGGATAAAGCACTGGCCCTGGAGTCAGGAGTACCTGGGTTCAAATCCAGTCTCAGACACTTAATAATTACCTAGCTGTGTGGCCTTGGGCAAGCCACTTAACCCCATTTGCCTTGCAAAAAAAAGTTGTGATGGAATACTATAATTATATGAGGAATGATAAGCAGGAATGTTCTCAGAAAAACCTGAAAAGCCTATCATAAATTGATGCAAAGTGAAATGAGTAGAACCAGGAGAACACTATACACAGTAACAGCAATATTGTACAATAATAAACTATGACTGACTTATCTATTCTCAGCAATACAATGATCTAAGTCAATTCTGATAGATTTATGATAAAAAATGCTATCCATTTTCAGAGAATGAACTAATGGTATCTGAATACAGATTGATGCATACTTTTTAAACTTTCATTATTTTTCTTGTTGTTTTCTTTTGGTCATAACTACAACATGATTAACATTGAATTATGTTTTAAATGACTATATCAAATGGCTTTCTCAATGAGGGAGTTGGGGAGGGAGGGAAAGAAGTTGGAACTCAAAGTTTTTTAAAAAATATTAAAAATTGTTTTTTTCATGTAATTGGGAAAAATAAACTACAAAATAAATAATTTTTGAAAAGTTGCAAGCCTAGGTGACTGGGAGGATTGTATTGTCCTCTATAGAACAGGGAAGTTTGGAAGTGTGGAGATTCTTGAGAGAAAATAATGAATAATATGTTGTAATTTGAGTTATCTATGAGACATACAGTTTGAGATATTCATAAAGCAGCAGGTGATGTAAGACTAGAGCTCAAGAAAGTAGATGGTTGGTTCTAGTCCTTCATTATCAAAGAAGACCAAAATGATATCACTATGTTTGAGACAAGGCCTGCAATTTTGGTGCCATCCTTGATACCTCACTCATACTTTACTGCTCACAAACATTGTCAATTTTTTGTAATCTTTACCTTAACAACATCTCTTGTCAATGTCTCCTTTCCTTCATACTTTACCATAGGTTGGGTGAGGTACTCCAGAATAGATGGCCTAGATTCAAATATTGCATTTGAACTTGCAACCTTTTGGACCCTAAGCAAATCACTCAACTTCTTTAAGTTTCACCCAATCCTTGAAATTTGTATAATTATAATATATTTGTTGAATAATCTCACTCTTATCATTTGGGAAAAAAATACACAAAATAGATTTTAGGAAAGGAGGTCAAGATTGATTATATGAAACAAGTGGACAAGAAGCAACAGAATGAAAACCAGCCTAGCAAGGGCATTTATCCATGACAAGGGAAGAACAAAAGATGCTGGGATTTCTTAAGTCAGTCCAGTGCGACTAGGCCAGGGAAAATTCTCCTAAACCTGATCTTGGTGCAAACTGCTAACATCCAATCAAAATCTTTCTTGGTCCTTCATAATCTCAATCCTTCCCTTCCAAAATTATCTCCAATTTACCTTGTTAGACATATATTGTTTGTATGAGGTTGTTTGCATGTTGTCTTCTTCCATTAGACTAGGAGCTCCTTGAAGGCAGGGACAGTGCCTTTACTTTTATTTGTATTCTCAGCATTTAGTACAGTGACACTAAATGCTGTTACCTTGACTTTACTAAAGAACCTAGCACTCCTCCTATTAAGGATCTTTTCCCTTAAAGCAAGATGGAAGACTGGAATGGCCAGTTCAGAAAACCCAATTGAAAATTCAGTACGAGGGATTCATTAATGACTAGGAACCTTAAAATGATCACTGACTTCCTACAAACTGTTAGTTCTACCTTTCTCCTCCAAACAAAAAATATTTTAAAAAGCATTTGGCATCCACAAGACTATATTTCGGTGGTAGGGGAAATCAGAGTCTCCAGAGTACCTTGGTCCCCTGTGTTTGGTGAGAATGAACCTAAATGGAGAGATGAAGTTTAGAAGGAGAAAAGTAATTGTTTAAGTTATGTAGCTTAATGGAAATTACTAGGCAAAGCATGTGTTTACCAAGCAGTCATTTACATCATTGTACCTAGTGCTCATCCCTGGAAAACAATTGGAAAATATTCACTCAAAAATACATTGGAGGGGTGGGTAGGTGGCGTAGTGGAGGGGCGGCTAGGTGGTGTAGTGGATAAAGCACCGGCCTTGGAGTCAGGAGTACCTGGGTTCAAATCCGGTCTCAGACACTTAATAATTGCCTAGCTGTGTGGCCTTGGGCAAGCCACTTAACCCCATTTGCCTTGCAAAAAAAAAACCTAAAAAAAATACATTGGAAAACAAAATATACTTATTTCTTGATTCCGGCACTGTCTTAACAAAGAAGATTTCATAAGTGCTTTGAGATCCCTGAGTTCCCAGTGTAACTGATCATGGCAATGAATGTCTATTATTACCATTTAATAATTTTACAATTTAGCAAAACTGCAAACTAATAAAATAATGAAATGTATAACAGTTACATGCTGATTTTGAATTGTGAGACTAGGGCGCGATTGTCAATGATATAGTGAAAAACTGGCCTATAAGCTTCATCATTTGATAGAGTTTGGCATTTCACCTATAATTTATTCAGTTACAGAGTTGCCTTGGGACTGAGAGGTTAAATGATTTACCCAGGGTCACATAGCTAATATGTTTCAGAACTGTGACCTGAACCCAAATCTTCCTTACTCCAACAGCCATGTCAAGCTATATTTTTTTTTTTTTTAGTTCAAATGATATACTTGGGAAAATACAAATGCCAGAATGCCATTCTGTGTCCTGGCCATAGCCTTGCAAAAAGTGAAATCTGAACTAACAATTACCCAAAGTACTTTGGTCCCTTGTTAAAGAGTTAGACTGGGGAGGGAGGTAAATGAACACCTGGCATCTGAATTAGTCAGGTAAATGAGCAAACCTGTGCATCCTCATATGTGTATCGTCCTGGGTCTTTGACATTTTGACTTGTTTTCTCATAGCTATGAGAATCCAGATTGATTGCACTTTGGGCACCAGGAGCCAGAAACTCTTGCCAAATTTCTTCCACCCGAGTCGCCACATCCTGTAAAGGTTGTTTTTTGAGATCTTGGACAGCCAACCAAAACCTTGAATTAAGAGCATAAAGACACCATTAATTCCATGAGGCAGACACATGAATTCATAATCCTTGCTTTTCCATGAAGTCAGGTTCGAGGGCTAACAGCTGCTAGCATTAATTCTCAATGCAGTCCTTTCTGGGTCACCTGCTCTACTATTATCTTGTCAAACCCATTTGCAATGGAATCAATGACATTAAAAAAGATTGCATTTGCTGTTTGGAAGATTTGAGCATAAATATTCAAAATCTGATCCATTACAATGTTTATCTTACAGAAGGGAAACAACTTCCTCGACATGTTTTAATTTGTGTTAAATATATGATTCAAGGGTTTCAGGATAAATCCTATGCAATCACTACAAGATGGTAAAGGAAAACAATTGTGAAATGCTATGATCAATGCAATGGCCAATTAGAACTCCAGAAGACTGATAATGCTTCCCATCTCTTCCAAGACAGGTGATAGCCTGGGTTATAGAATGAAACAAATACATTTTCAGACACAGCCAATATATCAATTTATTTTTATGAATGTATTTTATTATAACTGAGGAGTGCTATTTTTTTGGTGATAAGGAGAAATGAGAGGGGGGAATGAGACAGTATTAAGCATGATACCAAAAAAAAGGAAGAAAAGAAAGAAATGGACATTGAGGAATCATTAGAAAATAAACATAAGAGAGTAAAAGAAAATTTATAAGGAGACATAAACAAGTAGGGCAGTGTCAGAAGTATCATGTAAAATTTAAAGCATATCTTTCCCCTTTCCCTAAACAATAACAAAGCCAAGAGAATCTATGAGGTATGGAGAGTCACAGCTTCCTACACAATACCCCCTTTTTATTCTTTAGAGAAATGTTCATGCTCATTGTTGCTTAAGTTCAGAATCCCAAAGGGCAAATTTTTGCTAAAATTTTAAAAGTATAAAAAGAAAGATTTGTATGAACTGATGCAAATTGAATAAGCAGAACCAGGAGGACAAGCTACAGAATGACTATAGCAATATAAATGAAAACCACTAAAAGCTGAACTCCAATGAAATACATTTCACTCTTCTCAGTAAAGAAGTGTGGTCCACAATGCTGCTAATACTGTCAGATGGTTTTGCTTAGGATGCTTGGATTTTTAAAATTGTTTTTCTTTGTTACAAGGGAGGTGGCGTGAGTGAGTGTGTGTGTGTGTGTGTGTGTGTGTGTGTGTGTGTGTGTGTGTGTGATTATATGGAGAAAATGATAACAGTGCAAAAAAAGTCTTCAATAAAACTTTAAAATAAATCAATGAAGAGGAATAAGGAGGATCATAGAGAATTTTAGAGCTGAAGGATCCTAAGAATCCATTCCTTTGCTTCACAGGGTCCTGCTATTAGGGAAGGCAGAGGAAGCAGAGCTGTGTCTCACCTCAAATTACACAATCCCTCACAACCTGGGTTGAACACATCCAATAAACATGTGCTAGTTTCCTCTATTAAACTCATATTGTGCATATCCTGACTGATCCTGTTCATGCCTCCCCAGTCATGGACCCCACTGCATGTTACTGTTTTGCAGATAAAGAAAATAAATTAGAAATGGAATGGATTGAGAAAGCTTCTTTTGAGAGGAAAATGAAGCAAACAGGTATAGCAAGTGTCTTAGCCATGGCAGTGCCTGCTACACAGGAATCAATGTTGAAGGTGCCTGTGGGGAGCCAGGAGCAGTAGGAAAGGAGAAAGAAACACTCTGATTAAGTACTCTGTGGGAGAGGCAAAGAAAAAATCTTCCTCCCATCTTCCTCTTTCTCTCCTATTATCCCTACAAAACCAATACAGTTGATAAGAGAACTGGACATCTGCAACCAAAGCTGAACTCCTGAGAGCGGTATCCTGTCCCCAGTGATGGCCCCAAAGCAGATACAGTCAGGGAAAAAATGTTTTTGTTGATGAGGTTGGATGAGAATAATAAAAACCACAATTACTCTCATGTATATAGCACTTTTCTTTTTACAAAAGACTGTCGTAGCAGATAGGGTGCAGACAGTAGAATCAGGAAGACCTAAGTTTAAATTCTGCCTCAGATATCTGCTAGTTGTGTGACCTTGGATCACTTAAATTCTCTCTTTGCCTCAGTTTCCTCATATGTATAATGAGATGATAAAAACATATTCCTAAGGCATGTAAAGCATTTGGAAAACCTCCAAGAAGTCTATAAATGTTAGCTATTACTATTAACAAGGATCTCACAAGAATCCTATCACAAGTAGATTAGTATATTATTATCCCTATTTTATAAATGAGAGAATTGATTCAGAGAAGTTAAAATTTCAGTCACACAACCAACTGTAGGCCAGTTTGGAGACTTGAACCCATGACAAAGGGTCTTAGGATTGATATCTGAAAGATATCAGGGATCATCAAGTTTACCCCCTCATTTCATAGATGAGGACACAGAAACCTAGAAATGTAATATGACTAGCCTAAAACTATAAGTAATAAGTAGAAAAACTGGTATTTAAAATCAGATCTTTTAACTCCCTGTCTATTACTTTTTTAATATTTGGGGTAGGTTGAGTACATCTTCTGAACTGTGAATGAGTGGAATGTCATTGGATCACATCAGTTCAAGATTTGAAATGGAGGCTGAAATTGTGATCCTCCCCTAACAACATGGAACAATGTCAATGATGATGATGACAAATGTTATCATCTTAGTCATCATTGTCATTGGCATTCTTTTATCTTCATCATCATTCACATTTATCTAGTACCACAAGGTTTACAAAATGCTAGCATCTTTTGAGATAGATGGACTCTGTACCCAGGATCAGTGACCAATCTGAATGGTAAGAAGGTATATATTCTAATCTTCAACCTCAATGAAACCTACTTATTTTTTTTTAAAGGTTAACCATGTTTTCATTTCAGGTATTTTCGGAGTCATCTGCACATCACTAAGGTGACGCTCTGTGGTCATTTGGGGTTACTACAATCTTCTTTATGAGAAAATAAACTGGCTGAGAAATCAGCGGAGGAAAACTCATATAAACAATCTACAAATTTGAAATCCTCCTCCTTTTCCTCCTCTTCATTCATTTCCTCTACCCCCTTCTCTTTTTACTCTTTCTCTTCCTCCTCTTCCTCCTCCAAGATGGAAAGGGAGAAAAGAGGATCAGAGAACTCAGAGAAAACCTTGGACATGGCCTCACTTTAGACAGTAAAGATATGTTAATGGGAAGAGTAAGTATGTAGTATTTAAATATATTGGTGTAACTTAGATGAAGAGTAGGGAAACACAATTCCATCATTTATGGGTTACATGGTAAATAAAAAAAATTGGAGCAATGGTTCTGATATGAGACTTGGATTCCAATCCCCATTCTGCTATTTGGTCAGGTCACTGAAATTCTTTGGGCCCTGGTTTCTTCATCTATAAAATAATCTGCAGTTTGATCTCAAAAATTCCTTTTCCCACTATATCCTATAATCTGATCTGATTTGCTAAACCATCATTGTGGCCTCTCACTTCCTCATTTATAATTTAGCTAGCTAACTAGCTAACACTAGTTGGTAGAGGCAGCATGGATAGCATGGCTCTCAAAATAACAGCTCTATCTTTGGGATTGATTTTCAGGAAATTCAGTTAGGTGAAGAAGTGGAATGGTGGTACACTGAACAACCTAAGCTGATACCAAAATCATCATATAAACCATAGAGACATCATAGATTTGTAAACATGGTCCATACCTTCAATCAAGTTCCATCTTATCTTGAAGTCCTGGACATTTTTCACTATGAATTGCATCTGATTCCATTGTAGACCTGTAGCTAGTATTCCTTTTCCTGCCTTCTACCACTACCTCTTTTCCTGTCATTGTTCCTATCTATACTTGTTTCTCTGGGAGTGGGGGAGGGAGAGTAACATGCATGCACTAGACCCTCAAAGGACATAAGATGGGAGAATTCTAATTAGACTGTGAAACTGCAGAGTAGTTAGATAACTACTGGGGTTGGTTTCAGCATCTCAGGGCTGTGGTTCCCTTAAACTCAAGAACTGTTCCCTTTTATTACTATCCTCTCAACTTGACTGTAATACCAATGGGGTACAGTTGAAGTTAGAACCCTAGAGATAGAAGAGAAATTGATGATTTCAACCCCCTAACACTTGACAAAACTGAGGTCCATGCCACATCTAGCTCTTTTTTTCATCTCACTATACTGACTCAAATTGATATTTGATAGCGGTGTCACTTTTGGGAATAATTGTGGGGTTTGTGTTTTTATGATACATCATGGGATACATGGAGGGAGGTATGTTAATGATGTTTGGAAATTACCATTCAAGAAATGAGTTAGCAGAGACTTTCGGTTAAGATAGTTATATGAAAGGCTGTAAAGGAAGCTAAGTCTCTCATATAACCTCTAGAAAAGATCAAAACAAGACACCAGATCAAATAGTTTTTTAAGAAATCCAGAGAAATGAAAGAAAGCATTGTTAAGTTAGCTGTAAGTTAGATAGACACTGATTAATAGACATCCAGAAGCCTATAGGCATTAGGAGAGGAATCCTGTCAGGTATATCAACATGAACCCAGGTAAATCACCTAGAACCCTGCCAACATTCTTATTGGGATGCTCCAGGAGGGCCTGAAACCTGCTAGTCCTCTGAGCACAATGGAGAACAATGGCAAGAACTCAAGAAATTTAGTTCAGGAAAAACAGGACCTGAAAACCTCATTTAAAAGTGTAGGGTGGGGATAAAGGTCCCCAATCAGGAACTAATGCTGGAGATATGACTGAATAGAAGTGGATACTATACACAATGAAGTTTTATGAGTCAAGAAGTACCCAAGAGGTAAAGCCAGAAAAGAATAACTTTTCAATAATTAAAAACATAGCCTCAGAGGGAAAAATGATCACTAGTACCACAAAAAAGAAAAGGGTAAAAAAATGAAATAAGAATTCTAGAGGGAAAAAAGTACAGCATACAACATAAACTGAATTGATAATCGGGATAGAGTAAACAGAACTCAAAAAATTCCCTGGGTCAAAAAGAAATATTGGGGAAAATGAATTTTTTTATAATAGAAGAAAAGTAATGTATTTGCAGTAAAAAATAACTAATCTGGAAGAATAGATTGAGGAGAAGAGATTTAAGAATCATAAGACTCTCTGAAAGTATGACTAAATAATAAAACCTATATATCATACCTCAAGAGAGTTTAAATACAAATTTCCAAGAAGCATAAGGACAAGATGAAAATAGAAAGAGTTCACCAGTAAGCTCCTGAAAGATAGCTCAAAATAAAAACAGCCAAAACTCATACCTTTCCTGTTAAATAAAAAAATGCTATAAATAGCCAGAAAGTAAAGAGTTTAAGTACCAAGGAAACACGTTCAAGATCACATAAGACTTGTCGAAATACTTTAAAAGAAGAAAATTCTTGTAATATGACATTCTAAAAGGCAAAAATTAAAGACATAATAAAAGCAGTATAATTTTACAAAGGAAAAATGCATGTTTAATAAAATAAGGACTTCTAGTTATCTCTGATAAACAGATTAGAGCTGAATAGAAAATTCAAAATGCAAACAAAAGTCAAGAAAATCCTAGAAAGGTAATTCAATTTAAGCAAGTGGAAATAGCTAAACAATGATAAAATTATTATATTTTAATAGGGCTTAAAGAGATAAGAGATAAGTGCCCCTTTAGAATCCTACTATCTTTAAGGGTCTTAGAGGGAGGTAAAAAAGTTAAAATACAGGGCTTGGGTATGGTTTTCTTCTGCTTTGATTATCTTAAGAGAATCAAGAAAAGGTAAGGGGAAATTAGATTGGGAAGAACTATTATAACTGAGGTATACAAGAAATATAGGTAAACATAAAAAAGTGGTGGGGGAGGGGGTATCATGTGAACCTCAGTATTATCTGATCCAGAAAGGCTTGCTTATATACAGAGTAACTATAAATAAATCAAATAACTAGGTAAAGACAAAGAGAAGAGAGGTTGGGTACAAGAGGAAGGATAAAGTCAGGGAAGCAAAATAAAAATTTAACTTCAGAGGTGAATAATAAAGGGGTATATCAAAAAGAAAGAAGGGTAAGAAAGATTTATTGGAGTCTGGGTGAGGTAAAAGGAGGAACAGTGGAAAGGAAGTTGAATATACTAATTTAAAAATACTTCTGTTTATCATTGTTCTCTTTCACCACCTTCCTTCTACAGAGAGATATGGGGAGCAATAGGAGGAAATGGGATATGAGTATATGATAGAATAAAATATAAAATCAATAATCATAGCTGTGAACTCACTCATAAAATAAAGGAAGAGAATAGAAGGGATTACAAAACAGACTCTAACAATAACTTGTTTACAAGAAATAGGTTACAAAAATTTCCACAACTATAATGAAGGATTGTAGTAGAATCTGATTTTAAAAAGCAGAGGTATGTATCATAATCTCAGACAAACTAATAGTAAAATTAGACATTGTTAAAAGAAAGAAACTACAGTATGCCTAAAAGCATCTTAGGCAATGAAATAATATCAATATTTAGTACACATGCACTGAACAGTATAGTATTTTACTTAAAGGAAAAAATTAAACAAGCTACAGGGTAAAATAGAAAGCAAAATTCTTATAGGTAGGGACTTCAATATGTTCCCTCTTCTTTTTCGGTTAGATAAGTCATAAGAAAGCAAAGATCTGAGTAGAATTTTTTTGAAGGTAGATTTGGCAGGTCCTAGTAATTATTGAACGTGAATTGTAAGGAATATGGATATAGCTTTGCTGTACATGGTATCTTAACAAAACCCTTGTAAACAAATGCAGAAAAGCAGAAAGATTGAATATATCTTTTCTGACCATGATGCAATAAAATTACCATAAGTAAAGAGCACCTGAGAAGAAAGAATTCAAACTTAAAAGAAGACTAAATACTTTAAGCCTAAAGATTGGTCAGACAATGAATAAATCAAAAAATCCTAGGTGAACTTTCAAAGGAAAATATGCAGAACCAAATGAATTAATAAATAAATTTAAAAAATTTTTAGTAAATAAATATGATCAAGCATTCAAAGACCAATTAATTTCATCAATATAAAAATGTTTGCAAAAGTAGGAAAGGAATGAATCCTAACAAATTCTTTCTATGGATCATATAATGAAATGAATGAAAAATATAGTTTTATGCTTAAACTAGAAAGACAAAAAAGTGAACACTATAGAGCAATATTCCTGATTAAAAATATTAAATATTAGCAAAAAACTATAGGAAAAATATTTAGAAGCCTATATACTACAACTAGATTTATTTATACCAGAAATTTGGAGCTGGCTTAATTTCAGGAAAACTATAAATAAAAGAGACATAGCAATAAAGATCACACAATTTTTTTGAGGGGGGGAGATAATCAAGATTAAATGACTTGCCTAGGGTAATATAGTTAAGTGGCTGAGGCTACATTTGAACTCAGGTCTTCCTGATTGATTTTCTATCCACTGTGCCACTTTATTGCTTTGATGTTTTCAATAGATGCAAAAATAATTTTTAAAACTTATAGTACTTATACTAAAATCACAAAAAAATCATAAGAATAAGTGAATTTTTCTTTAATATCACAAATAATATCTATCTTAAAATCAAGAACCAGGTTTATTTGTAATGGAAGATACTAAATGCCTTTTCATTAAAACCAGGGGTAAAGCAATCCACTCATCCATGAAGATAATTTTGGTACTCTATGCCTTAAAATTTATTAAACTGCATATAATCTTTGATTCAATGATGCCAGTTTTGGTTATATATCCCAAAGAGAAAAAGAAAGAGGAAGATATCCCATATGTACAATAATATCTATAGAAGTATATTCTACTGTAGCAAAAACCTAAGAACTAAAGTAGTGCTGATCAACTGGGGAGAAGTTGAACAAATTATCTGTTATGAATGTAACAGAATATTTTTTTTATCATAAGAAATAGTGAAAAGAACAAAAATCAGAGAATCTTGAGAAGCAATAGAAACTGATATAAAGTGAAAAGAGCAGAACTAGAAGTACATTCATACTGTGACTGCAGAATTGTAAAGAAAAATAATTTTGAAAAACTTAATAATTCTTTAGAACATAGTGACCAACCATGAATACAGAAGACTGATGATGAAGCATACTTTTCACTTTTTGGCAGAGAAATGATGAAATAGAGCTATCAGGATGAGGCAGTTAATTTTTTTCTTTCTTTATTTTTTCCAATTTCATGTAACAATGAGTTCCACATTTTTCTCCCTCTCTCCCTTCTCTGCCCTACCTTTGACAGTAAATAATCTGTTACAGATTCTATATGAACAATTATGTTAAACATATATCCATATCATTCATGTTGTAAAAGAAGAATCAGAAAAGGGAAAAACCCACAAGAGGGTAAAAACAAAAAATATAAAACAAACTTACAAAATTAAAAATAATAAGCTTTGGTCTATTTCAGACTCCATAGCCCTTTCTTTGGATGTGGATGATATTTTCCATCCCAAGTCTTTCAGAATTTTTTTTTGATCATTATACTACTGAGAATAGTAAATCTACCATAATTGATCATCATACAATGTTTCTGTTAATGTGTACAATGTTTTCTTGGTTCTGTAACTTCACTCTGCATCAGTTCATGCAAGTCTTTCTAGATTTTTCTGGTCTGTCTATCACACATTCACAATTTGTTCAGCTATTCCTCAATTGATGGGCATCCTCCCAATTTCCATTTCTTTGCTACTACAAAAGAGCTATTTTAAATAATTTTTGTACATGTGGGCTTTTTCCTCTTTCTTTCCTTCTTTTTTTTTTTTAAGGCAATGAATTTAAGAGACTTGCCCAAAGTCATGCAGATAAGTATCAAGTGTCCTAGGTCACATTTGAACTTAGGTCCTCTTGACTCCTATCTGCCCCATTTTCATCTTTTGCATGATTTTCTGTTGTGGCCAATTTTTGAATGTCTTTTTCTTGGCTATCCCTTTCTTTTTCTGGGGGAAAATTTTTTGTTTGGTGGGGGGGAGTCAGGGTGAAGCAAAGAAATTAAAGTAGCATTGAAACATATTAAAAATTCACAGAATTAGAAGGGATTTTTATAGAAGGGAACATATATAAACAGGACAGCTTTGGAATGAATGTACTAGAATTTTTATATAGTTATAAAAAAACCAAGCTACTGAAATACAGGTTTGTGAAATATAGTATTTGTCAAGTTCAGAATAACTAAAAAAATTCAGATTAAAATTTTGTTAATCAAGAAATGAAAAAAGCTAGTAATATTTTTCTTTAAAGAACCAGAAAAGGTCCTGGAGAACAGGCCTCAAAAAGCACTGACTTGTTTTGAGTCACATAATGCAGATTGTTAGAATCTCTATTGTCCCGCTCCTTATCCTACAATACCTCTAGACACAAAAGACTGTCCTTTAATTAAATTCAACAAATATTTACTACATTCTTACTGTATATAAAATATTCCAATAGAAAGACAAAATGGTCCTGGAGTTTACATTCTACAGGGAGAGATGATAGGTACACAGATTAGTAATATCAAATGTAGGCAAAGCAAAATGTGAGAAATGCAAAAGGAAGAGAATATAAATAGCTAGATGTTCAAGAAAGAGTTCACCCAGGAGATAGGATCTG
This sequence comes from Macrotis lagotis, assembly GCF_037893015.1. Lineage (NCBI taxonomy): Eukaryota > Metazoa > Chordata > Mammalia > Peramelemorphia > Peramelidae > Macrotis > Macrotis lagotis. Next base: position 253,271,740 of record NC_133661.1, read on the forward strand.
AACAATAATACTGTAAAGGAAACTAGGGATTATAGGAGATAGAGATGAGAAAGGAGTTCAGATTATCCCAGGCACAGGGGTACAATAATATGCTGTTTTTGAAGAACTGGATTAGGACCCAAGAAATGAAGGTTTTTAAATACTAGGCTAAAGATGTCATATTTTTCCTAGGGGAATTAGGGAGCCACTGGACATTTTTTTGAGGGGGGAGAAGAGCAGCATAGTCAGATTTGGATGGGATGGATTGGAGAAAGAAGAGAGGAAGTATAGAGATCATTCAGGAAGTAATTGCAATTGTTAGCATGAGAGATAATGAGGATCTGAACTAGGATAGCAGTTACACAAATGGAGAGAAGGGAATGAATAAGAGATGTTGGATGTAACATAAGTAAGTTAGACAAGACTTGACAACTAACTGACAATGGGACTGAGGGAGAGGCTAAGGTTAGAAACCTGGGAAGGAAAACCGAGTCAGTGTTGGTAGGTAGGTTAGAGGACTAGCTTCCTTTGGGCCACTGCAGTCAGCATCATTAATGCAGACCTTCTGCCCAAAGCCTGCTGGGGCTGTGTAATTTCTCACACAAATGGGGGACATCTGGATCATTTCCTATCCTCATTACAATCCCAAGAAGGCATTCATCTTGTACAATTTTCTGTCCCTTGTGCCCTGGAAGAACTCGTGGGTCTTCTGGGAAGACCTTTAGAAGAAGTAAAGAACCAGACTGCTCCTGACCTTTGCCTGTCTCCTGTCATTAGAGACTGCGCCCCAATGCTCTCTGTTGTCTGGGAGATTCTGAACAGTATGCTAGATAACCCAAGGGAAATGACGGGCCATTTTAAAAAAATGTAACCATGAATTTTAAAATAATATTTAAAAAAAAAACCAATGAAATTCAAAATGTTGAGAATCTATTGGAACTCAAAGTGATGTTGTAAGGGGGTGAGGGTGGGGGAATTGTACCACGAAAGGAGAACTGGACATGGCTTCATGGGTCCTTTCTGCTGGCATTTCTTTGCTGGGCCCCCGACTGCACACATCATGGGCGCTGTCCTGTCAGCTGCCTGCATTCCCCTGAGATGACCTGCCGCATCTGGGCTATGGTCACATTGACAAAGCTGTCAAAATGGCATCTGGCCATGACTTCAAAGGAGCCTTTGCCTGATTTGAAATTCAGGGCAGGAGTTGTGGTTTTGTTGTGCTATCTCCGTGCCCCACAGTCTTGAGCTGGGACCCTCAGATCCCTGAATCTCCAAACTCTTGGCTCTCTGACAAATATTCCCACTGAAAGGGCAAAAGATGAGTTAGGAAGGCATAGTCCCGGTTTCCTCCATATTCATCTCTTATCAAAGGATTGCAGGTATTGCCGTCTCCCTAGAATGCCAACAGGGAATCAGCGACAAAAAAGCCACGGGCCCAGCACTAAGCCTCTTCTACTTAATGCAGAACGGAACGACTGGTGAGCCACAAAGATGCACTGGTATCATGGACAACCACCTGTCCTTCCTTTCTCAGAGTCATTGCCAATGAACAGCCATCAGCCAGTGTGCTGGCACTTTGTGCAGCTCTAATGAGCTCTTGGATTCAGAATCCAGGACTCCAAACAAATCTTTTGGGGAGAGAGCAGGGAAGGGAGCCTGGAAGGAAGATAGGCTAAGGACAAATACCATTAACAGCGGGGCAGAAATTTAAATATCCTCACAGGCAGGATCAAGTCAAGTTCAGAGCCAACCTTTTATTTCCCCCCAGCCTGGATCATGGCATTTCTAGTCCCTTGCCACAGGAGGTGGCTTTTAAAACTGGTTACAGAATTAGGAGCTCCCCATGGTGCCTGGTAGTTCTGAAAATGCTGCCAGGAAGATCTGCCTCATACTCTTGGCTCACAGTATTTGTCCTAACTAGGTGCTGGAGTTTGTAAAACTGCTTCGGTAAGCTACTGAAATACTCAGCTTAGTTCTCAAGTTAAGCAAACTCTTTCATTTAAAAAAAAAAGAGTTTCCATGCCCTCTGCTGGCCAAACCTGGACACAGGCAGATTGGACTGAGCTTGAAACATGGGTTTGGCTTCATGGTTCCAGAACCTTTCATAGCAATATCAAGGGTGTGATTCTCATCTGTAAAATGGTGATAGTCAAGGCATCTCCTCAGGGCTGCCAATAGAATCAAGTAAAATGAGTTGCATAGAGTGGGTGACCAATCTTAATTTTATTGTTGAGTCATTTCACTTGTGTCTGACTTCTTAATCCCATTTGGGATTTTCTTGGTAAAGATACTAGATGGTTGACCATATCTGTTTCCAATTAGCTTGCTTGCTCAGGGCCACACAGCTAGTAAGTGTCTGAGGCTAGATTTGAACTTAGAATGGTAAGTCTTCCTGATTCCTAGTCTGGTACTCTATCCATTGTACCATCTAGGTTCCCCCTGCCAACTCTAATAATTTATATAAATATCAGCTATGATGATGATGATGTGAATGGATACTTAGTTCCATTAACCAGGTTATGGTTGGTGTTTAGAGGCTCACCACTTTTTTCTCATCTTTTTAACTATTGGTCATTAAGGCTAGAGACAAATTCCATTGGGCAAAGAGTATATACCCTGTGGTTTTGACAGGGCTTCAGGGTTCCCTTTTGCTAGTTTGCTTCTCCTGTGGGTAAACTTGGAGCTTCCCCCATGCTCTCTTTTAATTGCTTCTTCTTTCAGCTGACACTATGTGGAACAGGGGTAATCAATCTGCAGGTTAGAAGAACAACTTCATTCTCTCAGGAGATGGAATAGCTCATAAAAAATGTAAAGGGTTCTCTTTTCTGCCTGTTTGGATGTTTTAACTCATGCTCTGCCATCTTACAAATTGTACTAAGCCAGAGAAAAATTCAAATTAGAAATATAGGGGACATTTTGGAGGGATGAGACAGAAAGATGTGAAATTATTTAGCTTGGCGTAGGGAACCTTTTACAGTCTCATTCCAGCCTTTCTTTGGGGCTTTATATTACATGATTCTCCATCATGGATGGACTCAATGCCACTCTTCCTTGAGTTCTTTGTACCATCTCCTGCTTTTCTGTAGAGTACTGACATGGGCTATTCAATCCTATTTCATTTTCATTCTATCAGAATTCTTCTTTTTCTTCAATGATCTTGAATGATCTCCCAAGTTGAAATTCATTTCTCCTCAAATTTTTTTGAGCATATCGCCTGAATCTTTCTTTTGCCCCATTAGTCAGCAATCATTTTTAATAATCACTCTCTCTAGTATTATAAATAGCAGTATATACTATATAGGTATATTTATATATGGTATATATTTATACATGTGTATATAACTTTATGTATCTAAATATATATCTATGTATGTATCTATCTACCTTTCCTTCCTTCCTTCCTTCCTTCCTTCCTTCCTTCCTTCCTTCCTTCCTTCCTTCCTTCCTTCCTTCCTTCCTTCCTTCCCAGAGTGAGAACTTCCTCAGAGCAGGGATCTCATTGTTTTTCAAGCTAAGTTTTTAAGTAGCCCAGTGTTGTTGATTGTTGTGCCACTTACTCTAATACATACTAGGTATTTAACAAGTATTTGTTAATTTGATTCAATTGAAGAGAGGGGAAACTGATAAGATGTTTTTAGCTCAACTTGTAATGAAAACACTGAGAGAAAAGAAAAGAAGCATATATTTGGATCCAGAGAGCTCCTAATCAACCCTCTCATTTTTCTCAGAGGAGAACACTGAGATCCAAGGAAGTTCAATGATTTTCCCAAGAACACACAGCTAGTATGTATTTGAACCTATATTCTCTGGGCTCCAAATCTAACTCATCTTTTCCATTGTAAGAGGAAGAAAGACCTAATTTCTCTTTATGTTTTAGATTGTGAGAGGTTGCTATCCCATTAATTTTGGAGGTGGTGGTATGTCTCAGGGAACTAAGCAGAAAATTATGTCTGAATTCTGAAAGGAAACTCCTATATGGTCACAGTCAATAGTAAAAATTGTGTGTCCTGTCCTGAAAAAAACCTAACTGCTTAATCTTCAAAGAAAATATATTATTTTCTTTCCTGTACTCTCTGGGGACAATGCTATTGTTGGTAGTTTTTCTTTTCTTGTATGACTCTTTGTGACCCCATTAGGGTTTTTCTCCACAAAGATATTGGGATGGATTTTTACTTTCTTCTCCAACTCATTTTATAGATGAGAAAATTGAGGCAAACAGGGTTAGGTGACTTATCTAGGGTCTGACAGCTAGTAAGTGTCTGAGGTTAAATTTGCATTCAGGAAGAGGAGTCTTTTCTTACTCTAGGTTCAGTACTCTAGGTATTATGGAGTTTCCTAGCTGCCCCAATGCTTTCTTATCTCACAGAGTTACTGAGAAGAAAAGTTATAAGGTAATAAAAACAATTCACATATGAAAGTTGTTATGGAATTCAAGTTATTTGAGAGTTTATTTTTGTTTTTAAGTTTCATTATCTTTGTATCATTGGTATGCACTATTTAGAATACTCAGCACATAAAAAATTAATTCATAAATGTTTGTTCATTAATTGATACATGTACATTACATACAAGCTGCTCAGGGCAGCTCTGAGAGATGGATAACATCGTATAAGCTCTGTGCCATTTTTAAAGATGAGGAAACTGACTCAGAGACTTACCTATAATGAATAGCTCAGAGTGAGAACTTGAACCCAGGCCTAGAGTCCAGTGCTTCCTTGTCCCACCTCACCACATTTCTCCATATACCACCCCACCCCCCACCATATGACATGTCATATTGCTTTTTACTCTAGCTATGACTTCAAAACATTCAATAAATCAAGATTTATTATTCTAAGATTTTATATCAAATCAAAATCAAGTAAAAGCATGTTTGATTCATTATGGTGAAAGCATTATCAACTTCCATTCTGTGCTCCCAAATATGACTGGAAATTCAACTAACTGGTAATTCAAAGGCCTTGTGGCTTTTCTAGGGAGAGATATATAGTCAGTGTTAGTTGAGTTGCATGTAGTGGCTTTGTTTTATTTCTGACATGCCACCAGAAATAATAATGTGATGTATATACACTGAACTGAGGAAATCATTAATGCATAAAGCAGATCTCCCTATTTTTCCAGTGAATACTTGCAAGTCAATGCTCATTTTGGAGGCACTCTTAGAAACAGGCCATAGAGGGACCGCTAGGTGGCGCAGTGGATAGAGCACCAGCCCTGGAGTCAGGAGATCCTGAGTTCAAATATGGCCTCAGACACTTAATAATTACCTAGCTGTGTGGCCTTGGGCAAGCCACTTAACCCCATTTGCTTTGCAAAAACATAAAAAAAAGAAACAGACCATAGCAAGGACTTCCATTTCTAGATCTATAAAATATAAATTTTTTAACTAATTTAAATAATTAAATAGTATAAATTTCCATTGTATCATCCAGACCTTTGAAAGTTATTAGGATATCCTGTATTTGGATGAAAAACAGATGAATCGAGGCTTCATCTTACAACAAATTGACAAAGATGACAAAAGGAAAAATAGAATTAGTTATTATTGGAGGACCAGCAAGGAGAGAGACAAAATAATGCACTGTTGTCATAGCTGTGAATTAGAAGAGTAGTTAAACACACACACACTTACACTCACCCATACACATATACACACAAACATCTTCGATCCAGTTAAATCACAGCTGGGCATTTATCAAGCCAATGAAACAAGAGGGAACAGTTCCTGTATGCCAAAATATTTGTAAACAACGTGTGTGTGTGTGTGTGTGTGTGTGTGTGTGTGTGTGTGTGTGTGTGTGTGTGTTAGCACAAAACCTGGTATCCAGTGACTGGAGAGTGCCCAAGTATATTGTGGTAAATATATATAAATTCTATATTCTCTTATTTCCATATGAAATGATTGAAGATTCCAAAGAAACTTAATAAGAATTATACGAACTGATAAAGAGTTAGTAAGGAAAATCAAGAGAATAATATATACAGGGACACAACACACCATAATACAAAGGAAATAACATTAAAAGACATCAGAACTCAGATGAATACAATGAGCCATCTTGATTTCAGAGAACTGAGGATGCAAAGTATCTCCCTTCTCCCAACAATGAGGTGGAAAATTTCAGTTGTGGAATGAAGTATATGCTTTTAGACATAACCAATATACCAGTTGATGGATATCCTTATTGTTTACAAGGGAGGGACTATTCAGGGGGAGACAACATTAAAAATGTCAATATATTTTTAAAAATCAAAACATTTTTTAATGAAAAAGAAAAACATGTCCACATTTTCAAAAAAAGATTGTGCTCATTTATGAATAAGGCTCTTAATAGGGGTCTGATATGTAGTCTTGTATTATCAAGAACAAAGGAAAAGACGGTGAACTGGGAAACAGAGAACATGAAAACAGGAAGAGGAAAAAAATCTGCATTGTTCCTGGCAACCAAGAGTCTCAATGATGAGCGACTGTATATTGAGCTTTTCCCCAGCTAACCAATTCTCTTGAAAGTATGGGAATAGCGATGGAATTTGGGACCCCTGAGAGAATTTAACAACTCATAGGGGAATTTCTCAACTCCAGCTGTTCCATTTTCTCTAACCTCTCTAACTCATGATTATCATTTTCTCTCCACACACACACATACGCATGCAGAGCACAAGAAAGTCCAGGCTCATTCACAAGCCCTGTGGAACTCTCTCTCTCTCTCTCTCTCTCTCTCTCTCTCTCTCTCTCTCTCTCTCTCTCTTTCTCTCTCTCACACACACACACACACACACACACACACACACACACACACACACACAATTTGGCTCAAGGTTAAATGGAGTCCTTCTTAGCATGGGAGAAAGGGGTTGGCAGTGACACACAGAGGCAGTGGCTTGATTTCCAGTTATGGTCCCCTTTGGATTCATTTGAGAAGGATGAGTGTCTGAACACCTGGCAGAGACAGACTCTCCTGCCCCATGCTGGGGTTTAAGCATACCGCATATTTCATGAAACTAATCTGGGCTAATATATGGTTTCAGTTACACCCAGAGCTTTCCTGGGTAAAGAATAAAATTATGTTTCTTATTTAGAGTGCAAGGCCCCCAACTGGACCCTGAAGCAGCTGGGCCAGTAGATGCTTCCATTTCTGTGTTCTTCACAATAACATAATACTTCCACCACCCCTAATAGTGTACAGAGGGATATACAGTATAGGATGTAGGCTGTTTACTGTGGTACTACCCAGTAAGGGTGAGAAGTGGTAGGTCAGTGAAAACCCTTCAGCAAGTTATCATGAGAATCTGGAAGGGACTCAAGGGACTGATTAAATGGACAGCAGCTGGATAGGGCCTGGAGCTGAAATGACCCTAGAGTAGCATTGCCACTCCTCCCTCCAACCCCTTCAGCACTCATGCAGACCCTGCTGTGGCTGATTGTAATGCTGTAGCTCTGCCTCTCAGGTCCCAAGATGTTTTTACTTCCAAAGCATCACCCAGCCTCTGATGACTGCCTGCTAGGCACCTCTGCTGCAACTTTCAGATCGAGGTACTTAATTGGGATTTTAGACAACCATCAAAATTTATTCAGCATAGCGTTTCAATATACTCAGAATTCAAATAGTCAATGCAACCTAGTTTATAATATATACATGTCTGTGTATACAGATATAACATTGATTTATGCTTATTCATATTAGGCACAATAAACACTTTCTTTTGAGACACAATGGCACAGGGGAGTCCCATTTCTCTTTTTTGTTCTTATCTCATTTCCCATATAGAATACCCATCCTCCTCCTTTCCTTGTCAGATTTCTACCCTGAGTCCCCCTCTTCACACTAGTGACTCTCTCTCTCTCTCTTTTTCCTAAAGAACCATCATTTTATCCAGTCATGTTTCCCCCTTATTCTTGTTTTGACTCACACACGATTTTCCCCTCTTTTTTCCCTGGTCTGCTACATTATCACTCTCAGAAATCTCTGATTTTCCTACCCACCCCTCCAACCATCTCCTCTTAAAAAATGTTTGCTAGTTTAAATTGAATTCAGTTGAACAGAGGGAAAGTTATAAGGTGTTTTAAGCTTTTTGCCATGAAAACACTGAAATAAAAGTAGCATTCTTCCACAACTCACTTTCAGATATCCTTCTATGTGTTGTCTTTCCCTATTAGAATGTAAGCTCCTTGAGGGTAGGGACTGTCTTCTTTACTTATATTTTTCTATTCATTGTGCTTAGCAGAATGTTAAGCACAATGTAAGTATTTAGTCCTAGAAAGATTCAAATGTGTCAATTTATGCAAGAATTTTTAAATGATTATTAAAATAATTTTGCTATATAATTTACTACAATTCCTCCTAACTTTATATATATACTTCATATAAAATTAATTACAATTTTACATTGAAATAAACATTTTCATCCTACTATCCCTCTGTGCAAAGATAATGCTTGTTGTTGCAACTTGGTCCTTTGAAGAACTTTTAAATTCAATAAATGCTCCATGTATCATCTGTCTATGAATCTCTCTAATTCTATGCTTACAACTCCTAGATCCAATAACAACTCTCTTACCATAAAGTGTCCCCCTACCACTCTGTTCCATGGTGCTTTTTCTCTTTCATAAATTCCTCTAACTCTTGCAATAGATGAGACAGGAACTTACAAAATAGAATGCTGGATTCAGAGTGAGGAAATCCCTGAGTTCAAATTGCCTGCCTATTTGAGAAAGTCCTTTAACCTCCTTGTGCCTCAAGCAAGTTTTCAAAGAACTTTACCTTTATGTAACTTCAGATCTTTATGGTGTAATACTTGCAATCTATGTCAAACAATTTAGCACTTTAATTACATGTTACTTTGATTTACCATCCCTCCAACAAGATAAACTCCTTGAAGGCAAAGACCAAGTCTAATTTTGGTCTTCTCACCAGCTCATAGAGTTCTTACTATCCACTAAGTGATCAAGATGTTACTTGTCAAATTGTTGATGATTTCAGATGATCTTAATTCTGAAGCAATAAATTAAATTTTACAGTTAAAAATTAGGCATGCTGAGATGTGAATACTATTATTTGTTTTTTAAATTTTCAAATTCTGTCTTGTACACCCTCTTCCACCCATTGAGAAGTCAAGAAATGATTCCCATTATACATATGAAGTTATGCAAAATGTATTTCCACAGTCATGTTGTGAAAAAAAACAATAAAAATAAAGAATGCAAAAAAAATGCTTCAATCTGCACTTAGAGTGCATCAGTCCCTTCATTCCAAGTCTTTCGGAATTGTTGTTGTAAGACTTCCACAGTTATTTATTGTTAAAATACCACAGTTACTGTAATCAATGTTCTCCTAGTTCTGCTCACTTCCCTTTGCATCAGCTCATTAAAGTCTTTCTAGGTTTTTCTGAAACCATCCTTTTCATTATATAGTACAACTTGTTTAGCCATTCCTTAATTGATGGAAAATGAGTTCTACTCTTTAAAGTTTCAAGGTATTGCTGCATTTTAAGAAGAATCATTTTATGTGGCAATTATCATTTAGAATCAATAAATAATCAAATGAGATTATACTTGTAAAGTGCTTATCACAGTAACTGGGCCTATAGTAGGTGTCTAATAAAGGTCATGCCTCTTCTCCCTTTCCATATTTGTTGAACATACACTGGGTGTAATATGATGTGAGATACAAATATAGTCCCTGACCTCTAGACATTTATAAAGTTAGTAAAATATAGTATGTATATGTGTGCATATGTGTACATGTATGTGCATGTGTATGAAGAGGAAGTATTTAAAGTTAGCTTAAACAATTGTAATAATCAACTGCTTATTAAAACCATAATATAATTAGTTTTAATATATTTTGGGAATTAAAAGAAGGCAGAGAAAAATGCAAAAGCAAAAGGGAGGAAAGAGAGAGAGAGAGAGATCCTGCAAATGTATTCATTTACATATACTATGCACACAATTCAAAACTTGTCAGAGACTTGCCTGAGGTTTTCTGAACTGAATTCCGACTCCAGAAAACGAAGGAATTGGTCTCTCCCCACTTGGTCCTTTAGTACCTCATCAATGGAGAATCCCCATCTCTTTACACGTTGTTGGCTGGGCTCTTTGCTTTAAGAATAAAAGATTTATTCATCTTTTTAGAAGAAAGATAATGGGAGGAAAAAGCACATGTCATAGATATCTGGGTTAACATTCCAAATGGGCTAGCCATCCAATGCAATTGTACACTCTTATCTATTTAGAAATCAAGTTCCTCTGTCCTGGGTCTCTTTTCTTTTCCTTCTATTCTATTTTGCTAGGTGACCTCAGCAGTCCTCAAAGATTTAATTACCATTTATGGGTTGATGATTCTCAGATCTACTTTAACCAAACTTAACCTTTCTGGGGGTCTCCAGTATTATATTTCCAAATGAGTTTAGGCATCTCGAACTAGACAGACATCTTAAACTTGAAATGTCCGAAACTGAACATATCATTCCCCAAAACTGTCTCCCACTTCCAAACTTCCCCCTTAGTGTTAATGTCTTCCTGATCTCCTAGATTTACAGCCTATGTATCATTCTTGATTCCTGAATATCTCTGCCAGGACCCCCATATACAGTTGTTTTCAGTTTAATATATCTGTCACATCCCTCTTCTCTCCTCTGATAGCCACACCATTTTGATATAGGTACACATTATTTCACACTGTAAGTCTGGTTGATTTGCTTGGCACAAATCTTTCCCCACTCCAGTACCATCCTCTTCTCATCTGTCATATTGGTCTTCCTAAAGTACAGGTCTGACCATGTCACTCCCACCCTTTCTCAATAAACTGCTCTGGCTCTCTAGCAACTCTAGGATCAAATGCAAAAATCCGCTGGCATTCAAAGTTCTTCCAAACCCTTCTAGTTTTATACCACCAGGCTCTTCAAGTATTCTTTTTTTTTAGGTTTTTGCAAGGCAAATGGGGTTAAGTGGCTTGCCCAAAGCCACATAGCTAGGCAATTATTAAGTGTCTGAGGATGGATTTGAACTCAGGTACTCCTGACTCCGGGGCTGGTGCTCTATCCACTGCACCATCTAGCCACCCCTTCAAGTATTCTTAATTCAGTGACATTGGCTTTCTTGCTGTTCTTTGAACAAGATACTCCATTCTTGACTGAGTATTTTTTTCTTCTTTGGTTTTTGCAGGGCAGTGGGGTTAAATGACTTGTCCAAGGTCACACACCTAAGTAGGTATTAAGTGCCTGAGGCCAGATTTTAACTCAGGTCCTTCTGACTCCAGGTCTGGTACTCTATCCACTATGGCATCTAGCTGCCCCTCTCACTGGATATTTTCATTAGCTGTCTCCCATGACTGTCCTCCCTCCTCATCTCCACCTTCTAACATCCCAGACTTTCTTCAGGTCCCAGCTAAAACCTCACCTTCTATAGGAGGACTTTTCTTGTTTGTTGTTTTTGTTGTTTAGTCATGTCTGACTCTTCAAACCCCAACTGGGATTTTCTTAGAAAAGATACAGGATTGGTTAGCTATTTCCTTCTCCAGTTCATTTTACAGATGAGACAAGTAAGGCAAATAGGGTTAAATGACTTGCCCCATGGTCACTTAGCTAGTGTCTGAGGGCACATTTGAACTCAGGTCTTTCTGACTCCAGATCAATCGATCTACCCACTGAACCATCTACTGCCCCAATCCCTTTTACTTCTAGTACCATCTCTCTTGATTATTCCCAACTTATCCTGTCTATATCTTGTTTGCACACAGTTGTTTGCATGCTATGTCCCCCAGGTCACTGATGGCAGAGACCTTCTTTTGCCATTCTTTGTATCCCCAATAATCAGCACAAGTACCTGGGACATATTAACTTGGTTAGTTGTGTCTGACTCTTCATGATACCATGGATTTTGTCCATGGGGCTTTCTTGGTTTACCATTTCCTTTTCCAATGTGTCCCCATTTTACAGAAGGGGAAACTGAGGCAAATAGGAGTTAAATGACTTGGTCAGAATCATAAACCAAGATTTCAATTCAGATCTTCCTGACTCTAGGACAGTTGATCTGCATCATCTAGCTCACCACCAACCATTGGTTGGCTGACTGACCTAGAACATAGATGATGAGGGAGGATCATAATTGTGGCAAGAAAACTGCTGCCTTTTTCCCATGACACTGAATTTAGTGGCTATAAACTGATTGCTCTTCTTTAGCAGCACAGAAACAATAGAACTCAGTATCTAGTTAGCATGAATAGTTAAAATAGACAACTCTTAGAGTTTGCTTCCTCCTCTGTGGGCACACCCTTGGTAAAGTTCTCCTTAGCCCAATCCTCCCTGCCCCCACACCTGCTCCATCCCACTTCATGCTGCTTGTCATGGCCTCAGTTTGTGCTACTTGCCTCAGGTGCAAAAATCGCCTATGACAGCTCTGCTGTGAAGTATAAGTATTTGAAACCACAAAGAACATCAAAGAAGCGTTTCTAAAAGGGGGGAAGTTGAGGTGGAAACTGAAACCCAGAGCAATCATCTGAGCATGGAGCTCATTACAATAGAAAAAGAAACCCCATCAAATCACAGATAACCTGTGCTTATACCATTTACCTCCAAAATACCAAGCTGAGAAATAGAGTGTAGAAATGTAGAGAGATGGCCTTGAAGTCTGGAAGAAAGGGGTTTGAGTCCCACTTCTAACACCATTAGTTCTGTGACTCTGGGCACAGCTTAACCTCCCTTCACCCCCAAGCAATTCTCTGGGATCATATATTGCTAAGCAGTTGCTGACCTCAATGGGTAGAGAGAGTTTGCTTACCACCAGTGGTTATCTACACCAATGAAAAACACAGGTTTGGAGCACAAAGAAACAAACAAATGAACCAAAACCTGGATGAACAACCCAGGTGGAGCAATGCCAGAAAGAAGGAAATTTGTATCTAGAACTTTTTCTAAATTTATTCCAAAGCATCATTCCCATTAAATGGTTTCCATGGTGATAAGGACTGTTTCTGAAGAAATGCCTTTGGGTTTGAAGCTGCCAATAACTTTAGAAACCTGGGTTTCTAAAAGCCATTAAACCATTTGAGTTGAGAACATAAGCTCTGGTGTGGATGTCATTGGGAGCTTGTATTTTGGAGGTTTAAGGCATACACTGATAAGTCTTAAAGATTGAATGACAACAGTGACAGTTACATCTGGTAACAGCTGCAGCAGCAAATTGAAGTCAGCAGGCAGGGGGAGAGGACCGCCAATCCTTGGGGTTGCTCTTTGGTACATAGACTTCCATCAATGCCTTCTTTTGTCATTCTTTATATTCCCAGCTCTTAGCCCAGTGCCCGACTTAGACAAAGTAGGTGCTTTGTCCAACTAAGATAGTCCCTTGTATTAAGAACAACACCATATTTTCTGTTTCTCCTGTTTATTTGATTTTGTAGAGGGAATGGTAGTTATAGTGATCCAGAAAATTTGGGAAACAATGAGAGAGGTGAAACTAAGAGTCATTGGAGAAGAAGCAATGAGGTACTTCAGTGAGAACAAGAACTCAGGCTCAAGAAGTCATAATGGAAACCTTGAACTTCTATGGGAATGTGCCTCTCTATGTTCATCAACTGGTGCTTATGGTATTAGACCAGGAAATTCAGTGTATGTTCTGAGAATAGTCAGTCACCAAGGAGTTTTTAAGTCTGAGTTCCCTAGATACAAGTAAGAATACCTGGCCCTAGTTTCCCCAAATGCATTCAAAAAGTAATTACCACCTCAGCTGCATGGTTTTCAAGGGGCAAGCTTTGTAAGCTTAGAAAAGAGAATAGATGATCGGTACTGAAGGATATACACAATCCTCCCCCGCCCCCACCACCCCAATGATGTTTGTTCTTTGTTTTTGAAGAAGACCAAGACAGCAGTGAGGACAAGCACATGAACTGGATTTGAGGGAGGGGGTGCTGTGCCAAGTCACTAGCCTCACTTTCTCCTCCAAAGTCATCTGAGTCCAGTGGTCAGATATGAAATTAGGATGACTGGAGGCAGCCCTGAATGTGAGACAATTGGGGTAAAATGATTTGCCCAAGATCACATAAGCTAATAAGTGGAAAGTGTCTGAGACCAGATTTGAACTCTCATGCTCCTTACTCCAAGGTTAGAGTTCTATCCATTGTGCCACCTAGCTAGCTAGCACCAGTCCTGGAGTGTCGAGGACCCAAGTTCAAATCCATCCTCAGATACTTGATACTTACTAATTATGTGATCTCAGGCAATTCACTTAACCCCAATGACCCTGAAAAAGAAATTTGTCTTAGTCTAGTTCTAAAACATACACTACACACACACACACACACACACACACACACACACAAAACTACAATTTTTATGATGCCTTTGTTGTAGAGTTATTTTCAGTTAAGTCTGATCCTTCATGACCCCACTTGGAGTTTTCTTGGCAAACATACTAGAATTGTTTGTGATTTCTTTCTTCAGTTCATTTTACATATGAGGAAACTGAAGGAAATACGGTTAAGTGGCTTGCCCAGGGTCACACAGCTAATAAGAATCTGAAGTCATATTTGAATTCATGAGTTTAGGTCTTTCTGATTCCAAGCCCAGTGCTCAATCCACTGCATCTAGCTGCTGTGTGTGTGTGTGTGTGTGTGTGTGTGTGTGTGTGTGTGTAATCCTATAAATCCTGATTAATTACAGTAGTCATTGGATTCCCTAAACAATAAAATTTTCTCTCCCAAACTCAAACTACAGGTATTTGATCATCCACATGAGCTTGTAGCATTTATTGTCCATTGGTGATCAATCATATCTTGCTTTATGACCACTCCTGTAATGCTCTTGAACAACTTTTCATGTACTTATTTTGTCTCTGCTTTCTCATCCTTGTACACAGTCTGCTGAATATTATTAAAGATAACTGAATAGTGTAGCAGGTTTCACCCAAAACAAATTTCTGGTGTACAATTTTAGCTTGACTTTGCCTGTGGTATCATACTTGCTCTTTCTTTTCTAGCACATCATAATGACCATTGCAAACCAATTCCATTCTCTTCAACAGACTAACCATATTCCTCACACACTTAGAAGGTAACCTAGATTACTATTCCACTGAAACCACATGCCATAGAGTTCTCTTAGATTCCCCTCCCCTCAAACTTCTCAGCTTTATTCATTCTCCCTTCCTTCTTCTTATGGAAGTCATCTAAGTACCTTGATCTATACTCTGACTAAGCTCACAGATTTAGAACTTGAAAGCATCTCAGAGGCTATTTAATCAAACCTCTCATTTTAGAGATAAAGAAAGCGAGATCCAGAAGAAAGAAAAGACTTGCCTAATTTCAAACTTTGACCCTTTACCCTAATCATACCTCCAGTGGATATCCTTTCTTTCTCATAACATTTTCAAACTCCTCATCTGTCAAGAAAATGCATAGATTTCCAATTCTAAAAAAATGCTTTGTTTTGATTTTTCATACTCCATTAATTTTTGTTTCCATGTCTTTCCTCCCTTTCACTGTTAAACCACTTTAAAAATTTTTCTATATTTGTTATTTCTACTTCTTTATTACCCACTTCTCAATTTCTTAAAAATTTTTATCCCAACTAGTCAATTTAAACCCCTTTCAAACCTCACCAATGATCATGTTCCTAATCATTTAATACAATATCTTTTTTGAATATTAATCTTACCTGACCTTTGCAGAATTTCACATTGTTTATCAACCTTTCTTTTTGGATATTCTCCCCTTCCTTGACTCCATAGACATCATTCTCTCCTGGTTTTTCCTCCCATTTAGCTAACCTCTTTCTCTATCTGATTCATTAGTATAATGTTCTCTTTCTTAATGCTTGAAGGTACACGTTCCACACAGTTTTGTCCTAGGCCTCCTTCTGGCATTTTTCTACACAATCTTATTCATTTCTGCCATTTCACCTATTTTCCCTTTAGGTGACTTGTAAAATTTTGCACATGAACTGACTGAAAGTGAAATGAGGAGAACCAGGATAAATTATAAATGGTAACAGCAATGTTCTAACATGATCAACTGTGAAGACTTGGCTATTCTCTGCAATACAGTGATCCAAGAAATCTGTGATGAAAAATGCTATCCATTCCTAGTAAAAGAATTGATCAAGTCTGAATATAGATCAAAGCATATTTTTTCTTTTATTAGTTTATTTTTTCCAATTACATGCAAAGATAGTTTTCAACATTCATCCTTTTGCAAGCTTTTGACTTCTACATTTCCCCCACTCTTCCTCCCCTCCCTCCTTTTCAAGGCAGCAAACACTTTGATATAGGTTCTATGTGTACAATTATGTTTAATATATTTCCATATTAGTCATATTGTGAAAGAAGAATTAGAACTAAAGAGAGAAAAAAAATCCATGAGAAAAAAAGAAAAACATAAAAGAAGTTTTTAAAAGTGAACATAGTAAAGCATAATTTTAAACTTTATTTTTCTTGTTTTTGTTATTTTCGGTCTGTTTTCTTTTACAGCATGACTAATATAGAAATATGCTTTGCCTGACTACATATGTAAAACCTACATCAAACTGTTTGCCTTCTCAACAAGGGGAATTTGGGGGGGTGAGAGAATTTGGAACTTAAATTTTTAAAAAAATTAATATTAAATTAAAATTAATATGTTTAAAATTAAAAAAAATTTAAAACTGAATCGTAAAACCTGCTTTTACATGTAATTAGGTGAAAATGAAATACTAAATAATTTTTTTAAAAACTTCATTTTTAGTCCTGCCCTTCCTTTTGAGTTTCAGACTTCTTTGTCCACTGCTTATAAGCTATCACTACCTGAATTTCCAGCCCCACCTCAAACTTAAGCTATGGAAAAACCACATTTATCTTTCCCCATATTTCTTATCCTCCATCTATTTCACTGTTTGTTGGGGTACCATACCATTCTTTTTGGTGATTATCTTCAATTTTTCCTCTCATACCTATTCAGCAATCAATTCTTATTGAATCAATCTATGTAGCATCTTTTGAGTCATTCCCTCCTCCCACCCCCCTCATTAATAATCAATATGGCATTCTTGAAAAAAGATCATGTCAGATTAACCTTATTTCCTTTTTTCTTTGAGGTTAGACTACTAGACTGGTAGATCAAGGGAAGCATTGAAACAATCTCTCATGCCAACATTATAAATAAGATGGGAAAGAGAGAGAGAGTCTAGATGACAGCACAGTTAGATTCAGAACTTGTTAATTAACCAGGTCCAAAGAGTAGCCATTGATTGGTTGATGGTAACTAGGAAGGACGTTTTTAGAGGAGTGCCCCAGGGATCTAGCCTTGACCCTGTGTTGCTCAATATTTTTATGAATTATTTCAATGGAATCATACAAGGCATGCTTATCAAATATGCAAATGACCCAAAGTTGAAAGTGGCAGTTAATATAATAGATCCTACACAGAAATAAGATTCAAAAAGATTTTTTATACCTCACAAGATTATATTTAATTGGAACACCAGCAAATCTACAGCTAAATTAAAAACATCAGTCAGAAAAACATTAGTGAGATGTTAAATGAATGCCCTTGGAGAGGGAAAGATTGGTGATTCTAAGTGTCTTGAGTCAACAGTATGAAATGGCAACCAAAAAAGGCTAAACCTATGCAACTAAAGTGGAGCTACAGTGGATAGAAAATTGAACCTGGAGTCAGGAAAACTCATCTCCCTGAGTTCAAATCTGACCTCAGATATTTATTGATCTTAAGGAAGTCACTGTTTGCCTCCATTTTGGTGTTATTGAAGGATCCCAAACACTAGAAGGTTGAGGGATGTCTCCTGATATAAAAATGCCCTTGATTCTTTATAATATTCTTCAATTTAATACAAGTGTCTCTAGACCTTCAGAGATGACATAATAGTTCAGGGAAAAAGACTTTGACCCCTCTGTTGTACCTGTTATTTTTATGGTTCATGAACTATGGCCTACTACTGTCTTTGTCATAGTGGTTCAGGTCAGATTTGGGGTGGCATTGACTGAAGATGGGCTCCTGTTTCTATGCAGGATGGAGAGAGTTATCTATTTTAATTATACAGAGGAAGAAGAAAGAAGAGGAAAAAATAAGAGGAAGAAAAAGAAGAAGAAGAAGAAGAGGAAGAAGAAGAAGAAGGAGAAGAAGGAGTAGAAGAAGAAGAAGTAGAAGAAGAAGAAGAAGCAGAAGCAGGATAAGAAGAAGAAGAAGAAGAAGAAGAAGAAGAAGCAGGAGAAGAAGAAGAAGAAGAAGGAGGAGGAGGAGGAGGAGAAGGAGGAGGAGGAGGAGGAGAAGATGAAAAAGAAAAAGAAGCAGAAGGAGAAGGAGGAGAAGAAGAAGAAGAAGAAGAAGAAGAAGAAGAAGAAGAAGAAGAAGGAAAAGAAGAAGAAAAAGGAGAAGAAGAAGGAGCAGAAGAAGAAGAAGGAAAAGAAGAAGAAGAAGAAGAAGAAGAAGAAGAAGAAAAGAAGCAGAAGAAGAAGAAGGAGGAGGAGGAGGAGGAGGAAGAAGAAAGAGAGGGAGTGTGCTAAATGAATAGTCCTATGAAGAGAGCAATAACCTTATTAACCTCTCTTATGAGATGCTACTAGGTTCATGGATGAGGTCTAATATTAAGGTCTTTTGGGCTCAGGGACCAAAAATTAAGTTAATTTAGAGTGATAAGTGATCTGGATAGTTGGGAAGAAATAAGACAGTTATTTGAGTTCTGCTAAATTGAGGCTTGCCTCTTCTCTGACTTTTAAAAAAACAAAGAAGAATCAGGAACAGGTATTATTTAATGTATTGTCAGCTCTCATGTTTCCATATACCTTTTAAAGCCTGATATAATCTATTGGTATGGTAAATGAACCCTAAGAACTATCATTCCCATTAGATTGTTAAGTCCTTGAAGGCAGGGCTGACTTTTGCCTTTCTATTTCCTGATGTATATTGTTCAATTGTGTTCAACTTTCTGTGATTCTGTGTACCAACTGACAATGGAGTTTTCTTGGCAGAATAATGGAGTGGTTGACTGTTTCCTTACTTAGTTTTATACAGATACAAGATTACAGGACTTGCCTAGGATCACACAGCTACTAAGTGTCTGAGGTCAGATTTAAACTGGTCTTTTTGATTTCAAGTCCAGTCCTCTATCCACCTCACCACCTAGCTGCCTGGTGAATAGCAGATTCTTAATAAATACTTCTGACATTCAGAAGTATAGTTCAAACCCTTTTTGAACCAGGAATCCCATATAAGTCATCTGTGTAAGACTCTATCATGTCTCTAAGGTTATTCATTCAATTAAATAAATATTTAGTATATGCCTACTAGGCATGTTGACACTCATCAAGTATAAGATAGGTGTATGGCATACAAAGTATATTGTAAGAAATAATGGAAATCATGCTAAAATTCAGATCTACCAGTCTAGCAACATTGTCAAAAAGGAAATTAATGTATTCTGACATGTTTTGTTCTTAATCAATTCTTCAATAATCCTCATTAGCCCAGAGACAATGGAAAGCTTCCTTGAAGAGCATTATTTGATCTCCTGGAATTTCCACTCCCCCTCCCTTTTAAAAAGATTAATTTGCTGTTCTCTCAAGTTAATATTGTTACCATTATTTATTATTGTTATTATGATTATTATTACTTTACCTCATCTCTATGTCCCATAAAGTGATGTCATCACTGATCCACGGATTAGAAGGTTCAGCTGGAGTTATCAAAGGATCGTATTCCACGTACTGTTCTGTGTAAGCAATTAAGCTGCAGCAGGGAGGGAAAGGAGAGACAGAGGAGACAAAGTCACCAATCACCATAGCAATGTGATGTCAGGGTCACAGTCTTGCACTTCAAATGGTCACTGCACTTACCTCAGCTAGATGCTGGGAATGAGAAGCAATTAGCAGGAGTCTCCATCTCATTCCCCAAGCAGTGAAGGGGTCATTGCATAGAAAAGGGAGCAAATAGCTCAAGGTTTATTTCTTTCTATCTCCAACTGGGTTCATGTTCATTCCTTTAAGGAATCTGAGATCAAGTTGAGGTTTTAAAAGATAATTGACCCATTATCACTTCACTTCTCCATAGTTAGAAGAACTAGAGGGATTCTAGCATAGGATATACAGTATAATCTCCAGTATCAGAGAAGTCATTGTCTTTAAGACATATATATCTACTAGGAATAGAGGACAATAGAGACTTTTAAAATAAAGTATAATGGGTCTTGATGGAACTATTTGATTGACCCATTTCAATGTGCCAGCAATGTCATACTCATATGATCACTAAAATTGCTTATATATGATAGACTTGGGCAGGATACACACTTTTAAATTTAATCTGTATTATTAATATTTTCTCCATCGCATGTCTAAACAATCAACAGAACAACAGAACAAACCTTGATTTGAGGTGCTTGCTGATTTCTGGGGTATAAATGGTCAATTGGAAATTTAACAATTACCTCTCTATTGAAGTTGGTCACTTTGGTATTCCCTGCCCCAACATGAAAGGAGTTGGGCTGACTATACAAAATTAAGTTCAACTGAATCCCCAAAATCTATTAGGAATTTCTCCAGTCAAAATCTCATTTCACATTCCTGCTTAAGCAATTATAAATAAAAAGGCCTCTCTTTAACCAAGCTTAGAATAAACAGCTTTCAAAGTCTTTGGGGAGTGTCTATATTTGCCTTCCCTTTATATCATCCTCCCCTCTTCTCTCCAACTCCTTTCATTTAACCTACAATTCAAAAAAGAGTCATAAGGAGCCATGGATAGTTGAACAGATAGCAGCAGGTTAGTGCTAAGCATTTGTGAAAGTTCCTTACTCTAACAGTGAGAACTCTAAGTGAAACTTGACCCAGAACAGAATTTCCACAATACAGTGGAAAGATTGTATTTCCATTTAAAGTACCTGAGATCTAAACAGATCTGCCATTTATTTGACTTTGGACAAGTCACTTGACCTCTTCTGGCATTAGTTACTTGACCTATAAAATGAAGGGGTTGAACAGATGGTCACTAGCATTAATATAGAGCTTTGATATTGACAAAATACTTTACAAACATTATTTCATTTTTATCCTTACAATCACCTTTGGTAGTAGATGCTATTATTATCACCATTTTATAGATGGGAAAACTGAGGTCAACAGAGATTAAATGACTTGCCCAGGATTACATAACTAGTAAGTGTCTAAGGTAGGATTAGAACACAGGTCCAGCACTCTACCAAATTAAGTGCAGGCTCCAAGTCTTTCTTGTAGAATAAAAAACAAGGAGCACACATTTAAAATAAAAGTGCTCATGAAGGAAGACATTGCCTAAGAGTCCCCATATGTCTTGTCCTAGCCCTGAGGAACATGTATTTCCTGAAAAGTAATTTGACCAGTCTTATCTGACTCTCCATGACCCTATTTGGGTTTTTCTTGTTAAAGATACTGCAATGGTTTGCTATTTCCTTCTCCAGCTCATTTTACATATTAGGAAAGTGAAGCAAATAGTTAAGTGACTTCCAGGGTCACACTGCTAGAAAGTCTCTGAGGACAGATTTGAACTTGGGAAGATGTGTCTTTTGATTTCAAGCCCTTCTACCCACTGCACCATTTACCTACCCCTGAAACGTAAAAGGATATGCTGATCTGAAGAGGGTTTAGGGGCTATGTGTGACAATGAAGTCTAACAACTACTTGAAAAGAAAGTATTTTATATATTTGTTCTTTTAAATCAAATTACATTTCTTTAGCATTATAAGAGAAGTAACAGAAGGCTAAGAGGGGCTTACAGAGAAGACTTAAATGGTCAGCTTGTTTCAAGAGAATGTCAAGGATAAGGATTTTTCTGTTTAAAACAATGTAGGAGCTAGGTTTATTCAAGCTGGAAAACAATGGTTTATAAAGGCATGTATGTGAATGAGATTAATGTTGGAGTCCTTGAGAATTCTAATAGATAGGATGGGAGTTATAAGGTCCTGTATTAACTTTTAATTTATTAACTTTTGGGGTAAGTTTATTAGCTTTCCTCACTTTGGGGGACAGGAGGAGGTTTACCCAGTCATCTTAAGAAGGAAGATTGATGGTTTTGTTAATGAGTCCAATAAATAAAGGAAAATTAGGGGCTGGTTCAGGAGGAAGGACTCCTGAGCATTAGAGGGTTCTCCATGGAGGACAAAAAAAACTGAAGTGCAAGGAGGTGACTTTTACTGGTCAACTCAAAGAATAATCTTAAAATGTCAAAAAATAATTAATAAAATGTGATGTAAAGCTGTGGAGGTAGCTGGTATCAAAGGCCCTAAGTATGTACTAAGTCAGAGAAATGGTGCATTGCTTTAGCCATCTTAAGAGAAATAATAGAATGTGCTAAGAAGAGCTGGTGTGGAGAAAATGACTGGATTAAGAGGTGAGCCTGGATCAAGAGACAGCATTTGATAGGACAAGGAAGGATTTTCTGTGTAAAACCTTGTGAAATGTGGGATACCATCTAAGCTAGGGAGGTATAGTCTATGAGAACACTGTGTGAATGTGACTAGCATTTCAAGAGTGAATGGTCACACTAAAAAAAGAAAAAAAAGAGAAGTTCATAAGGACCCAGAGATGAGGATGTCTAAAAAGTTCTTAGATGTGTGCAATGGCAAAAAAGACATTCTAAAAGAAAAACTGCCAGCCTTAAAAATTAACTTAATGAATACAAGTCAGTTGGGAACATGAAATGAAAGTAGAATGGAAAAGAACCTGGAAGTCAGAGGTTCTGTATTCAAATCCAGAATCTGCAACTTTTTGACTTTTGTTCATGACATATTTAGGATTTTCTTAGCAAAAAACTGGAGTGGTTTGCCATTTACATCTCCAGACCTTTTACAGATGAGGAAACTGAGGAAAATAGGATTAAAGGACTTACCTAGTAAGTCTGAGACCAGATTTGAATTTATAAAGATGAGCCTTCCTGACTCCAGGGCCAGTGTTCTATCTGCTATGTAACTAAAGGAACTTTAAAGGTCATTGCATGCTACCTTGAAAAAAGCTAGAAAAAACAGTTGAGTTTTTATATTTTCCATCTGTTATTTGCCAAATTCCTTAGCATGTATTGAGAACATGATAATGTAATGAACATGATAGATGCATTTTGTGGAGAACAAACCTGAAAATGGTGAGGATAAGCAAAGATGGAATGTAGTTTTCAGAGCATGGGGAAGTACATTTCACAGGCAAACAGATACAATGAAAGTGAGAGAGGAGGGGATGGGAATGTTTTACAAACATTTTCTCTTTTGATCTTCAGAACAATTATGGACGATCATTAGCTCCATTTTACAGTTGAGGAAACCAAGGCAGGTGGAGGTTAGATGACTTGCTCAGGATCATACAGATATAGATGAACTTGAACTTGGATCTTCTTTAGTACCCTGTATCCGCTATACTATCTAGTTGCCTAAATAAGAATTCTGGGAAAGTCACAAAGTGAGTATTTTAGAAAGAAGATATATATATATATATATATATATATATATGTATTTCTATATATGTATGTATATATATAAAAGATGGATCTATATACAGATAATATAAATTATATATTACATATATTATATATTATGTAATATGATTATATGTTGCATAATCTATAAGTATAATTTATATTATGTGTAATGTTTACATGTTTATATATTTATATAATATAAAATATTTACACACTATAATTAGCATTTATATAATATCATATATGCCATACAATACATAATTACAACTTATATAATATATATGTACATATATACATATATATGTGAAGATTATTTTAAAGTTTAAAAAGACTCATGAATTAGAGGTCATTGACAGAAAACAATGTAGGATAGTAGAAAGAACAATGAATTTGGAGTCAGTAAGCCTGTATGAGAATCTTGATTCTGTTGCTGCCTGTTTGAACTTGGCCGAATTATTCTCCTCTGAGTCTCGGTTTTCTCATATATAAAATTAAGGATTGGGACCAAGTGTTCCCTTAAGGTCCCATCTAGCAATAGCAATAGATCTGGAAGGACAATTCTCATTAAAAGGCAATAGGAAGGAAAATTGGAAACCAAGGTAACAGTAAAAATCTTTTGTCCCACAGATCTTCTTTTGATCTAATAGCTTCTATCATGTGAAGCATAAAGCAAAATGAAATCTGGTTAAGATAGAAAACAGTCAAAACTGTGGCAATGTACAAAGGAAAGGAAATGAAAACTTGGCATGCCAGTCTCATTAGTTTTGATTATAAAATTACTTGACATTTGGTTACATACAGTAGCATCTTGTAGGCTACAAGGTCCCTAGAGCATTTCTTATCTTGTCACCCCAGAGAAATCTGTTCAATAAAAGTACTCATGAGGATAAGTGAGATAATATATGAGAGAAAAAAAAAAAACAGGGCCACTCCAAGTCCAAGCCATCATAGCTATGGCCTTCTTTGCTCCATGGATGCTGGTCCCTGGTTTAATTACAATTGACCTGACTATAACATTACTTCTAGTCTTTCCTTAATTACTTAAGAAGGTTTGAGAGAAAGAACGGAAGACCTGGTTGTGTCTTGAATCATAGAAAAGGTAAGTTATAATGACATTGCTTCCAACATCAAATGATGGTTGTAGTTGTGGCTGTTGATTTTTTTGTCCTGGAAGTTATCATTGATCATTAAGATGACACATTTCCATCACCATAGCAGGTTTTTAAAAGACCCTTAGGTTCTTTAGTCCCATGCTGTCTAAACTCATTTCATTAATTACATTTCAAGACTGCTATGGGTCAGGAGTCAGAGGAGGAAGCAGCAACAATCCCTGAGATAGGTTAGTGAGATGAGATTGGGAAAAAAACAATTCCACAGTTGGTTGGAAACATAAATAAGTCCTTAATAATGAACTTGGATGATGGGAATTTAGCAGACTTTCCATCTGGGTGTAGGGTGCTGTGGTCGATCTTGGTGCCGCTGTGAATACTCGGATCATTGTGGGGAGGGGTGGGTGGGGGAGCACAAAAGACAGCTACATAGAAAAGCACGGTAGCTTCTCAGACAGTTTGGGAAAAATCATAGAACTGTAGCTTTAGTCCTGAAAAGGCCCTTAAAGGTCCTTATTTTAATAGAGGAAATTCGAGTCTTAGGGAGATAAAATGATTTATTCAGGATGTGGCAGAGCTGGGATTTGAACTCAGATCTTCTGACTCCTTATTCAGTATTTTTTTTTCTGAATCACAATACCTCTTTCATGATAATGATAATAGGTTCTACCTTCTTTACTTTGTCTCAAGGATCCTTTATTTAAGTAGACAAAGAGGTTCAATGGAAATCAAGAAAGCCTAAAAAGATGTTATTCCTGGATCAGTGAAGTAGAGAACTGGTCCAGAATTAGGAGAACCTAAGTTTAAATCCAGCCTTAGACAATACCTACTAGTTGTGTGACCCTGGGTAAGTCACTAAGACCTGTCTACCTCAGTTTCCTCATCTGTAAAATGAACTGGTGAAGAAAATGATCAATGACTCCATTGTCTTTGCCAAGAAAATTTCAAATGGGGTCCTGAAGAGTTGGACATAGCTAAAAATGATACAACAGCAACACCTGTCATCTCTCTTCTATTCTTTTATGCTTAGTGCCCTGTGGTATACTACACAGGAAGATAAAGTAAGTACTTTCTGTATCTAAATAGGTCTTAGGACCTCAGCTTTGGCATACAAAAAACATTTTTGGGACAATCCCAGTGTCAGATAGGATAATGGGCATCATATATATTTTATCTTGTTCCCACATAACTTTTATCTATTCTGTTATATCTCTAAGTTTTTAAAATTCCACATAGTATGTCGATTATTAATATTTGTATTATGACTATTAAAATATTGCTCTTTACTTTTTATGCATTATTACTAGATCTAAGAATTAGGGGAAATAGTTTCTGTTCTTCTTCTTATTGTTGTTGTTATTTTTATCTCATTCTTCTCATTTTTTAATGAGGTTCAGATAGAAACAGTTCTGAGACACCTCTCCATATCCTTCTGTAATCGCTGAACCATTATCATAAATCTCTTCACTCTAAAAACAAAATCAAAATTAAAAACACCCTCCCATGACTCCTCCATTTGACTTACTTTCTATAAGTCTTGTCCAACTAACATATTGTTAGGTGAATGAATGTATTTCTACTACCACAATTATTATTGGTCCATGTGTGCTCCCACATATATATTCATGAATTGGAACATTATTTCTAACTGCAATAATACCCCAGAGTTTAAAGTTCTGACACTCAATTATTCAGATGTCAGACATAAGAAAATAAACAAAAAGGCCTTTGGAAAACCAAAATGAATGTTACAAAAAGTTGTATTTTAATATATCAGACACTTATTTTTCTTTATTGTTGGGCCTGTCTCCTGCCCCTGTGGACCAGGCAGTACTATCCAGGAGGTTTTCTAGAAAGTTACTACAGTGGTTTGCTGTTTTCTTCTGCAGATCATTTAACAGATGAGGAAACTGAGGCAAACAGGGTAAAATGAATTGCCCAGGGTCACACAAGTGTCTGAGGCCAGATTTGAGTTATCCTGACTCTAGGCCAGTGTTCTGTGTATTGTGGCCGCCATCTAGTGGCACTAACCCTATCCTACAGTTAGCTAGTAGTTCTTGTATGGTATTATATCTTACCCATATAAGATTATATACGTTAGAAGATGCCACATCTCCTCTTTTCTACCCACATACTGTGAAATATGTGAATTCAAAGACAGTTTTCATTATCTTTACAGCTTTCTTGGTGCTGAACAGTGTTTCGGTACACAGTTAGTGATAGTTGAAAGATTAATTGAACAAGACCTGAGTCAACAAGACCTGAGACACTAGCTATAAGCTTCTAGGTAAGTCACTTAACCTCTGTAAGACAGTTTTCTCAATCATAAAATGAGACTGATAACAACAGCAACATCTATTTTCCAAGTTTTGTAAGCCTTCAAGTGCTATGTAAATCATAGTTATCATTATTATCATTATTTTTTTGCAAGGCAATGGGGTTAAATGAATTATCTAAGGTCACATTGCTAGGTGATTATTAAGTGTCTAAGGCTGGATTTGAACTCAAGTCCTCCTGGCCAGTGCTCTATTCACTGTGCAACCTAGGTATCCTATTGTCATTGTTATTATTATTATTATTATTATTATTATTATTATTATTAAAGAAGGTAGGGAGGTGTACTAAACCTTTCAGAAAGGCTTCCATGAAAAAGGGCTAAAATTCTTAAAAAATTCCTTCTGAAATGGAAAATCTCTTCATATAAAAGCCAGATGACTCATGAGTACCTTTTTTTTTTTGCCAACAATGCCACCAAAGAGGGGTTGGCAATGAAGGAAAAGATAAGCCTAAGTTAGATTCATTTTGCTTTTCCAGAAATTCTTGAGGGCTCCATGATAGATTTCAGAGGATAGAACATTTGGGTGGGAAAAACATTGCAGCTTTATTTTCATTAGCCTCTAACTGAAATTTGGCATTCCCTTCAAGTATGCATATAGGTAATAAAGCACTATTTGAGAGGGGCTACCCATGGGAATGACATGAAATATAAGCTCTCCTCATCCCTTGACCTCAGGACCAGACCAATCTCTTCCTCCCTATTTGTCTAGCCCCTCCTGCTTTTCCTAAGAAGCCCCTTTATCTCAGCTGCTAAGGCCCTCTGCATATCCACACAGCTGTCCCCAAGGCCCATCCTCTCTGTTCCTATGGAGCTATGTGACTAACAATGCCTTTGTCTCCTGGGGATGCGGTCCGTCTCCTGGGGATGAAGTCCTTCGCCTGATAGCTTTAGTTTAATTAACACTTATCACCTGGAGCAGGCCCAGGGAAACCAGATACAGGATATGTGTGTGTTCACCTGAGAGGAGCTCTGCTTACACCTCAGGTGAGCAGTAACACCCAAATACAGCTGCCAGAAACATACCCATTAGCATGGTGAGCAATCGTCTTCTCCCTCTCCTTGCCCTGCCAACCCCTTTCCATAGACACTGACAAATGGTGAGTCTGGGATGCTTTATCTCTTGCTCACACTCCTCCTTTCCTTTGCCCTTTTCTCCCTGGGAGTTTCCTTATGGCTCTCATGAAAAACCTCTGTCACTTTGAAAAGTTGCCAGTTGTCACCACATCACATAAAATCTGGCTTTGACTGGGCGGGTACCCCTGAGAGCTCTGTGCTGTGAAGTGAGAAGTAGTCGGTTGGAATAATCCCTTCAATTTGAGCAGTCTCTCAAGCATAATTAGACCATACCAGGTGAGGGCTCCTCACTGACACTAATATAAATAAACAAACACTAGTCTACTCTTCTTACCCTGCACCTCTCCCTTTTTTTCAGTCCCACCTTTTTTTCCCCTAAGGAAGAAATATCATAATTGGTGCCAAACACACTTAGATACTGCTCTAGATAAGGCCCCTATAGTATAAGGGCTCTTTATAATGCCTGGGGTAATAAGTGCCTACCCAAACCAAAAAGCAAATAAATTAGATCATATTCAATGAGGACTTGAGAAGAATATGACTGAGATCCATAATAAAAAAAAAACATATGCTAGAGGTGTACAGGTGACAGACTCAGAGTTGTAGAGCTGGAAGGGACAGCTAATCCAGACTCTTCATTTTACAGATGAGGAAACTGAGGACCAGAGAGCTCATGTGATTTTCCCAACTATCTCAGTTTATATAAAAGACCAGAACTAAGGAAAGCTGATTGATGGACAAAGAGAAGCTCTTAGTTGTTGTTGGCAGTATTTGTGAAATTCTGGGAAAGCGCAGTGGATGCGTTTAATTGGTCCCCAGACACCCAAGGTTGTTTCCCTCATTGGATTCTTCCTGGATAAATAGTACTAGAGCAACATCTAAAGGCAATTGTAGAGAGTCTGTCCTTTTGCCACAAGACCAATAGACTCTAACATGGTTTCAGAAGTCACAAACCAGATCCCAGTTAGCTGAAGTTACAATTTCATAGCAAAGGAAACCCTTGCTGCCAAATAACCTGCTGTCCTCAATAACATTTGGGGTATTTTTGCTTGAGGAATAAGTGGATAGGAATGTGCTGTAGAGAAAATACATTAACCCGCAAACCAGCAAGTACCTTAGTCTTCTGGTGAAGGGAGAAGAGTCACCTCTCAGTTTAGTGGGAGTTTTTCTTAGTTTCAGTGGCTATTTAACTTAGAAAACAAGTGTCTATCAATTAGGAAGACAATAGATTACATCTAAGTCTGAAAATGATGATTCTATGGAGTAAAGAGTCAATCAACAAATCTGATGAAGGAAGATTATGGAATGTAACAGAATAGAAGTTCTTTAAAAGCAGGGACTTGTTTTCAAATTGATAAGCATTTATTAAGCTTCTATTATGTGTCAGATACCACACTAATTGCTTTGATCTTCATAACATCATTATCTAGTGCAATGTCTGGCACATAGTAGGCATTAAATGAGTAGGCAAAAAATTGAAAGACAACTCTAATGATACCATCACTAACCTATGGTTCCAGGGGACTGATAAGGAAGCATCAGTCCTGACAGAGAGATGAAGGACATGAGAATTTTTTGACCTGGTCAATGCATAACTATGCATATTTGTTAAAAGGGTTTTGTTTTGTTCTGGTTTTTTTTTCTTATGGAAGGGAGATGGGAAAGTGAAAATAAATGTGTGAATTAAAGTTTTAAAAAATTTTGTTAAAAAATCTTGTTGATTGACTAAAAATGTGGACATACCCAATGGTACCACTTTGAAAGTATTGGGGACAGCTTGTAACTTAATTAAGATGATCTAGGAACTCCCCGGATCAGCCCACATTATTTTTATGCAAAGGAAAAAAAGGATACATTTTTCTATGGCTTCTAATGAATATTTGAATTTGACTTTCAGGCTTAGTGCCTTTAGATATTAACGTTCTCAGGGGCAACAAATGTTCACTTAGGTTAGCTAGGCTAGATTTATTCCAAAAAATTCTTTCACCTTCCTTTAGTACAGTTGAAAGCACTCTACATAGTGGGCAAAAATAAGTCTCCACCAAGATAACTGGGTAGAGCTGGCAACTCATGCAGCTTATATTCCAAAGGTAGATGCCAAATGAATTCAACTTATTCATGACAAATGTTTTCTTTATGAAGGTTTTATTGGATGTAACCCAATGGGTATTTTGGAATCTAATATGATGATCATATTCTACTTATAGAAACAATACCTTAAAGAACACCAAGAGTTCCCCCACCCCTATAAAATGAACCTGGGTATTTTATAAATTGAAAGGGAACATTTTTTTTAAAGAAATCAAGAAAGTATCAGATAGCTTATGAGATTGTTTCTTCCTTTAATGACCAGTGTTCTTTTAAAGACTTTAGAGCTTATAAAACTTTCTTGTGATACACAGAAGGGTAGTAAGACTTTAAATAAACTGATATGTCTATTAGATTTAATTTTTGAATCAAGAGATTGTCACTGATTATTGTCTGATTTTTGGAATATCCTTTATATCCTGATCTTGGTTCATGACCATTTTGTGAACTCAGAATGAAGCAGTAATATTAGCAGACTTACCTTTCAGCTACTTTGGACATTTTTAAACGATGTCTGTCTATTTGTGCAGTCAAAAATGTTATCTGAGGAAAGAGGTGGCAGGGATGTTAGTGCCAGGCAAGAATTCTCTTCTTCTTCCCCTCTACCAATCTAAAAACCTATATTTCCTTCTGGCTCTAGCTCTAGATATACTAAGCTTTCCACAACAACTTCCATTTATAATGCTATTTTCTTTCTTCTATATTAGTCAGATAATTACTGATTTTCTCATGTTTCTATCTTATATATGATTTTACATGTTAAGTTTTATATCCTATTGTCAATTTTTTAGGGGCAATGTCCAAGTTTTATATATTCTTTGAATCTTCTGTCTACAGCAATTGTTAGCCCTATGATAGCTTTTATTTACTCTAAATTTCATCAGCATTTATACCCGTAGTTTTCTCTTCCTTCCTTCCTTCCTTCCTTCCTTCCTTCCTTCCTTCCTTCCTTCCTTCCTTCCTTCTTTCTCTTTCTTTCTTTCTTTCTTTCTCTTTTTACACTGCATAGATTCTGAAAGGGAATAGGTAAAGGAATCATTTTTTTCCAACTCTGAGACTAAGAATCTTAGGAAACAAAATTATTGGTTCTAATCTATTTTTTTCCTCTAGAGAGGATAACCTTTTAAGGAATTCTTTGCAGAATAAAACATGATTATATTTTTGTGGAAGAATTTAGGAGAACAACTTTACTTTCTGTAGCCAGCCTGGAGTTAGAAAAATCTGGGTTCAAGTCCTCCTCTGTAATTAGGGCTGAGTGACTTGATAGCTAAGTGGTGTCAGGAAGACTTGAGTTCAAATTGGACCTCAGACCTTTCCTACTTTTGTGATCCTGGGTAAGTCCCTCTGTTTCTTCATCTTTAAAATGAGCTGGAGCAGGAAATAGCAAGCCCTTCTAGTGTCCTTGCTAAGAAAATCCCAAGTAGGGTCACAAACAACCAGACATGATTGAAATGATTGAACAAGACTATGAGCATATCATTAAGGCTTTTATTATTTCAGGCAACTTTCTAAAATTTGTGACTTAACTGGTGAGGAGGAACTCCTGGTGTGAAAACTCCATCAACTAATGTAGGTCTGTAATAATTCCCCTTCCTCCCCACCAACTAAGCAGTTGAGTAGTGAACTTGCTAGAAAACCTAGCTATGTTCCAAAGAGGATTATTGATTTAGAACTGGAAGGTGCCTTTTAGAGTTATCTAGTCCAAACCCTTCATTTTATAGATTAGCTTCTTTGTGGCTCAGAGAAAACTTATGTGACATGTACAGCAAAAGAATGTAAGTTTGTGCTTCCAAAGTCAATGTATTTCCACTATATTACACTGCCCTGCAAATGTCCCTAGGAACTCTGAAAATTTCTCATCTTTTTGTAACTAACCATTCTTCCTCTGAGGTGTTAGGAACTGCTATGAATAATTTACACACACA
The DNA here is from genome assembly GCF_037893015.1 of Macrotis lagotis. Classification (NCBI taxonomy): domain Eukaryota; kingdom Metazoa; phylum Chordata; class Mammalia; order Peramelemorphia; family Peramelidae; genus Macrotis; species Macrotis lagotis. Next base: position 253,303,670 of record NC_133661.1, read on the forward strand.
CACACACCTGTTTTCGGATATCCTCTTTTGTAGTTTTTCTGATTGGTTGGGCAGGTATATGCACAGGGCTTTGGGACTGAGACTCTTCTGTCACTCCATACACTGACTAGAAAAGAAGGAAATAAGACAGATTCAGTTGTCATTAAAATGCAATGCCTTCAATCCAAAAGATTACAAAAAGATGAATGCTGAAAAGTATTTTTTCATATAATTGAAAAAATAAAATAACATTAAAATCCATTAAAATCTCTATCCACATATATATGTATGTATATATTAAATGTGTATGTGTGTGTGTGTGTGTGTGTGTGTGTCACCAGACATTTCTCAGGGACAGAAATGAAAGGAAGAACTTTCACACCTACTTATAGAACTATGGCAATTCTAGCCATGGTTTTTCCACCGGAAGAGTTTTAATGGATAAATGGGGGTTAAATTGTAACAGCACATTCTTATGGAGGTTAATTGTAATATAGCATGATTTTAGGGAGTGGTCTTTCTATAATTCCTTAGCTCCTGCCAAAGACAGGTGCATAGACTAGAACCAAAGCTAAAGAGATTGTTCTGCCAAGTTGAGCCAATGTTATTGATGCACTGAGGTCATGATAAACTTTATCAATGAAGAAATAACAAAATGACAATTCTGAAAAATAGTTGTTATTGAAATAAATTCTGAGAAAGTTTTGTTTAGTTGTGTCTAACTCTTTGTGACTTCATAGACCAAATTTTCCATTGAGTTTACTTGGCAAGGCTACTGAAATGGTCTGCCATTTCCTTTTCCATTTTTATATAGGCAGGGGCAAAATGAATTGCTTAGGGTTTTACAGCTAGTAAAGGTCTGAGATCAAATTTGAACCCTAGTATTTCTGATTCCATGCCTAGTGCTCTTATTCAGTGTGCCACCTAGCTGTTTGAGAAATGGCTATATCGATCTAAGTTCCTATAGAAATGGTTGTATTATGCATAGGTCACTACTTTATCATTTGTATAAAAATATTGCCCCTATGGATTTTTCTTATAGTCCCTTTGATGGACTGTTTATGAGCTCCTATTTCCCCCTTTTAAATAAAATATCATTATTAAGAATTGTCTCCACAAAGGTTCATTTTAGTCTAACATATTGGAGCTATAACAGAGATGCTTCTTTTTCCTATACAGGGACTCTTAAGCATGGAAAGACAAAAGGCTCAATGGTGCTATGATAGAATTTTATCAAGCCCTGTACTCAGGATGAAGAGAGGATTAAGTTGTTTACCAACTTCTAGAATATTTGTTTTTGATGTTTTTGTGCTTTGTCCTCAAAGGACCAATGACATTACAAGGGGGATGTCTTGATTTGTGTGTGAGACTAAGAGGACTTTCTCAAAAGCCTGAAAGGAGTAATTTTTAGGAGAAATAATAATGGTTTATATTTTATATGGCATCTTAAGTTTTAGAAAGTTATTCACATATATGATCTCATCTGAGGCCTGCAACAACACTGTAAAGAAGGTACTATTGGTATTATCATCATTGCCATTTTACAGATGAAGAAATTGAGTTTCCAAGATATTAAGTTTCTTGCCCATAGTCCCATTGGAAGTAAAATTCAAATATAGAACTTCTTGCTTCCAAATTTAGCACTCTCATAAATAGGTTATCTAAGTAAAAAGTTTTGTCTCTATATTACACAGCAGAGCATGTTACAACAGAACTCAAATTCTCAAAAACACAAATGGATCTGGGGTTTCATCAAGGTGGATATTTCTTCTAAAGAGACAGATTACAACCTATTTAAGCTTGCCCATCCTCTGAGACTTTTGTTCATGTCTCCTCATTAGATTGACACTGTAGGAATATGACTTTGTCATACCCAGGAAGGATAAAAATAGAGAGTCAAGAATGGCTTCAATTTTATAACCATATTTCATAGTGGGGAAAGGAAGGATATTTTAGGCTTTACTCCTGACCTTATGCAGTTAACATTATAGTTTATACTTTACATACAATACTTCATGGTTGTCAATCACTTTAAATTACACTAACACATTCATTTCTCATGACAGCTGGGTAAGGTAGATAGTGCCAATACTATGTCCCCATTTATTAATGAGGAAATGGGAGTTTTGAGATATTAAGGCTGTATAAGTCAATAAGTATTAAAAATCGGTATTCAAACCCAATTTTAAGGTTCTTTCTGTTAGAACAGTTCCTTCAATAGCATGTCCCTTAGGACCACAGTCAGCCACAATCCTGGGTTGGTTGGACCAAGACTTAAGTTCCATGTGGTGCCTTAATGGAGACCCATATAAGGAAGGGGACCCTAGATGACAGTCTTGACTCCCTAAAAAATGAAACAGTCCTTCTTTTGTATTGTCCAAGCAACAGATAGGTGGGTGCTGTCAACATGGAAACATTTTAAATTCAGCTATATGAGCTTACCTTTTTGACCTTCTGGGGATTTTTCATCCTACGACATTTTCTGATATCCATTTCTGTTGTATTCACACAACCTGGCTGAGAAAGGAATAATGTAAAAATTACTAATTGAAACTCTAATTGATCCAAATGACCTTATTGCTACTGTTAAGTCAAGTCAGCAATTATTTGTTTGGTGCTTATTATTTACCATGCAATATGTTAAAAACTGGGGATACAAAGAAAGTCAAAATTCTCTTGAAAATACATAAGAATACAAATATAAGGTGTCCCAAAGACAATATAGTTCAAAGTTATTAATAGTTTAAAACATTAAGCTAGTGTTAAACTATTAATATCTTAAAGTGTTGAGCTAGGATTAACTTATAAATAGCTTAGTTCCACACAAAGACTTTGGGGACACCCTATATATGCTGATTTTCTCCAGGGAACAATTTTGTTTAGTGGTTGCCTTATGCCAAATGATGGATTTTAAATATGATCTGGATGATTATATTTATAAATAGCTTTTAACAAAGATGTTTTATTTGATGATTAATAATAATAAGGGGAAGGGAAAGGAATAAAGATTTCTATAGTTCTGCTGTGCATCGGGCAGTGTGCTAAGATTTAACAAATATTATCTTATTTGATCCTCACAACAACCCTGTGAAGGAGGAGTTATTATTTCCCCTATTTTACATTTGATAAAACAAAAATTAAGTGACTTATTCAGGGTCATTCTGTTGTTCAGCTATTTCAGTCATATCTGACTCTTTATGACCACAACTGGGGTTACCTTGGCAAAGATCCTGGAGTGGTTTGCCGTTTCCTTCTCCAGTTCATTTTGCATATGAGGAAACTGAGGCAAATAGGTTAAGTGATTTTCCCAGGGTCATGCAGCCAGTAAGTGTCTGAGGTCAGGTTTGAACTCAGGAAGATGAGTCTTCCGAATCCCAGGTTCAGTACTCTATCAACTGTAACATCTTAAGACTGTCACCATTTGGAGATTGAATTTTTTGTGCTGGCTTTTGGAAAGTCTGGGTTCAAATACTTTAACCATTTTCAATAATGTGAAAAGGATAAAAAAAAAGAAACACTGTTCACCCTCCTATTTTATGAAGGGATATATAATTTACTTTGATTATATTTTAAAAGTCTTGAAAAAGACCAATTTTAACTGTCACATTTTACTTGTAAAAATGAAAATTTTAACTCTGGGAATGTGAAGTGTGCTTTCTCTTAGAAAACAATTTGTTAAGAGGTGGTGATAGAAGGAAATCCCTTGAATTTTCTTTATATTTTCAAGATAGATATTTTAGAGTCAATTTTATGTAGCTGATAGTTAAAATAAAATAATTATATGAATGAATAAAGGCAGTTAGCTGCCTTTATTAATAGAGCTTCAGTCCAGAGTCAGGAAGATTTCTCTATGAGTTCAGATCTGTCAAGTCCCTTAACTCTTTTTGCCTTAGTTTTCTCATCTGTAAAATGAGGAAGGAAATGTTGAACCTACTCTAATTTTTTTTTCTAATAAAACCTCAAATGGGGTTATGAAGAGTCAAACATGACTGAATATGATGGAATAATAACAACAAATGAATGAATAGTAAAATTGGAGACTACCCATTTCCCAAAGGTAAATGTTTATAGGCTAAAACTGCCTTTGGTCTTAAGAAGGGGAAAAGGGGAAATGGGAAAACCTGCGAAACTACACACACACACACACACACACACACACACACACACACACACACACACACACAGAAAACTCACCACTGGTCTGTGGACATCCCAGAAGGCTCGTTCTTGACTATCTAAAATTTTTCTTTCTGTTTTATCTTTTTTCCGATCAATCCTAAAAATGGAAACAGAAAAGGTAAATAATTTTCATTTGTCTTTTTTCTTTCTTATTTTCTTCTCTCTATCCCTATTTGCTATCATTTGTAAGGAAACTTATAAATGAAACAAATACGTTTGTTGTGTGCATTTTAAGACTGTGAGGTGTAAAAAAAGATTGTGAGGTGTAATATGTGTACCTTTGTCAGTGCCTTCCCACTTTCTCTCCCTCTACTCCACAATGAAATTAATAAATGAAAATATGTGTGAGGTCTCTAAAAGGGAGAGAAATTGCATATGATGTTGGGGAAAATCAGTAGGCTGTGGTTTGGTTGGAATGTAAGCTAAAATAAAAACTCCTTGAGGGCAGGGATTGTTTTAGTAAATATTTAATAATTGCTTGTTGAATTGGAATGACATTTATCATAGAAAATTAAAATGTAGGTCAGTCCATTTTCCATCCCTAAATGTATAATGTTGCTTTAGGTCCAACTTGCTATAATTTTAAAACTACAATTTAAGCTGAGTCTCTTCCCACTCCACCTTTCACCTAAAGTAGAGGAAGGACCTCAGCACATGACAGGATCTAGAAATCAAATATCACTCCCATTTTGATTTTACTGGTCCCAGCTGGTAGATGAACAAATTGTGAAAGGCAAATTACAAGTGACAAAAGCAATACTTTATTTTCTAATCAGTAACCCAGATGAGAGGCTTTTATTAAAACAAGAAAAAAAACATATTGCTTCATATTCCTTCTGTAATGTAAGTAAGAAGTAACTCAGATTAATTGCCATGTACCAGGGAACTTAGAGCTTTCAAATCTCATGGGAGCACTTTAGTTTACTGGACTGAAATAAACCTATAATCACCCTGTGATTTTCATGATAATTACCATGTACTTAAATGGTCCACAATTATAAAGTAATCACAGAGTTAATCAAAAAAGTTAATCGAGAAATACCATATGTGTATCAAGTGACAATTCCCCCTCCTTTTGTAACATGCAAGGCTCTTCTATTCTGAAAGTACAAATTAACTTTTCTCTTTGTTTTCCAGGATCTTCTGGATTCAAAGAGATTATAAACCTTGTAATTCCGTTCCAATTTCTGCTGCATCTACTATCATCAGCTTTTCGATGGGCTACAGCAACTTTTGTAGCAGTAACCAACACCTAGTGATATACAACACCTTACAGAGGGCACCTAGCTTGCTAAGGTTATATTGAGAGAGAGTGATGAGATCTTGGATGAGAGGCAGAGCATAATGAATTGTGGGAAGGAAAAGGAATGCAGGAGAAGGGTCAGATGGATAACCTGTCAACAGAATCCATAATATAGAAGTTAACACAATGGCATCCTAAGAATCATCAATTTGAGCAAAGTCACTACCATTTTTCTCTTTTACTGTACCACAGGGGGCTGTAGGGATTGGCAGCAGGAGAGGATGTCATAAGCAAGACTGGTTGTAGTGAAGGCAGGGCTTTTCAACCTCATTCCACTGTATACCTGTCAATGTCTCTATCTGTCAGCATAAATCTAAAAAGGAAGGAAGTGGGAAGAAAAGGAAAATGGGGACATGGGGTATCCTATATGCATTCATAGTATGTGGGGGTATTAACATGCTTGTAATGAAAATGGAAAAGATGGAGAGTCAAGCCTTTAGAAAGATAGCATTTGGACAAGCTAGTGGAGAGAATTAGGAGAGAAGAGAGTAGCAGTAGCTGTGGAGAAATTTAGAATATTATAGATCAATACATTTATCAAAGTGAATATAGAATTCCAATTTAGAAGGCTAAAATGATGAAAGAGAAAAGGGAGAAGGGACCATGAGCTAGAGTAGTTCAGGACAGTAGTCCATGTAGAAATGCCCCTAGAATTTATACTGTAAGGCAAGGAAAGCTTGGAGTAATATAGACTGGGTTATTTCTTGGATTTCTTGATTTATGGAATTATTTATGGATTATTTCTTGATTTATGTAAGAGATTCAAGAGTCTTTTCTGTGAAGTTTTCAGTAGCAGGCTTTAGATCCTCAAGGATAGCTATACATTTCTAATCTCCAACTTCTGTAAAGAATTTCTTGTACCCACAATATCTGCCAAATCCAAAAGCACTGGAAGAGAAACATGCTAGCATCCACACTGGATCCATCTCTGGTCCTTGGCATAGCCTGTACCAAATGTAAAGGCTCTTATTTGGAGGCGGGGAAACATTGTTGAAATCAAAAGATGTCTCTAGATGTCTAAATGCATTTCAACACAGAACAGAAAGTGGTTTGGAAATTATCTAGGGAACTACAGATCGTTCAAGTCAGGGTTTTAGGTTGAGAAAGGGCAGGGGAAGAATTTTCCTACAAGTATCCTAGAATACCAATTTGATAACTTTTCTAGTTTGAAATTTACCAAGAAGAAGACACACATCAAAATACAAGAAAAAACACCATCTGGGCTAAAAATTCAGAGTCATTTCTAGGCAAATGCTGGTATTTATTTCCACAAAGATATTTGTATTAGAAAATAGGGAGAACCAGAAATCCTAACTCTGGTTACTGACTCCTTTGAACACATGCAGTGAAGACCCATTGAGCCCTTTTCTTTTTTCTGGAAGGGGCTCTGTTCCATTCACATACTTCACTTGGGCTTCCGCTTGCATAAAGATGAATTCCCACTTTCTTGCAAAGGCCCTCTGGAGTCTTGCTAGGTTTTCCTGATAAAAAATGAAAATCAATGAGGGCATTAATCATAATAAGTATTGGACCATGGCTTCCATGCTCATTACATGTGTGCTCATCCATATTGGTTAGACAGAATAAAATAATGGCCCCCTATTTTAAATTCACTAGACTGGAACTTGATTTAGCTTTGTACCATATCCTGCTACACAGGAATGCACTTCCAATCATCATCAGTATGCCAACTAAAGGAATTATATGTCTGGAAATTTGGAGGGAACCACTGGAATCTCTCATCTTATAGGTCTCATCTATGTATGCAACACCCTCTGCTTTGGCTGCATATTCAATGCAAGTTAGGTTCTAGAAGTATGCTTGAATTTTCCATTTGTACTCTGTAGATTTGGGGATAATTGATGTCTGCTAGATATTTTTGTAAACAGCAACTAAGAAGAATGGGGGTGGTTTCTCTGGTCTTATCTTATATTCTTAAAACTAGGTCACTCTACTAGAGAAGCCTATGAGACCAATCTAGAATATGACCAATGAAGAGATGGAGTAACAGACATTATAGATTTAGTGCTGGAAAGGGCCTTAGAGGTCATTAATTCTGACTTGTCTCTTAGTCTTCACCATATATAAAATGGTTACATTAGGTTTGGGGAGGCAGGGAAGGAAGGGAAAGGAATTTCATTTTCTAATTGAAAACTACAAAAAAAAGACAGAGAAGAAAAATGTTTTATTTAGGGTCTCTCCCAAAGAAAAAAGGAAGAAGTGTTCTTTTTAATTTAATTAAGCAGGATTACACATAGTGTTCAGTAGATAGGATAGTAAGTTGACAGGCACTCTAATCACTTGACTAATTCTGATTGAATGCAAGTCCAGAGTTTACATTCTGCTATGTATTTTCATAGAGTTGGTGCCAACACTAATTTATTGCTTTTATTAGAAGGTTATTAATATAAAAGGGGATTAAAATGAGAATTAGCCTTACAGGCAGTTAATATTGTACCTGTTTATACAAGTAGACATAAAAAAGAAAATGACATTTGGAATCTTTTTTTTTGTTGTTGTTGAAAATTTGAACTTTTTGCAGTATTTGTTCAGTAGAGATTTAGTCACTAGGAATAGGTGCCACTATCTATTCTGAACACTTTTTTTCATTAATGTTGTTTCTGAGGGAAGCCCAAGAAAGCTTAGGGAAGTTCCTAGTTTCTCTCTGCCACCTTGGCTCTGTTCCCCTGAACATTCTTTTACAAGGAAAATGAAAGATGTGAGAGATACAAAGTGGATCATGACATTTTTATAGCTGAGTCATTTCCTCAAGGTTAAGGAAGTTATATAGACAAAAATAAGCAGTCTAAAAGCCTTTATATCCAGTACAAAAATAAGGAAAGATTTCAAAAGTTTCATTTTATTTGGGGGAGAAATGCCTGGTACAAGGAACTCAAAGGTGCCAAGGTCTGCCAGCTTGTGCCCAAGGTGATTTGAACTCTCAGAATATGAGAAAGTATGGAAATAAGTATTTATCAAGAGTTTACTATGTGCCAGGCTTGTCTAAGTGCTTTACAAATAGCATCTTATTTAATCATCACCACAAACCTGAGATGTAGGTGCTATTATTATCCCCATTTCATTTTTGAGGGATCTGAGACAGGTAGAGGTTGAGCGACTTTCCCAGGGTCACAGAAGTAGTCAATAACTGAGACTGGATTTGAACTCTGGTATTTCTGATTTTTGGCTCAGTGCTCTATCCACTGTGCCACCTGGCAGCCTCTTATGACAATTTCACAATTTGCCTGGAAAGGGCCTCAAAATCAATGAATGATGCCACATACAGGTAGATAAGAAGTTGCATAGTTTTAGTGGAAAGAATGGTGGTCTTGGATACAAGAAGACTTGAGTTCACATTTTGCCTCTGATCCTTATTAACCAAGTACACTCTCTGAGCCTTAGTTTCCTCATCTATAAAATGGAGATAACTACCTGTAGTGCCTGTATTTCAAGAGATTATTGTGAGGTTCAAAAGCATGTCAAGATCTTTATAAACTTTAAAACCCCTATATAAATGTTACTTATTATTATTATTATTATTACTGCTAGTTTAAAAGGGCTACTATGTAAGTCCCCCATCAACTGGATGAGATTAAGGATTATTTCAAAGCATTTAAGGGGTACCTCTCCTGACATCCTCACTAGATTTTATCCAAGAAGATCAGGGTTGTTCCTAAGATAACTGTCTTGTCCTTGGTAGAGAAAAGGAGCCTAGACTCTTGGAGCCACCTAGGCTATGAATGACAAGATTGTCACTTGCCTCTTCACATGGAAACATTTCTGAAATATCACTAATGATCAGAATTTAGTCCCAGATTATTCTTTTTGAAACCTGTATCCCTAGTTCCTGTGGATAGTCCCTGGTACTTAGTAGATGCTTTATATACACTTCTTGTTATAACAACAATTTCAAGGGATAATGATTTACTCTTGTCTCTGCTCTGATCTCCTTTCTATTCTTCTGACAAAAATGTTCCATTTCTTGAGTCTGGGCATTTTCTCTGGCTGTCCTCAATGTCTGAAATGTTCTTCCTCCTCATCTTTGCCTTCTGGTCTTCTTTAATTTTCAGATAAAATCCTACTTTCTAAAGGAAGTCTTTTCTGATCTCAATCCTTGTGTTATTATTGTTGTTGTCATCTTTAGTTACATCTGACTCTTCATGGCATAATTTGTAATTTTCTTGGCAACGATAATAAGATTTGCCATTTCCTTTTCCAGCTCATTTTTTACAGATGAGGAAACTGAGTCAAACTGGGTTAAGTGACTTTCCCAGGGTCCCACAGCTAGTTTCTGAAGTTGAATTTGAAGTCAGGTTCTCCTGACTCCAGGACTGGAGTCTTCCTTCCTAAATCTCTAATTTATTTTGTATGTAGCTTGTTTGTACATATGTATTTCCATTTTGTCTCTCTCCCCCTTTAGCTCATAATTTCTTTGAGAACAGAGACTTTCTTTTTTTATTTGTATTCTCAACACCTAGCAAAATATCTGGCTCATAGGCGCTTAAGAAATGTTTACTGATTGACTAGGTTATCTTGAACAATGAGCCTTGGTATATAGTCTTCTATACTATATGATACTATATGTTGATTGGTCCCTGTGTCCAATAGGCTGTACTGGACCTCAAGTTAATTGTGTAAGCCTCTAGAGCAGGAAGGAGAGGAGAATTTGGTAGGTGGGTGGACTTAAAGGTAGGGATAATATTTGATTATACAAGAGAAAATTATTCCTGGCCCTCTGTGCTGCCTCTCCTCCCAGCTGCCAGCCCTTTAGCCATTTCACTGTTCATTAGTACCTTCACAGGAGGGTGGGTGGGGAACAGAGGAGGAGGAAAACTTAAAATTAGCCTTATAAAGATGGGTTTGGTGGAGGAGGTGAAAATCATTGGCTACAGTTACATTTTTGATCATCTGTGTTGATTTTGTGTTTAAGCTTCGCTGAGTTTCATTTTTCCTCCTCTATGAAATAAGGGCAACCCTTTCAGGAACAGAGTTCCTAGGATGATCAATAGAGATAACTGATAGTCTTCCTCTTGAAGAGTAATAGACCCTCTATTTTGTTGTGTAACATTGACTTCAAGACTGATAGGGAGGTTGGTATGGAGAGATCAAATTCTTGGAAGGAATTATGGCAAGAAATAATGAATCCGAGATTTGGAGTGGGAAGAAGGGCATTGGGAAAGAAGTCACATGAATCCACATAGACCCTATGGGCTAAATCTACCCTAATAGTCTCCCTCTGAAACTGAGAACTGTTCTGATACTGAGAAAGTTAAAAGTGCTTAAAGTCATGAAAATGTTAAGAGCTAGGCCATTAAAGCCAAGAACAAAGGGGGCAAAATGAGCTTCCCTTCCCTTTCCCATTGTGTCTGCAAAGGCTGAAGACTAAAAAGGGAGAAATGAAGGTTTAAATCCAGAGAGATGTTATCTTTTTAAAAGTTATCTTTTTAACCCTCCCCCTCTTACATCTGTCTAGGGAGGTAGTTATACTTACAGCTTCATAATCTGCCAATTCCAGTCTTGCTTTATTCTGCATTGTCCTCTTACACAGATAAATGGCTAAGAGAAGAAGAAAAATAACATTGCACCAAAACCACACATGTAGCATCAGGTAAGATGGGTGCCAAGAGACCAGGATTCCCAGGATCATGCATTTCAAGCTGAAAAGGAGGTCATCTAATCCAACCTCTTCATTTAACAGATGAGGAAACTGAAATCCAAATAGGTTATTTTCCAAGTCACAAAGTAGTATCTGAGTCAATTTGGAACCCAAATTTGAGCCAATATTGGAAGGAAGAACCTAGTCTTCTGCATTCTTAGCTTTTAATCTCATCTCTTCTAATTACTAATCATGTGGACTTGAATAGATCTCTTAATCAATCAAACATTCTACTTTCTCATCTGCTAGAACTACCAAGCTCAAAGAGCAAACATGAGAATCAAATGAAATAATGTAAAAGTACCATAATAATTACAATTAGTAATAAGTGGCATTGGTAATTAAACAATCATATATTTGTTGGGCACCTATGAGCCCAGTTACTATGAAAAGCACTGTGAGAAAAGTAGAAGTCATGAATAAGTATCCACTCTTAAGGAGTCATGTATCATGTCAACAAGAAGATATTTCCATTTCCTGTCCTGACATATATACATACATATATACACATATACATGCACATATACACATGAACACACACACACACACATATACATATTTTTTCCCTGGCACAATGTTCCCATGGCCAAGTAGCATTCACACAACAAGTAAAAATGAATGAATGAAGGCACCTTGGAAACAGAAAAGGAATAGACTTCAAGTTACTCCCTCACTTCTATTAGTTTCAAAGATTTCTGCCAAGATTCAGTCAGATTTAATCTATGCTTTGTAACTTTTTCTGGTGCCCCTAGCTGCTGCTGTCTTCCTCTCATAGAATATGCTGCATCCATTTTGTATATATTTATTGTTTTTGCTTATTTATTTGACTGTTCCCTCCCTCATTAGATTGTGAGTTTCTTGGGGCAAAGATTAGCTTTTTGTCTTCCTTTGTACCCCAGTTCTTAGTGCAGTGTCTGGCAAGAAGGAAAAAAATTAAAAGATATTCATTTTCTTGACTCCTGGACAGTTAGCTAGGCGGGGCATGAGACTGGTGAATATGGCAAGCACCATTACAACTGATTAGTCTCAAGATTACTAAAAATCAGGGATAGAAAGCAAAACAGCATTTTGTTCAAAGATTTTTTTAAAAAAAAAACTGAATATACCTTTGTCCCAGCAATATCACTTTCCCAAAGTAATCAGGGAAAGGGGAAAAAAGAACCTATATACTTTTAAAATATTTATAGCAGCTCTATTTGTGATGTCAAAGAACTAGAAATTGAGGGTATTTTCATCATTTGAGGAATGGCTAAAGAAGTTGTTGTATATGACTGAGATAGAATGCTACTTTGCTGCAAGAAATTATGAGCAGGGGTGGCTAGGTGGCGCAATGGATAAAGCACCGGCTCTGGAGTCAGGAGTAGCTGGGTTCAAATCTGGTCTCAGACACTTAATAATTACCTAGCTGTGTGGCCTGCAAGCCACTTAACCCCATTTGCCTTGCAAAAAACTAAAAAAAAATATGAGAAGGTTGATTAAAAAAAAGCATGGAAAGACATGAATGAAATAATGAAGAATGAAATAAGCAGAACAAAGAGAATAAACATACAGTAACAGCAATATTGATTGAATAAAAACTGTCCCTAGTTATTTTGAATATTTTAAATACTCAAACTACAATGGACCTATAAAGGAAGATAGCAACCACTTCTGGAGAAAAAAATTGCTAATTAGAATTATGTATAATATGGTTTCACATTATGTATAATATGCCATGCATTTGCACCATGCGTGTGTGTGTGTGTGTGTGTGTGTGTGTGTGTGTGTGTGTGTGTGATGGATTTCTCTATTGTGGGATACCAAAGGTGGGAAAGAGACAGTTCAGACCTTAAAATGGAAAAAATAAATAAGTAAAATTAAATTTAAAAAAATTAGAGAACCACTCAGCTCTAAGAGCATAAAGAGACAAAAAAATTTTATATGTTCAGGATTCCTGACTCTGCTACTACTTTGCTTTGACTGGGATTGTTTGGAAAACAATATTCTGTGTGTGTGTGTGTGTGTGTGTGTGTGTGTGTGTGTGTGTGTGTCTGGGGGGGGTGAGGAAGAGTTCAATAACTTGTAACAGTGTCAAATTCAAATAGAATCAGATATTTAAAGACTACAAATTGACTTAGAAAACTACAAATTAACATTATCTATGTTGTATTATATTTTTATTCATTTTGCTAAACATTTCCTATTTACATTTTAGTTGGAATTTAGGTTCCATTTAGGGAGTTTTGCAGATCTTAAATTTGACCTCTCTGGCTTATACCACCTCTCTAGACTATGAAGAGACGTTCAGGGAGAAGATTAGTCAATAAATCATATGTTCAAATGAGATTGTCTAGGTTATAAATACATGCCTAATTATGTGTAAATAGGGATGATGCTATTCATTTCACTTATAGAAAGACATGTTTGTTATCTTAGAAGTGGTGATAGATTGCATTTAATTATCTATAGATTTTCATCCCATATCTCAAGTGACTAAGGTCACAGATGAGGAAGATTATTGGTTAGAGTAAGGCAGGTAATATGTATTTGTGAATTTTTCTTCCTATATAAGCCTGTGAGACCCAGAGAGATTGAAGCAAGTTCACATAGCTCTGTGTGACAGAGCTATGAAATCTGAATTCAAATCCTTTCACTATAGAATGATCTTTTTGTAGTATAATTCTGTTTCTATCAGTAGTTGGATTTTAATATATATGAAAAGAAATACATATATAATGTGGGAAATATATTGGTAAATATAACTTTGCATACAAATAAACATAAGTTAATTTTGGTTGGAAGGTAATAACAAAAATTGGCATTGGTATTTGAGGAAGTTGGAAGGGAGCATAGGGTATAGCCTGAGCTAAGGTATCGAAGTGGAAATTGGATTTCCCATGCAGGTGTGTACCCATACAGGTAATAGTAAACAAACTAATGTCATCATTTTGATTTGCAATGAATTTCTTTTGCCTCAATTAATTTATAATTTGTACAATGACAATATATTTTTATTTGCCATTTTAGTGAGAGCTCTTCAGTAGTTCAGTTTGGTTTGCAAAAAAATTTATTAAACCCACGGGGGCCACATAAAATTGCACAGCAGGGGTGTGCCGCCTGCAATTGCATTTTGGACTGCCCTGATTTATACCATGCTAATTAATATTTGGGTATATGCTATTTGTAATTATTCTCTAATTATTTCTTGTATGTAATTCTAGTCTTCTCAATTTACAATTAAGCTTCTTAGGAATAGAGATCATATCCTGGCCTTCTGAATTCTTTTTTTTTTAAGTTTTTTTTGCAAGGCAATGGGGTTAAGTGGTTTGTCCAAGGCCACACAGCTAGGTAATTATTAAGTGTCTGAGGCTGGATTCAGGTACTCCTGACTCCAGGGCTGGTGCTCTATCCACTGCGCCACTTAGCCACCCTTCATTACTTCTTCTTTTCTTTTTTTTTTTAGGTTTTTGGCAAGGCAAATGGGGTTAAGTGGCTTGCCCAAGGCCACACAGCTAGGTAATTATTAAGTGTCTGAGACCAGATTTGAACCCAGGTACTCCTGACTCCAAGGCCGGTGCTTTATCCACTAAGCCACCTAGCCGCCCCTCCTTCATTACTTATTAAAAAAAAAAAACACAACTAACCCCAGCCTATATGACAGAGTCCATGGTAGATGTTAATCCTATCATTCTGTCTCTTTATGTAAAAGTCTTGAAGGTCTTCTAGAGAACATTCTACCACTTTAATGACCCTAAGGTCCACTGCACCACATAATCACCCCTGACTTCTGAATTCAAAACAGTGGCTTCCACATTCAAAGGATCATAGTTTGAGAGCTGAAGAAACCTCAGCTGTTTAGTCCAACTCTCTCATTTTATAGATGCTCAAAAATATTTATTGGTTGGATGGTTACTAGTTTTTCTTTGTGAATAAAATGAGTATTTTGCTATTTTTGACCCTTAGTGACACCTTTATCTGTGAAATGGGAAAGAAATTGTTATGGCAAGATTCAGAGCCATATACAGTGTTGTTATCACTGAAAGAGGTGCACATTTAAACTATGAATCCCAAAAATGGTCTTGAAAGAGGAAAAACACATACTATAAATATTTTTTTTAACTTGGAAGGTCTTTGCTTTCTGTTTGTAAGAAAATAAAAATGTGGCTTTGATTCTCTTATCTATCCAAGGTCAAAAATAGTCTCTCATATTCTTAAGAAGGAATGACAATGACCTAAAAAAAAAACAGAGACTAAGTTGCTCAAGAACTGGACTTTGATGTTTCATATTTCAGCAGTACCAGAAGCTTTCATTTTATTATAAGCCAAATGTAAACTCCTTTTCTTGTCCAGAAGCATCAGTTAGAACCGTTGATTATAGCATTTAAGGAGTGGATTTTCAGTGAAGTGAGTAATAACACATGTAGACAGCTGAGGAACCTTTCCTCTTATACATTCATTCTGTCCATACTATTTGGAAGTCTAATAATCTGAACTTTATTAAGCTATAAACTATTGTTATTCTATTCCTTTTACTGCTTTCCATTTAGTAATTTCCCCTTTCTTCTGATTTATCTACTGCAGAAGTTATAAGGTTGGGTATTAGATTGACTGCTCATTGGTCAACCAATCAGATGCATCAGGAAACATCTGTCAAATATTAATTCATCTGCAAACCCACATCGTTTCCTCTACAGTTAGAATTCTCTCCCATTAACAGACAATAATTCTCTAAACTGTCTTGAAAGAAATGAGATTTGATTGCCCCACTCTAAAGAGAGGAATTATTTTGAACTTCCATAGAAACATGTATTCAAATTCTACTTCACATTCTGATAGGCTCTGTCAAGCTTGGAAGAAAGGATCTGAATATATGCCCAGTGATGAGTTTTGTATCTGGTCTTAGAGGACCTGCTTAATTAAGTCTGTCAGCAGAAGACTAACTACCAAAGATGACTTATTTTTCAGCTATTAATGCATGAAGTTCATTTGGTACAAAGCAGAGGCCCTTTCTCTCTTTTCCTTCCTTCCTTCCTTCCTTCCTTCCTTCCTTCCTTCCTTCCTTCCTTCCTTCCTTCCTTCCTTCCTTCCTTCCTTCCTTCCTTCCTTCCTTCTTTTCTTTTCCTGAAGCTACTAGGGAGCACAGTGAATATAGCATGGGACTAGGAATCAGGAAGACCTGAGATTAAGTTAGACCTTAGAACCTGGGTAAAGTCAGTTAACATCTGTCTACCTCAGTTTCCTCAACTATAAAATAATAATAATAATAGCATCTACCTCATAAGTTGTATTATTAATGAGGGGGTTGTTCATATTTTTAACTTATAACACAGTGACTAAAATATAGTTAGAGGCTTAATATTTATTCCTTGTTGCCTCCTCTCTACTTTTTGTGCCATGGATACTTTTGACAAGTGAAACTGTGTAAGGTAAGCATGGGGGGGGTGTTAGAATAAGTGGAAGTCTATAGACTCCTTTTCAGGATAACTCTTTAAAATGCAGAATTACAAAAGAAACTGATCATAAAGATATAATTATTAAAATGCTTTTTAAAAAAATCATGGCACCCTTGAAATTTATCTATAGATCTCTTGGGGTCCACAGACCTTATGTTAAGGGCTCCTTATTTAGAAGGTTCATCACCTATATTGTTGGAAGGAATATCCAGACTGATGATCTCATTTTTCTCCATAGCATTAAAGTACCTTATTACTAAAGGTAATGGTAATGAGGTGTCAACTATCACTGCTGTCTAAGCTAGTTTATATCCATTCTTTTCCATTAAGGATATGAAATCAGATAAGCCTTGAAGGATCTCCTTGCCCAGATATGAGCTAATTGTGCCAAAGCTAATAACTTATTCCCCTGAGTCAAGATGAATTCTACTCTTGTCCCTCACTAAGCTCCTCCAAGGATTCTTGTTATGATTTTTAATAAGCATGTGAAGTTAGATGTAGAAGTTGGACATTATCATCTTGGTCTTGCTTTCATCAGTCACATAACATCAGTGGATGGCTCAGAAGTGTCTGGGATCCCATGTATTGAATGGCTCTTATAAGACCTCTCCTACTCCTCTCCTGGGACTTCTGTTTTCTGTGTGCTGTGTGCCTTCCTCCATTATGAAGAGTTCCCAAGAGTTGAGGGTTTATTAAATGTCAACTAAATGAAAAAGAGCCAAACATGGGAAACCCCCCTAGGACGCAGACAAATTACTCTACAGTTGCTCAAACACTAAGCATTTATCTTGCAAGCTCCCAGCAGTAACCTGTAAGAACTGGAGGTTGCTTCAGTTCTCACCATAGTCAGTGTTTTCAGGTTCCCAGCAGTTGGAGGGCCAGAAGTATGGAGCCTGCAAAACAACAGAGGATCAGGAAACAGGAGCCCCCTGATATCATCCCCTTTTCCCCCTGAACTGTGCTTTACCTTCCCCTTTCAAAGAGTTTTCCATTGTGATCAGATGAGGGGGAAACTGACAAAAAAGATGTTTGGGGGAAAGAAAGAGAGTTGACTTACCTGGAATCGATAAAAGGTGCCATCATCCTTTAGGGTAAGGACATGGTCCGATATGGGAAAGATGTAACCCTGGGCAGCTACAAGGCTTCCCAAGTGTATTGCTTCAACTATAGGTTGGGGAACAAGAGAGAAATCATTAAAAAGATATTAGATTCACCACCTGCCACTCAAATCTAAACTGTGTAAGGTAAAATAAGGACTCCTAACATGGGGAGTCCTATTATTACCCAATAGTTATAACTTCAAAAGGGCTGGTGGTTATATGGTGAAGGAAAGTATTAGGGAAAGGGGCCTTGATGGCAAAGAAAAGCTTCAATTTGCTGTTGCTTCTTGGGCTCTAAGGTCTGGATTCCCAGGATTACAGATCTGCTGCTTCCCCCACTACCCTCACTACCCTCTTGCCTCCTAATTGATATCTCCAAATTCCTTTCAAACTTTCTTATTCTATTCCAAACTTTTCAATATTTACAAAATAAGGTCCTAGACTAATTCAAACAGTCCTGGTTGGCTCCCATCAGGAAGGGTGAGAGAACCATCTTCAACAGTGATTACCAGGGTTTCTTTGTATCCTATGTTGCACACCTCTCCCAAAATAGGGGTGAAATGAAATTGAAACTACCTCTACACTAAGGATATAAAATAGAAATTCCTTCCTCAGAGTTTGGAAAGTATAGGAAGTTATTGTGACAGTTAAAAGTTACAACATGGGGCAGCTAGGTGGCATAGTGGATAAAGCACCGGCCCTGGAGTCAGGAGTATCTGGGTTCAAATCCAGTCTCAGACACTTAATTACCTAGCTATGTAGCCTTGGGCAAGCCACTTTAACTCCGTTTGCCTTGCAAAAAAAAAAAAACCTAAAAAAAAAAGTTACAACAGACATAATTTCAGATATTCAGCTTTGCTACTTTAAAAAAGAAAGTATCCCAATCAAAAGACTGTTGGATTGAACCAAAGAAATCGGGGTTTCAACCTGCTGTTGTAGGACTTCCTTAGGCCAGTCACTTATGTGGAGAAGGTTGAACTGACCTATGGGAATCATCTCAAAATAAGAAAATCCAGAGTTCCCTTGGAACTGCTAGGGATTTCAGAAACATGGTGTAATTATTGCAATTTTTAAATTGTTTGATGTTATGGCTAGCCTAAGTAATCTTAATGCTCATGAAGTATATGAGAAAAGACAAAGTTCTTCTTTTTCACTGTTCTGACATGCTAATCACTGTGACAACCATTTCATGCTCACAACTTCTGATTAGCTAAAATTCCTGACCTATGAGTTATTCCTCTTCTCCTACCTTAGATAGCCAACTCAAACCTTTTTCCGATTTCTGATTGAGATAAAGAAACTCCTCCTAACCAAGCTTCACCCAAGGCTGGTAAAATAAGTGATCCAGAGAATTTCTTTACCGCATCTGTGTCTGATTGCCTCTCCCATATCTAGCATCAAATTACTTATTCTCCACCGAGCTCATTTTGGGGATATAAAACTTTCCACCTGAATCCCTACTTCATGCATGTACTTTCCCCTACATGTCTTCCTCTACCTCCCACTGAGTGATTTTTCTTATTTCCATGGAAACAAACCTCTATCTGCCTATATTGCTTCATTTTATCGGCTTTTTGCATCATATAACGTTCTTGTTTGTACTAGCTTCCTGAGTCTTAGCTCCTTGTCCCCAAATCCATCTTTGCCTTGTCCTAAGTTTTGAGGCCATATAAAGTACATGGTAACAGCATTAACACATGTTAGAAATGGTGGATTCCTGAGGCTACTCCTGGTCAGGTGCTCACTCAGTATTGAGGAACAAAGGTGCTTTGAAATAATGAAACAATCCTCTCTTTAGCTACTGGACAAGAGGGATTGATAACTCACTAGAACTTTTAAAAGGAGAGAGTTTCTGCTTCAGTTGCTTTGCTTTGCTTTTCCTATGGAGTTCATGGTCCTTTCTCTAGACTCCCTTGAGAAGGTTATGTGATGGATTATGTTCTTTTCCCTTATACCACTGGCACTCCTAAGGTGGAAAGAAGGACCTTTTTATCTCCTTTCCTGAATGCTGGCATGTCTAGGTTTGGATATGACCTTGTGAGTTTGAGAGATATAGAGATCCTGGGTTCACTGGGTCAACTATCATAAAGAAGAGGAATCTCCAGTAATCCCTCTAGTACTGATGCATAGAATAATGAAAAAATTATATATAATATGTAATTATATAATAAATATTATATATATATAAATATAATTAGAAACAAGTTCTATAATTTTAATGCTGTTAAACCTGGGAATCTTGTTAAGGATCTTTGTGGAAGGATCTTTGCTCTTGAGATATAAATTGACTCCTTTTGTTTCATTGTTTAATGTAAAATGTGAATTCTGTCACCTCATCTCCAACCCCCAGCCTTCAACCTTCTGCCTTGTTTCATTCATGAGTGGGGGGGACTTATTCTTTTGCCCTCAGTGCCAGATAAGGGGAAAGGCTGGGCTGGACCTCCACTTGGGCAGGCTCTCTCTCTCTCTCTCTCTCTCTCTCTCTCTCTCTCTCTCTCTCTGGCCCAGTCAGTTCTCTCTATCTTTATCCTTACCTCTCTTTATATCCCTCTCTACGGTGCCTAGCCTTTTGTTTTTCACCCTGTCATAAAGTGCTTAATGACCCTTTGGGAGGAAAAGTTTTTAACCTGCCTACTTTGCTATATTTGTAATAAAATCCTGAGGAGTTTTAAAATCCCAAAGGGAGCACTCAAATCTAAGGCCACTGAAAAATGAAAGATTTGCAATAGTACTATTGGAGGATATCACTTATAAGAGGTTTCACTTATCTGGTTTATTTTATCAGATATGAGTTGATTGTAATTTGGATAGTGCCGAGCTCAGGTGAAATATAAAATATTCAATTAGTAGACTTGCAAACTACTCTATATCCTGAGGAGATACTATTCATAATAGTAACTTAAATTGTCACTTAATCTTGTTCTAAGTTGTTCTGTCAAAGTGTGCTGCAAATCTTTTGTGTGAAGGAAATACCTGTCCCATTCCTGATTTTTGTTACTTTCCTGCTTTGAGGAGACCCTAGACATGAGCTAAAACCTAATCTTTAAATAGTTTATCTCTAAGGTAACAGAGTAGAGGTTTAATGAGTCACATACTGAGAAACAAGAGCCCTCTCCTTAAAAACTAGACTACCTAGAATTGAACCTAGTCTGAGCCATATACCTGAGTCAAAAGGGAATGAGTAAATTGCCCCAGCCCTCAGGGTCTGCCATTGATTCCTCAAAAGTTGACTTGACTTCATCTAGTTTCTTTTTCTTTGTGTGCAAAAAGGGGGATAATAATAACTACACTATCTCCTAGATCTATCATGAGGACCCAGTGTGACAATTTTTAAGCAATTTGTAAGTAATTTTTATTATGTGTAGTCAGATACAAATGGGTATTGAAAGATAAAATGAAGAAAGCTAATGAAAAATTAATTCTCAGTAAGTTTACATTATATATTAATATAGCATAAACAGTCTCTTAAGATTAAAAAAATTAAATACTAGGCCTGGAAATGAAAAATATGTTCAAGGAACCCTTAATTTCTTTAGTTGTCAGTTTGAAGAAAGCTATTTGATTCAACCTAGGATGACAAAATCATAGCCCAGTGATTAAAGGATAAATTAAAAGAGACTACTGTAGAGTTCAAGAAATTACCTAATACAATCCCTTGATTTTGCTGGTGAGGCAGTTGAAGAGGTGAAGAGACTTTAATTCACATAGTGAGTGAGTCAGTGAATATCAAAACTCTAACTCAGATCTTTTGAGCTCTCAGTCTGAAATTTTCTCCTTTCAGGAATATATACATATTTACACACAAATACACACACACATACATATAACAAATTATACAATGCACATAATATAAATACCACACCTGCAATATATTTATAAATTTAGCTATTTAAATTTTTATTACATATTTATATATTAATTTAATTTATAATTAATGCTTATATTATTTTATTATATATTATATTCAATTATATTTATGTACATTTATTTATACATGTTCATATACCTATCCATTATGCATACATAATCAAACTTTTTCTCCAATAAGAACCACATATGTAATATGTGAATTCAATCACAGATTCTGAACTTGTAGAGTTTGTGTAGAGGTAGTATTTCTGAATGCTTTTTTTTTTTACTACTTGATACTGACATATTTGTCTTTTTTAGAAATTTAATCACCTAAATAATTGGTTTAATGTCTTTTGAAAAAGTTGTCACCAAATATTAAAGACAGAATGTTTTTACCGCCTACTATTTCCTTAATTTCTCTCATAAGGAGGAGGAGACTTGTTTTTACCAAAATACCAAAACTATCAGGGAGTTTGCTTACTTATCAGGCTATGAGTTGAGAATTTTAAATTGCCCTTTTAAACTGATTTTTTTCAAAAAGCTCATAAAACTAAAGTGTTTGGTTTTTTTAAAGTAGATCTCTAAAACTGGACCCATATGCATTCCAAGTCTTAGGATCCCAGCTTGGATCACTGCCTTGCTGAGTAGAAGAAATTATTGTGCTCAGAATGCTAGCAGTTTAGAGAAAACCTGGTAAAGTAGGATGAGGTCTGGTCTTAGATTCACAGGATCTAGGTTCAAGTGTTGCCACAGAGAACACTAACTTTGTGTCCGTAAGCAAATCACTTAACCTCTTTGCCTCAAACCTTTGGGGCAGCTAGTGACTCAGAGGATAGGGCACAGGGCCTCAAGCCAGAAAGAATCATCTTTATGAGTTCAAATCTAGCCCTAGACACTTTCTAGCTATCTGATCTTGGACAAGTCACTTAATCCTAATTGCCTCAGTTTCCTCCTCTCTAAAATGAGTTGTAGAGGAAAATGGCAAACCACTCCAGTGTCTTTGCCAAGAAAACCCCAGATGGGACCATGAAGAGTTGGACATAACTGAAAAAAAATGACTAAATAAATCCTAAATGTGGTCACGAAGAGTCAGATACAACTGAACAACAAGAACTCAAATCTCTCTACTCTATACATCCTCAAGGATACTACCAAATGATTTTTCTAAAATAAAGGTTGTATCTCATCATAAACCCTATAATAAATTCCAGTGGCTTCATGCTGTTTCCAGGATCTATTATAAAATCTCCTACTTGTCTTTCAAAACTGTTCAAAACCCAGCCCCTTGCTACCACATGGGTCTACTTGTGCATGCATGATGTGCTAGAACCAGCTCCAACTAGCTAGCTCTGTAGAACTCATTGTTCAATTTTCATTGTGAGCATTTACAATTCGGAAATGGGTGAATGCTATAAGTCAAGACTTGATTTATCATTTTCTTGAATGTCTGGACTGAAGAAAGTGATAGAAAAAAATTTTAAAATAGAGATTAGACTTGTAAGTATGTCAGAATACTGGTGACTTGGTTGTTAAAACATTTTCCACCAGATCCCTGTCCTCAACTCATCTTCCAGCTCCCTTTCACTATAGTCTCCCATCCCTAGAACATTCTCCCTCCTTATTTCTGCCTTTAATTTCCCTGACCTTCTTCAAATTCCACCTTTGACAGGAAGGCTTTTCCAGTCTCCTTAGCCTGAATTAAATGACTCAGCCATAGACTCACCATACAGGTCAAGACTTGATTTGAATTTAGGTTTTCCTGACCTCTGGTGCAGTAATCTATCTACTGTATCACCTTGCTACCACTGTATAGGGATGCTTATAGCTGTAGACTTCATTCTCCCATTCAACAAAGGTAAGTCCTATTAAAGATCCAGTGGTACAATCTTAGCATCCCAAGGACAGAAATAGGACAGCTGGATGGAATTTCTTAAATTGCTATAAATAATTTTTATAAAGTAGGATTTATAAATATATATATATATATAAAATCATAGAAATAATGTATAATGAGATTTTTTTAATTAAAAAGAGAATTTTACTTTTAATTATGAATCATTTATTTGCCACCCTTTGAAGCTTCAACCACCTTGAATACAGCTGGGAAATCCCAAAGTAAGAAAATAAAAAAAATGCAGTTCTTGGGGACAATCCAATCCAATCCAGGGCTTGGGGACAAAGAGCAAAATGTTAATAATGAAGGACAGAGAGAAAACAATAATATACAATCTACCCTTTAGTGAATGGACTTTGTAACAGGTCAGATTCTCATTCAGAGACTTGATTTATATTGGCAATATAAGTTATTTTGCACACAATTTTAAGTTGTGTGGTTGTCTATTTATCTGTAATACTGAAGCATCAGGTTTTCTAGACCATAATGCATTGGAAATATCAGATTAGAATAGGGGACAATTTTAGAGGCAGTCATAATGATAACTGCACAAAGGTATACCATAAAATAGGGCATCTAAGGAGGAGGTGTAAAAATATGAAATAAAAAAATAGCACTCAGGGACCATTTAATTCAGGGGCAAACAGACCTTCACACTCTAAGAATATTATTGTAATATGATGCAGTAGTATTGGTGTGCATCATAATGACCTAAAGCAAAAGTAAATGGCAACATACCATTCAGTACACTCTGTTTAAGAAGGCAAGGAGATATGAAATACATTTTAGAAATGCACCATTCTTGTGTTCTCATGGGTCTGTGATCTTATCAATGGGGCACTGTTTCCAGTGTTACATATAAAAACCTTTCCATGCTTTCTCTCTTTTTTTTGCAAGTCAATACGGTTAAGTGACTTGCTCAAGGTCACACAGCTAGGTAATTAATTATTAAGTGTATGAGGCAGGATTGAACTCAGGTCCTCCTGACTCCAGGACTGGTGCTCAATCCACTGTGCCACTTAGCTGTCCCCTCCTTCATTGCCTCCTCAATCTGAGATACTCTTGACTATGTCCTCCTATATATTCTATACAGACATACAGAACATGCTTGGGTCTTCCTCAAGAGCTACTGACCCTTCCTAACCCAGCCACATATTTCTTTTATAGTTTTTTTTTTACACTGCCTCTCCTGTGCAATTCTTCATTAACAATATACTCTGCCATACTCCCAACTCACTTAATCAACCTCCATTGCCTTTAGGGTGGCTTATAATTTTAATTTTTTTGGGAAACTATGGTATTCTGTGCTTTGTAGCATTATGGCATCACCAGATTATTGGTAATAAAAATGGGCCTCTTTTTCAGGGATAAACTTGAGATCATTAAAAGTTCTGCACAATTTCCCAAATGCAATCTAGAAAACTTTTTTTTTTAGATTTTTGCAAGGCAATGGGGTTAAGTGGCTTGCCCAAGGCTACACAGCTAGGTAATAATTAAGTGTCTGAGGTCATATTTGAACTCAGGTCCTCCTGACTTCAGGGCCGGCACTCTAACCACTGCACCACTTAGCCCCCCCCCAGAACTCCTTTTCTTAAACAAATATGAATCAAGATCACTGTCCATCTGTAAAATCTGTCCCAGATATGCTGCTGACCTCTATACATTATTCATTAATCCAACTGTGTATATCATAGTCTAGCCAATAAGCTTTTTTAAATCATTCATTTGGTTTTTCTAGTGTAAATAACTATTCCAATAAGAGGTCAAACTCTTTTTAATGATTGCAAATCTAATTTAAAAGATTTTGCAATATTCCAGGTCTTGAAATGATGAATACAATTCCATCCATAAATAGGAGCATCAGGAGGACCTCACTAATTTCAGAGAATTCCTCCTTTATTAGGAAAATATACTGAACAATTTCAGTAATCTATGAACACCTATGGTAAGTATACATCTCTTTGTTTTGAATCTTGCTGGATATTCATAATCAGAAAGCTGTTGAATAAAATTATCTCTGTTGTATCTTTCACATAATTTGTATATTTTAATATTTGGGGGAGACATCTTATTGGAGGAGAAAGTTTGAGGTTCAATTTAATTGAAAGCTTTTTATAGTAAAAAGTGACTACAGAATTGTTTGCTAAGTCCTATCTATAAGCTTTGCCTATCTTCTTCAAGGAGACTGTAATCACGCATGTTTTTAGATATGAAAAAATCAGAGGTTATTGTTTTCTTGATCACTCTTTTTTTAGTAATACAGGATGTAAAAATTTTAGTACGGCTTTAAGATTTAATAGTGTTTCAAAAGTTTTTTAAGTTTTAAAATTGCACAAACACATTTGGGATATCTTGTCGGTTTCTGAAAGGATCTATTAACATCATTTAAATTGTATCATTTCCACTATGAATCTCTTCTGCTTGATCTATAGAAACTATCTTAATTTTATTTAGTGGTATTTCTGTATCTTTATATGGTACATTGGGGATTGTTATGTTAAAGTCTAAAATGTACTGATTCCACTGTCATTGATGAAGAAAAAATTGCTTTGATAGATATTTTCCATTTTTGCCTGTTTTTATATTCTAAATTTTTCTTTAAATGTTATCAGAATGATTTGGTTTAAACTGAGTGTCTTACCAAGCTTTTTGTAAGCTTGTTTTTCCTATTCATTTTGCTGTGCTTTTTTAAAAAATGAGATAATGCTGTTGAACTCCACTTCTGCAAGTTTTTGCAGATGAGTTTATAATACAAACTGATGTTATTCTTGACTGCCATAATTCTCATATCATTTTTACTAGCTAAAGAAGGTTCTAGTCATTTTTAAAAATTTCCTCAATGTGATAACTGACGTGTGTTGCTTAACCTGCCTTAGGAAGTGGAGAGAAGCTATGTCAAGGTCTGTTCCCTTACCCACTTCCCAATTTTCAGTCACTTAAAATGAGCTGGTTGCTATTAACTTAATGATATATCATTTAAATTTTATTCTTTTTCATTTGTTAGCGATTTGAATCTTTGTTTTAATTGTTGATGCTCTGATCCTACACATTCAACTTATTGAGAAGGATGGGCATTTCCTATCCATTAGTATAAAGAACAACTTCATTGTCTGTGTATGTGACTTTTTTTTTAGTGTTTGCCCCATTTAGCACCCCCACTTGTATTCCCAAAGAAATTATTCATGATATAAATAAGAGGCTTCCATGTTTCTGGCATGACTTTACTATCTAATTTTTTTACTCCTGAATCATATTTTCCAACTTTTTCTCTGTCTTCTTTTATGCTACTTTTATATTGAATAACTAAATATTAAAATTAAATTGAATTATTTTAGGGACTTACTTTCTCCACAAAATTTCTTTCTGGCTCTTTGTGACTCTTGTTGAGAAAGATGGTTTGCAGTTTCTTTGTTCAGTTCATTTTATAGATGAGGCAACCAGGATTAAGCGACTCGTTCAGGGTCATACAGCTCAGTAATTGTCTGAGACTGGATTAGAACTCAGCAAGATGAATCTTCCTGACTTTAGACCCAGCACTCTGTCTACTGATACCACTAACTGCCCCTAGAATTTCTTTACTTCCTCATTATCTGCAAGAAATATTGCCATATTAACTACCATTGGTAATTTTTTAAAATAAATGCTTATTATAAGTATTGCTGGATGACATCATTGGACCATAGGATAATAAATTTAGCCTTCAAAGGAACAAATATTCCCTACAGTAACGATTATTGTTACCCCCCCTGTTGCCATGATAAACCAACTCCAGTTTTCATTTAGCTTCCTTTTCTTTCATTTGACTACATATGTCTGTATTGGTATAAATCAGTTTCTCCCGAAGTATACTTTTTATTTTGTTTTTTTTTTCAAGGCAATGGGGTTAAGTGACTTGCCCAAGGTCACCAGTTAGGAAAATATTAAGTGTCTGAGGTCAAATATGAATTCAAGTCCTCCTGATTCCAGGGCCGGTGCTCTATCCCCTGTGCCGTCTAGCTGCTCCATCCTGAAGTACACTTATTAGTAGGGGGAAAACAGGTAAATACATAAATAAATATAAAACATATGAAATAAGTGCATGGTAGTTCAGAGGAAGTAATAGCAACTGGGCAGAATCAAAAAAGGCTTCATACAGGAAGAAGTGATTGAAATGAACTTTGAAGGATGCTAGGGAAAGGAGGAACTGGTAAAATGAAAGTGCATACCAGGCTTTAGGAATTAGCCTGTGCAAGGGTTCAGAGAAAGTTTCAGGTACAGGAAACAGCAGGTGAACTAATGTGAACTAGATCATGAAAAATGTGAAGGGAAGTCTGCAAAGGTAAGATGCAATCAGATCCATCATCCCAGTGACAGATTGAATGATGGTCAAGTTCTCTATCCTGAGCAAAGGTGGTCCACAGAAAGCAGACACAGAGTAAATTCAGTCTTTCCAAGATTTTGCCATATTTTGTAAAGCATCAACCAAGAGTTATGGGGTGCTGCCCCCTTGTGGATGAACCAGGGTGTTAGTCAGGGGTTCTAGAGAAGGCTGACAATTGGAAGGGAAGGGCTTCTCTGGAGAGGAGATAGGGACTGCTTCTCTCTATCTCCAGAGCTCTTCAAACCTGACGATGGGTCTCCTTCTCTTGGGGTTTTTTGAGTGAGTTTTGGAAGGTTCCAGGGAGTTATGCTCAAAATTCATTTTTGCAGTAAAAATAGCTACTTGATTTGAATATTGTATCTCCAAGTGATCAGAAAGACTCCTCTCTTAGAATGTTCTGAGAACTTAGAGTCAACTATATTCCAAGATAAGTAGGACTTTGAAAAAAGAGACAAAAGTCTAGATTGGTTTAAAAATTAGGTTTAGGGAGACTGGGTCTTTTGGGACATGGGGATTTAGGTGATTTAAATGATAGACACAAGGGAATGTGGGATAGAATTTGGGATTCAAAATCTATTTTAACATATAATTGGGGAAAAATAAAAAACAAATTTTGCAATGTAAAAATAGGCATAACTGAAATCATAGAAAACCTAATATTTCATTTATTGGCTTCCTGTGGAAGCAAAAAAAGTGAAGCATCTCAGCAAATATTTAAACTTCTCAATTGTGGATCAGGCAATAGGGTTTTTAAATAATGATCGAGCTCTGGAATAATGTTCAGTGACAATGCTTATCTTTAATTATTGCAGTTTTAGAGAATTTTACTTGCTTCACTGTGATCTCTCTTATTCTTACTGCCCTCTCTTTGGTATACAGCATATAGAATAGTCTCTCATTTTCCTATAAGGTGATCAAACTTTCAAAATAGATTTTTGATTGAGGAGGAGGAGGAGGAAAAAAGAAACATTTTTCTTCAATAGAGTTTTTTTTTAATGATCAGAATGTTTACTTATAAATCCAGTTGTGAGAATGGTTTAATTACAATTCTGAAATCTGGTTATAGAGAATCTACCAATATAGTGACTACATAGCCAGCTACACAGAGATCAATTACCTGGATCCTCGATGGCAAGATTCTTCATAAACCACTGCACAATGTCGGTACCTGTAATGATAAAGCATTTCCATCTCAAGACTTCAAGATATTTTAGCATTTCAGAAGTTCTTACAGTTCTTGCTAGTGAAGAA
This sequence comes from Macrotis lagotis, assembly GCF_037893015.1. Taxonomy (NCBI): domain Eukaryota; kingdom Metazoa; phylum Chordata; class Mammalia; order Peramelemorphia; family Peramelidae; genus Macrotis; species Macrotis lagotis. Next base: position 253,332,676 of record NC_133661.1, read on the forward strand.
ACATTCCATATGAGAAATTTAGATTGAGACCTTCAGCTCAATTGCTTTGTTGGAGAATTAGTACTTTTCATGGCTAAGGAAGTTTTTATTCTATTCTCATGCTTTTAAGTCATCCCAACTATCTCCAGATACTGTCCATTTCTGGTACCCAGTGACCTTATAGAATACTTGCTAGATTAAGGGTCCATTAATTTTTCTTTCTTAAATTTTATTTTTAATTTATGGAATAGAACTTTTTAAAATATATTTTACAATTATTTTTCAATATATTTAGTTTCCTTTGAACTTCTTTTTTGTTTTATTTTAAGCATTTATTTATTTTTATTTTTTGGTTTTTGCAAGGCAAATGGGGTTAAGTGACTTGCCCAAGGCCACACAGTTAGGTTATTATTAAGTGTCTGAACGGATTTGAACCCAGGTACTCCTGACTCCAGGGCCAGTGTGCGACCTAGCCGCCCTATAGTTTAAGCATTTAAAAACATTATTCTGAAAAGAGATACATTGTCTCCACAAGACTGGCCAAGAAAATTAAGAACCTTTGTCTTAGAAAAAACCTAGGTGACTTCCCTGGTATGTCCAAACTTGAAATGACATATATAGTGCTTTATGCAATTTAAATACGTTTTGTCAGCTGTGTCTCAATTCAGTTTTGTAAGATGGGTATTATTCTTATTTTGCAGATGGGAAAATGAGGTTTAGAAAGTTTAAGTGTCTTCTCCAGGGTCAAATAATTTATTAGGATAGAGGGTGGGATCTGAACCTTGGTCTTACTCAAAATTTGACTTTCTAGTGACTGGTTATATTAAGAGCAGAGTTCCATAATGCCAAATCATGAGGCATATTTCAGAGGATCAGTCCACAACTGTTCTGTCTCACTGCTGGGAAAAAAAGTATAAAAAGTAGAGTGAGCCTAGGAAAATGTCCCCATTTCCTTCTGGTGTTTTGCTCCCTTCTCCCTTGTCCACTTGGAAGCCCCCACTGAAAACAGAGGATGGACTTTTAATAGGATGAACTTGGTAGATATGAAATGATTAGATTGAATCTGCGAGGGGTAACTTTTCCAGGCAATTGACTTTTCCTTTTGGTATGGAATCTATGAGTTTTTTGGTTATTGGGGATATCCCTTTCCTAGGAGGGAGGGAACAGTTCTTTTTGATCATCACTTTCGTCTTTCCCTGATTTTTAAATAAAATTCAAGAGATCCTCTCTATCCATCCTAAATCACAGGTTTGATCATATTAGATCCTTGCTCAAGAAGTTTTAGAGGTTGACTCTCCATCACTTTTTTCCAAACTTGTCTCTAACCTATCTTTCCAGGTTGATTACATATTACTTCCCCTCAAATATCCTATATGCTAGTCAAACTGGCCTATTTGTTGTTCCCTGGACATGACTTACCACATACAACTTACATGCAGGGCACTCTTTCCTTACCCTCACACCCCTAGGAATTTTTACCTCTTGGAACTTTCAAGACTCAACCTAACAGAGATCTTATCCAGGTCTCCCAGTGGCAAGTGCTCCCTCTATCAAAAAATTACATCATTTACTTATTTATATAGTTACTTTTTCTCATTAAGTTTCTTCAGGGCAATATTTTTTCCTTTCTTTTTTCTTTTATATTTCATGGTCTATAATTGTACCTAATATATAACAGACTTTTTTTTAACATTTATTTATCTTATTTTTTAATTTATTGAATAAAACAAGCATTTCCATAACATAATTCAATACAAAAGATATGAAACTGCCAATCTGATATATAAAACTTGCTATTCTTTTTAAATATATATAATAGACTCTTAATGCATGCTTGTTGAATAGGATAGACTCAATCCAAGTCAAATTAATAATCATTTATTTAATACCTACTCTGTAGCAGGGATTATTTTGTTGTTGTTTAGTCATTTCAGTTGTGTCTGACTCTTTGAGACCATATTTCGTGTTTGTTTTTTGTTTTTGTTTTTGGCAAAGATACTCGAATTATTTGCCATCTCCTTCTCCAGCTCATTTTTCAGATGAGGAAACTGAGGTAAACAGGGTTAAGTGATTTGCTCAGAGTCACACAGTTAGGAAATATTTGAGGCCACATTTAAGCTCAGGGACATAAGTCTTTATGACTTCAGATTCTGCTCTATCCACTGGACCACTTAACTATACTTGTTGCTGTTGCTGCTGCTATTGTTTATCCTTCCTTCTAGAAGAGAATAAATGACATCACAAGGGTGATATCCTGATTTACAAAGAAAAGGAAAAAGAAATCCCTCTGCTCCAAAAGTTCACCAGTTAATGGGAGAGATAACATGTAATTACTGCCTAATATTGAATATCCATCTTTGGAGATTCTTTCCTCACTCATGTTCCATGACAGTATTTCTAAACTAAACATAGGAAGCCAAGTCTCCATATTTATTTTCCTCCTTGGGTTTTCTATGCCCAGATTCTCAAACAGTACAAGTTCAACAGTTTTTTCCAAGAAACAAAAGAATAAAGGCTGAAAATAAAGTGAATTTTTTCATCCTGAGACCAGAGGAGGGGAGTCTAACCTGTTTATTTCAGAAAAAAAAGAAAAATAGTTCTTTCTTCTGTGTTGCCTAGGAACTGGAAGGTTTACAACAGGGCTCCAGCTTTCCCCAGGGCAAGAGGATTATCTTTCTGCTGAGCTTGCTGAACCATTATTTATCACCTGCCAAGATTGATTACTCACCCCGGGACAATGACAGGCCTTCCTTTCCCCTGTTAATTACTGTCATCATTAATACCCATGTCACTAATTAGTATTCATTCACACTGAAAATTCCTTCTCTGCTATCATATCAGCTCTCCCCTAGGCCCCCAAACCCAATTTCAAGTTTCAATACTAACTTCTACTTTTTAATTAGCATCATGTTTATTCTTCCTTATATACATACTTGTTGCCTTATATACTTGTTGCTACCAGACTCCCCTTAATGGGTCCAAGATTTCTGCATAAGCAAAACACACAAAATACTTCGATTAAGATATTAATCCAGGAAATCTTTTCCTTCTTCCTATTCCTTCTAACATATGACTTCTCCTTCCTGATGATACTGCATTCTGCAAGGGAGGCAGAACTCTCATCTCAGACTGATGATTTGATCTCAGATGACTTTAAGGTTATTACTTTGCTTGGACCCTGGTGAATTGAGATTGGTCACTAATTTACTTTGGGGCTCTCACAGATCTGTGCCTTCATATTTATTCAAACTAACTTAGGGGTGGCCATACAGTAGCCTTAGGACCACACAAAGTTTTTCTAAGCATCATGCATGTCTCCTGAAAAAAGTGAAAAGAAACATTAAATGCTATAATAATCCTAAAGAAAAGAAAAAACATAATACCACTTAGTTTGATTCTTTGATGTAAATGTATCTATTGTTTCTAAAATTTATTTTGGTCTTTTAATAATGCTATTAAATTTTCCTTTTTTTAAAAAAATATTTTTATTTATGGCAATGGAGTTGCCCAAGGTCACACAGCCAGGCAATTATTAAGTGTCTGAGACCAAATTTGAACTCAGGTTGTCCTGATTCCAGGGCTGGTGTTCTATCCACTGTGCCACATAGTTGTCCCCCCAATGATCACCTTTAGACTAATATTTAATATTTCAATAGTTCTTGAAGGTTTGTAAAGAATTGTATATTCATTATGTCATTCAAGTCTCCTAACAACCTTTATGTGGTAGGCATTATGAATGATTTTTATCACAATTTTACAGATGAGGAAACTGAGGATCAGAGAGGCTAAAATAACTTGCCTGTGGTCATACTACCTTTAAAGCTCCAAAAAGACCAAGCCAAGAAAAGTGATGAGATACCTTACATTCACCCTGAAAATTCAAGAGGGCTTTTTCAAAGTTCTTTTGAGTGTTAATCTATCAAGATATTTTCTAATAGGCCATTAACCACTGAATCATAATTGTATAAGGGTATCTCCCTTTCAGATTTTAGAAAGATTGTTAGTCATAAGGGTCATAGGTGTGTACAAATTGAGGCTTTCAGTAACTAATTTCTAAAGCAGCAAGCAAAGATGTTGGACTTGCCACCAGGATATATAATGTCTTAATACTTTATTTCTCAGCTGCTCATTTGGAGGAGATCGAGAAAGTTTAAAAAAAAAACAAACCTTGGAAGCACTAAATTAATTCAATTTTCAATTCAATAAGTATCTATTCAGTACCTACTATGTGCTAAGCAATGAGGCTACAAAAAAGGTAAAAGACAGTTCATGACCTCAAGGAGCTTATACTCTAATGGGTATGACAAACTGCCAACAAATACAGGATAAAAAAAGATATATATATATATATATATATGTATATATATATATATATATATATGATAAATAGAAAAAATTAATAGAGGGAAGCCTCTGGAATTAAGATGGACAGAAGACTTTTTATATGAGATGAGATTTTAGTTAGGATTAAAAGGAAGCCAGGGAAGTTAGTAGTTAAAGTGGAGGAGGGAGAATATTCCAGACCTAGGGGATAACCAGAGGGAATGCTTGAAGCTGAGAGATGTGAGTGTTTTGTTTATGAAATAGCCAGGAGGCCTGTGTCACTGGATCAAAGAGTATGTGAGATAGGAGGAGAGTGAGTTACAAGAAGATTGGAAGGGTAGGAGGGGGCTAGCTTATGAAGGGCTTTGAATGCCAAATAGGGTACTTTGAATTTGTACCTGGAGGCAACAAGAAGACCTTAGATTTTATTGAGTAGGAGGGTGGCATGAACCACAGAGATATTTGATGATTATTGGGCAAATGACTGGTCTGTAGAGATGAAAAATTAGGAAATATAAGGATCATCACCATAAGTGAATATGAACTCTCAGTGAAGAGACACTTGTTCTGAACCCAGAAGGGTTATTAGACAAAAGATAGAGAGAAGCTATGCCTTTCTTCTTTGCTGGGTGGTAAAAACAAATAAACCTCAAAATCCAGCTAAAGGACCAGAATTGGATGGGCACTTGTTCATCTTAAATTATGAGTTCAAGGATTCTACTGAGCCTGAAGCAAGGAGGTACAGAGACTACAACTGACAATGACTTAGAAACTCCAGAATGGAGCTACCCAGACTAGCAACATGATATCTATCTAGGGGGTAGAAGGAGAGAAGAAGGAAGGGTTAGCAGAGAGCACTAAGAAAAAAAACAAAGGAGACTATCAACATTTTTATTTGATTGTTTTTGGAATATCAAGATTTGGTACTACTTTTGTGGGGACCTCATCCCCAAACCCAATGAGAAAAAAAGACCGCTGCTGTAGTGAGACATACATAACATATTTGACACATATATATCAAATGTTGTGAGAATCTAGGTGCAATCTGCTGCAAATGTTGCCACTATTTAATGCAATATTTATATATTTGTTAACCATTTAACATATATAGGTGCAAGGTATATTCAAGGAATACTAATACCTTGGTGTGAGAGCTGATGAGCCCTCGTCAGGATTGTTTTCCACCTTTGATGTGTACCTGAGCCACCTAATTCTCACCTGTGACTCTAAGAAACTGTGGCATGCATGAAGGTCACAGTCCGGAAAACTGTTTCAGCAGGTGGGTTAAACCAGGTTGAGGGTAACCAAGGATGTTTCAAACTCATTGGTGAGTAGTGGGAGTTGTCTACTCCAAGCATGTGAAGTTTCCACTGGTGGAATGGGCAGAGGAGAACAATTTGTTCCCATACTATGAAGGCAGCTGAAGTGGGTGCTGTGGAGCACATAAAGCTTACTTGGACATCAAAGAAGATGCCAGGATCATCCACTGAATCTATAGCCATCATCAGTTGTCTTGACTCTGTCTTGCTATGCTGGATCATGATAACTTTGGAAGAGAGAGTGAGGTGGTTGATTTTGTGCAGCTCTACTTCACTTAAATCCAATTTATGCACACAACAAAAGACATCATTCATCACCATTCCTCAAAGTCTTGTGGTGACAGGCAAGTGACAAAGTAGCAGGTGCAGATACATTGGGAACTGTAGTCACAACCCTGTGCATAGGTGGCCCAGGACTTTAGGGTTGTTTCTCCACTGAAAGCAGTAGTGGGATTCAGCAGGCCCCTGGATGACTGAGCAGTCCTTTAAAGAATTGCACTGCTCACCTCCTGATATGAGGAAGAGGTTAGAAAAGTTGGCCTGAAAATTATCTGTTTACCCAACCTTACCATAGTAGGTGGGAAATACCACAGTGTAGTTGAGACACAAATGTCTACAAAAACTTCTTCAAAGAAGATTCCACTCACTCTTGGTGCATGGAATGTGTGCACACTCATAGATAATACAAGATCCAATAGACCTGAAGGACGAACAACTCTTGTTGTGAGAGAATTCAGCAGGTATGGTATCCAAATAGCAGTCCTGAGTGAAACAAGGCTAGCAAATGAAGGTCAGTTTACTGAAGTTGGAGCTGAATATATATTTTTCTGGAGTGGTCACAGTGAAATGGAATGCTGAGAAGTCGGGGTAGGTTTTGCGACCAAAACTAATCTAGTCAACATTCTTGAATGCCTATCAAAAGGAGTGAATGACAGACTCAAGACACTGAGATTTCCACTTCCAAAAAACACCATGCCACCATCATCAGTCTATGCTTCTACCATGATAAACACTGATGAAGTTAAAGAAAAATTTTATGAAGACCTGGAGACCCCTATCATCAACATACCAAAAGAGGACAAGTTTATAATTCTGGGTGACTTTAATGATAGAGAATGTTCAGATTACTAGACATGTCAGAGAGTCCTTGGGAAGAATGGCATCGGGAACAGTAACAGCAATGGTCAACTTCTACTGAAGACTTGTACATCTCATGACCTTCTCATTACAAGCACTGTCTTCCATTCACCTAAAAGCAATAAATTTCCTGGATGCACCCTCATAGTAAACACTGGCGTCTATTAGACTGTGATTATAAGGAGAAGGGACTGACAGAATGTGAGAGTGACAAAGGCAATGTACAGTGCAGAGTGCTGGACTGATCACAGACTCATATTCTCTAAGCTAAATATTCATATTCAATCAATTGTGGCCCCAAGGCAAAATGAATGCTATAAGAATTAATGTCAAGAGATTAGAGTGTCTCTCTGAGGAGGGAACATTTTGTTGGTAACTTGGAGGGAAAACTGAGCCAACACACAGTAACAGTGGAGCAGAAAAGGAGTAGGCAGCTTTCAGAGATCTGGTGTATAGCATGGTATTTTCTCATATGGGCCAGAACCCTCAAAAACACCAAGACTAGTTTGATGAAAATGATGGGGAAATACAGAAGCTGCTAAATTAAAAACAAGAATTCCACAGAGTTTACCAGCAGAAGAGTTCATACATTTCTAAGAAGGCAGCATTTAATTCCTTTAAAAGTAAGTCCAATCTAAACTTATAAAGATGCAGGACTCTTGGCTGAGTAAGAAGGCAGATGAAATTCAATTTTATGCAGACAGTAACAAACCAAAATGTTTTTATGATGCCCTGAAAGCTATTTATGGGCCAAAGTCATATGATGCATCTCAAATACTCAGTGCTGATGGATCCATATTGATTAACAATAGGGACTTGATCCTAGAGAGATGGGATAAACACTTTCATAATGTTCTTAACAGACCATCATCAATCAATGAAGAAGTCAATGATTGCTTACCTCAGGTTGAAGTCAATTAGTCCCCTAGCTGAAGAGGTTTTGAATGCCATTAGGCACTTTTCAAGTGGCAAAGCACCTGGTGCTGATTCTATTCCAGCTGAGATCTACAAGGGGGGTGGTCCATTGCTCATCCAAAAACTGTCTGAAGTTTTTCAGGTTATATGGCATGAAGAAGTTATTCTCCAAGAATTCAAGGATGCTTCCATTATCCATCACTATAAAGGTAAAGGGAATAGATTGTCCTGTGACAATCACAGGGGTATTTCTCTTTTGGTCACTGCTGGTAAGATTCTTGCCAGGGTCCTTCACCTGGAAATTGGTCACCTTTTTGAGAGCCAGTGTGGTTCTAGAAAAAGTAGAAGAAGAGTCAATATGATGTTTGCTACCCAACAACTCCAGGAAAAATGCCAGGAACAGAACAGAGGTCTGTATACAACATTTGTAGATCTGACCAAGGCCTTTGATACCGTCAGTCACAAGGGTTTATAGAAAATTATGTCAAAATTTGGCTGCCCAAAGAAGTTCATCAGCATTTTACATTAATTTCATGTTGGCATGCATTCCCAGGTTCTGGGATAGTGGGTGATGTTCTTGAGATTTCCCAGTAACCAATGGAGTAAAACAAGTATATGTCCTTGCTCCCATACTTTTTAGCATGGTGTTTTCTTCCTTGTTATCAAATGACTTCAATGAGGATGAATGTGTTCTCAAGGTCAGCTATCACACTGATGGCAAATTCTTTAACTTGAAAAGGCTACAAGCCAAGACCAAAATGGAAAGAGTGTTGATGCAGTATCATCTGTTTCCAAGTGATTGTGCACTCAATGCAGCTTCTGAAACTGAGTTGCAATTTCTGCTTGTGCTAATTTTGGTCTAACAGTTAACACTAAGAACACACAGGTGCTCCATCAGCCAGCACTATATAATCAATATGTGGAACCATTGATTACAGCGAATGGAGAAGTTTTGAGTACTGTGAACAACTTCACTTACCTTGGCAGTGTCCTTTCTAAGAAGGTACACATTGACAATGAGGTTGACACTTGAATTGCCAGAGTTTTCTCAGTCTTTGGGAGGCTCCAAAAGAAAGTATGGGAGAGAAGACGCATTAGATTGACTACCAAACTGAATATCTAGGGTCACTTTGTTGACCTCATTGCTATATGCCTGTGAAACCAGGACAGTCTACCAGAGCCATGTCAGGAAACTGAATCTGTTCCATTTAAATTGTCTTGGGAAGATTCTGAAGATTACCTGGCAGGAGAAGATACCAGACACTGAGGTCCTGTCTCAAGCTAAACTGCCTAGCATTCCAATATTGAGTGCAGAGAGTGCAGCTGCAATGGGCTGGACATGTTGTTAGACTGCCAGATGTATGCTTGCCAAAAACGTATTTTAGGGAGAACTCACATAGGGCAAGTACTCACAGGGTGTCAGAAGAAGCAATACTAAGACACCCTGAGGGTCTCATTGAAGAACTTCAGAATTGATTGTGCAGCATGGGAAGTACTGACACAGGACAATCCAGCATGGTGTGCCCTCATCAGTGAGGGGGCTACACTCTACAAGGAAGGCAGAAGTGAAACAGCTCAAAAGAAATGTGACATACTTAAGTTTAGAGTACCCACCCTAGATATTCACATGGACTGTTTGTGCCCAGCCTGTGGTAGAGTATTCTGAGCTTGTATTGTATAGGTCTTATCAGCCACAGTTGGACATGCTGTAATTTGTCTCAAACATAGTGATGTCATTCTGGTCTTTTTCAATAAAGAAGGACGAGAACCCAACCAACATATATAAAGTTTTGCTGCTATTTTTCTTAGATTCTTATCTTTTTTAATATACTGTTGATGAAAATTTTAAATTTTGTATTCCTAACTCTAATTTCCCCATAAATCATGTGGTTTTTATTGCCTAAGACAGATTTTTTTAATTTCAGGATACTTCTTATCAACCCTTTAAATATTTATTTTGGTCTTTAAAAAAATTCTCAAAATAGTACCCATTATTCTCAGGATAATATCTGCTATCTATGGCCCATATAACAAAGGCAACACAGGAATTTCTAGTATATACAGGAAAAATATGAAATGAAAGGATTGTTCCAAAGAGCAGCAAATTCATTGTCTGGTATATCCAATGTTCCTTTAAATCACATGAAAAATTTAAACATGGAGGAAATTGCCCAAATATCACATACTTCTAAAACTTGATTTTTAGGTCAAGGAGAGCATACCTAAGCAAAAGGATAGAATAAAATTATTCCTGGTGAATTCTGGATGACAGAAATTCAGCCCAAAAGATATGTTCTATTGAATAATGTGGAACATAATAGACATATCTGTTTTCAGGGTCAATATCTATGGTTTTGTTGTTCTTATTCAGCTGTGTCCAATTCTTCATGACCCATCTGGAGATTTTCTACAGATGAAGAAATTGAGGCAAAAATATTAAATGGCTAGGGTCACACAAATAGGAAGTAACTGAGGCTGATATGAACTCAGGTCTTTCTGACTCCGTGTCAGGATCTCTCTATTGCAGTAAACTAGCTGCCCCTCAATATCTGTGGACTGGTAGATAAAAGACAAATATTTATCATCTATGATTACCCTTCCTGGTATATTATTGGAAACAGAGCATGGGGATATAATTCTTTGGATGTCCAAATGTATTTATTTATATCTAATTCAAAGAATAGGCTGAAACCTATGGAACCAAATTACATATGCTCTTTTCTACTGACCAGGAGCCTTTTAAGATATTTTTATCAATTCTTTCCACTCAGAAATTAATTGAGATTTTAGAGGGGGGAAAAAGGTTGACTTAAATAATGAGGATTTGTAAACATTTCTGTTGTTTCTTTCTTTTAAAATTCATTTCATTACATGTGGAAAGAAAGGGATATTTTAAAAAAATTAGGTACTAATTTAAAGCTCTCTTTCTTCTCTCATCCCTGAGAATGACAAAGGACAAAAGCAAAAGTCACTCAAGCTTGAAATCCCACGAGAAGATTTGTAAACTCCCTCCCCTCAGATCTTGGAATAGACTTCTCTGTGTCCTGAGTCTAATTACCCTGCTCTCTAATTCAATTGCCAGATTGTAGGATTGAAAGGCTATTTAACAACTCTATCTGGGTGATATTTCTTCCTTTCTAAATGAAGACACACTAAAATGACAAGGTTTTGAACTGGTTGGAAGGATTAAAGCCAGAAACACCTAACATCATTTTTCTCTTCCATGCAGAGTCAAGTAACATCACTGCAAATGTACCCAAAGCAGAGTGGGCTGCAAAGTCTCCCAAGGGAGCCATTTGTGGGCTGAGTTAATCACCTTGATCTTTTCCATCATCATGTGCCAACTGCGCCACTCAGTGCTGTTCAGCTTACACAACAGGAAGACAATCAGACTCTGCAAATGACACAAGGTTACCTCCCCATCCAGTTTCTACCATACACCCTTCCTCCCTCCCACTTTCAGTAATTTAAAGCTTCCCAGTGCATTACAAAAAATAATAGGGGGCAGGAGACCAGGCAAGGTTATTACTAACTCATAAATCAAGTGGGAGTATTTTAAGGGCAGTGGTAAGGTATTTGAGATGGACTATTTTGGTTTGTTATCTCACCAAAGCCCCCACAATTGATTCATAACCTCATAATCCTTCTGCGACTGCATCCTAAGTCTTATATCTAATTGTCAGCAGCTGAGTACATGATTTGCACAAGGGATGCTAGGTGGCAGCAGATGAGGGGGTGGTGGAGAGAGTTTTGTCAATCAAAAATGTCCAGGAGGAGGTCTAAGGCATGTGGGATTTAATTAAACAATCAGCTTATTAAAGGAAAGATGAAATAGTGTTTCATTGATTAAGCTTCAAAACTGGAGAAAAAAAGAGCATCCCAAACTAAGTTTATTACAACCTAAGTGTTATGGGAGCATGTATGGTATCATTTATTTCCATCTAAAGCATAAAACAACAATAAATACAGGTGAAAGAAAAAATCCAGCACTGTGCACTCAATATAAACTGAAGGTGAGGGATTATGAATGTTTTAGTGGTTGCTAAGACATCAGTAAAGGAAGAAAGGAAAAGAAAAAAGGGGAAAGGCAGAGTAGGGGTGCAGAAGAGAGTAGAGAAAGTACCTATTTCTTTTATTACCTTATGCTTATCTCATTTGTGATGATTTTGGCTCAGGAGCATTTTATGTTTAAAGTGATCTGGAGGCAGACCCTATCTTGAGCAGGACAGAATATGAGAGAAGAGAGAGACATTCTCCAGTTCTCCATTATGATGCAAAAGAATACCATAGATAGTCTCAGACCAGCAATCTGAGAATGTTAATAACATTAATAAGGTAATAGGACAGATAATACATTCTTGGCTGGGTCATAAGTTTTGATTAAAGGCAAAGTAAACAATTTTTGTGACAAAAGCCAACTGTGACCAGAATCTGAAGTAGATTAGCAGAAGATTCAGGAGAGAGTAGTAATTACTCAGGTAAGTAAATCAGAACTTTCTATTCAATATATTTTAATCACACCAGACTTGCCAAAAAATTTACTAGTAAAAAGCAATGTTGAACTTCCACTAGTCTGGTTATTCCTTCATGCCTCTGGGTCCTTTCCTTCTCAATAACCCACACTCCTTGAATCTCTCCTCCGTGAATTTTAGTCATCACCTAATAACCAGATCAATCCACAGATTTTTGAATTAGGACCTTAAGTATAATCTAGTTCAACCCCTTCATTGAACAAATAATGAAACTTGAGCCCAATGTTGGAACTGACTTGTCCAAAATCATAGAGCTAGAAAATAGTAGATGTGAGATTGCAAATCCAGGTATTTGAATTTAAAATCCAGTGTTCCTTCCATTAAATATTCTTTGCTCAAAATTCTTCCATTGCTTACTGATCAAAGGACAAACTCTTCAGGATGACATTTTCCTTTGTGATCCACTTTACCTTTGCGTTGTTGTTCAGCCATGTCTGACTCTTCATGATCCTATCTGTGCAAAGATATTGGAGTGGTTTCTTTCTTTAGCTCATTTTTTAGGCAAAGATACTGAGGCTAATCAGTATCTGAGACCAGATTTAAACTCAGTAAGATGAATTTTTCTGATTCCAAGCTGATTATCCTATCCATTTGCTGCTGGTCTCTGTACATTTCATGAAGTCACTCATTGTCATTCCTTTGCTCATTCCGAACTCCTTTACATCATCTCTGTCTATTAAAAGCCTGTTCTTCAAGGATCCATGAAATCTGCACTGAGGATCCCATTTGGAAATGATTTTTGCCTCTGAGTTAAACAATTCATTCCTTCCTCAAGTTCATTACAGAGGATGATTGTTGATGGTGATTAGAATGAAAGCTCTCAGAACAAATGTGTTGAACAGAAAGAATTGAAACTTGATAACTCTTTACTTCTTTTAAAAGGCAGTAATTAACTTTAGCTTGTCTTATTTGCTGTTATAGGGATCAAATTGGATCATGCATATAAAAGTACCCTCTAATCTTTAAAGTATTCTATTAGAAAATCATTGAAAAAGTTGGGAAGCAGTTTGTGGAAATTTGGCATAAAATAATAAACCAAAATAAAATCATAATGTGTACTATATGACCTAGATATAAGGAAGAAATCACAAAAATTTAGAACATGGATCATATTACCTATCAGACTTATAAACAGGAGAAAAATTATGATTAATCAAAAGATGGCACTGTGCATTTTTTGATCATTTTAAATTAAAATTAAAAACTTTGATTGTTAAAAAATTTGTTGCAAAAAACCCAAATATTCCTAAGATAGGAAGGAAAGCAGAAACTTGGAAAAAATTTTTTCGTAGTCTCTTAGATAAAAAAGGCCTCATTTCTCAAATATAGAAAGAACTTTGTCAAAATTTTGAGAACATGAGATATTTTCCAATGGATAAATAGTCAAAGTGATAAATAGTCAAGCAATTTTTCAATGAAGAACTCACATACACATATCTATATATATGATCATGCCCTAAAATCATTATTGTTGAGAGAAATGCAAATTATGACAACTTTTAAGATGTTATCTTTACCTATCAGATTGGTTAAAATGATAGATATCCTTCAAGTAGGGGGGAAGGGTTAAACAAGTTGTATAATTGTGATGGAATATTCACGTTTTATTTCAGAAAAAGACATGGAGGTTAAACGGGGGGGAGGAGCCAAGATGGCGACAAGAAAGGATCGAGTCTTAGCTGCTCTCTGATAAAACTTCTAAACTAAGGACTCTAACTAAACTTTCAAGAGACAGAACCCACAGAGGGACCCAGGGAGGCAGTTCTCCTACTCAAGGTAACCTGGAAAAGAACTGCTCCTGGGGTCAGAGGGGTGGCCCGCCAGAGGGGTGGCCCAGCAGAGCGAAAGAACTTCAGCCTCCTGGAGGCAGCTGCAGGGTGCTGGGAGCCCCAGCTCACAGCAGCAGGGGAGTCTCCTGAGCTACACCCCGGGGAGCACTTGGCACAAAGTGGGGAAAAGTGGGGGGACCTCTGCCAGAGCAAGCACGTGGAGCCCAGCCCTTAGGGCACACAGTGAGCAGTGTGGCCAAGGCAGCCCAGATCCAGGAACAGAAGCAGGCAGAGCAGGTAGGCAGGAGCCCCCAGGGCATGAGCCCATTGAGCTGAGGGAGGGGAGTGAAGAGATAGACTGCTGAGCTCTGCCCCTGGAACAGGACTGTGGGGCTCTGACCACATTCAGATCCTGATCGCAGTCTAGGCCCCCCATAGAACAGCAGCCCCCCCCCCACCTCAGCCCTGTGGCAGAGGGGAGTGCTTATGGTCATTCACAGACCAGGAGGGAGGACAGAGCCTCACACACTGAGATCCTTGTGGGAGTGTCCCAAAAGCTCAGGAAGCACCCCCAAAACAGGCTAAGGCTGGGAAAATGAGCAAGCAGAGAAAAAAGGGGAACACCATTGAGAAATATTTTGCAAAGGAGCCCAAGAAGGATCAAAACACTCAGTCTGAAGATGAGCAAGCACAAGCTCCTGCATCTAAAGACTCCAAGAAAAAGTGAAATTGGGCTCAGGCTATGACAGAGCTCAAAAAAGACTTTCAAAATCAAATGAGGGAGTTAGAAGAAAAACTGGGAAAAGAAATGAGAGAGATGCAGGAAAAACATGAAAATGAAGTCAGCAGCCTAGTCAAGGAAATCTAAAAACAGCTGAAGAAAATAGCATGCTAAAAACTAGCTTAGGTCAAATGGATAAAACAGTTCAAAAAGTTATTGAGGAGAAGAATGCTTTAAAAAGCAAAATTGGCCAGATGGAAAAAGAGATAAGAAAACTCTCTGAGGAGAACAAATCCTTCAGACAATGAATAGAATTCAGGGAGATTGATGAATTAACCAGAAATCAGGAATCAATACTTCAAAACCAAAAAAATGAAAAATTAGAAGAAAATGTGAAATATCTCATTGAAAAAACAACTGATATGGAAAACAGACTTAGGAAACATAATTGAAAAATTATTGGAATATCTGAAAGTCATGATCAGGAAAAGAGCCTTGACATCATTTTCAAAGAATTACTACAGGAAAATTGCCCTGATATTCTTGAAGCAGAGGGCAAAATAGAAATGGAGAGAATCCACCGATCCCCCCGAGAAAGGGATCCCCCCAAAAAACCAACCCCTAGAAATATTATAGCCAAGTTCCAGAACTCCCAAATCAAAGAGAAAATATTACAAGCAGCCAGAATGACACAGTTCAAATATCATGGAACTGCAGTCAGGATCACACAGGACTTAGCAGTAACTACATTGGAAGCTCGGAGGGCTTGGAATATAATATACTGGAAGGCAAAAGAGGTTAGAATGTAACCAAGAATGAACTACCCAGCAAAGCTGAATGTCCTCTTCCAGGGAAAAAGATGGACTTTCAATGAACCAGGTGAATTTCAAATGTTCCTGTTGTAATGGCCAGAGCTGAACAGAAGGTTTGATCTTCAGATACAGGACTCAGGTGAAGCATAGAGATTGGAGGAGAAGGGGAAAATATGAGGGACTTAATGATGATGAACTGCACGTATTCCTGCATAGAAAAATGACACTGATAATACTCATATGAACCTTCTCAGTTAATAGAGCAGGTAGAGGGAGCATTTATAATTGAAGCACAGGAGAAAGCTGAATTTGAAGATAAAATATGGTGTAAAAATTGAGTCAATAGAAAAAAAGGGAAATGTAATGGGAGAAAGAAAAAGTAGAGGGGGAATAGGCCAAGATATTTAATATAATAAGATTTTTCTTTATTACAAGGAGCCATTGCAATGATATGGAAGGGGGGAGGCAAGGGGGGAATGAGGGAATCTTCGCTGTCATCAGAGGTGGTTAGGAGAGGAAACAGCATATATATTCAATGGGGTATAGATATCTGGAGTAAGAAGGAGAAGAGGGGACAGGGGGAAGGGGGGGTATGTGAGTGATGGAGGAGAGGATGGACCATGGGGGGAAAGTGGTAAGATATAACACATTTTCTTTTTTACTTCTTGCAAGGGGCTGGGATTAGAAGGCCTCTCCAGGACCATAGGGCCAGGTGGATGCTGGGCCTAAGGGGTGGTAGGGGGGCTTGGGGCCTCTTGGCCCCAGAGCCGGGGATCTGTCTGCTGCACCACTCAGCTACCCTACAGCAGATTCAGAGTGAAAGGAGAGAGGAAAATATAGTATATAGTAATGGAGAAATACAAAAGGAGGGAGTTGTGATCAGCAATGGCAATGGTGGAAAAATATGGAAGTAAATTTTGCCATGGATTTATC
This sequence comes from Macrotis lagotis, assembly GCF_037893015.1. Lineage (NCBI taxonomy): Eukaryota > Metazoa > Chordata > Mammalia > Peramelemorphia > Peramelidae > Macrotis > Macrotis lagotis. Next base: position 253,349,116 of record NC_133661.1, read on the forward strand.
ATAAAGAATGTGATCCACCTGCAACAGAGTTGTTGGTGTTGAAACAAAGACTGAAGCACATTTTTATTATTATTATTTTTTGGGGGGGTGCAGGCCAAATGGGGCTGGGTGGCCTGCCTGGGGCCGCATAGCAGGGTGATTGTTGGTTGTCTGAGGCCGGATTTGGACCTGGGTGCTCCTGGCTCAAGGGCCACTGGTCTGTCCACCACCCAGCCACCCAGCCACCCCTACTATTATTACTATTTTATTTTATTTTGGGTCTTTTTATTTTTATTTTTTTTTTGTTTTTTGCAGGGCAGTGGGGTTTGGGTGGCTTGCATGTCACATAGCTGGGTGATTGTTGGGTGTTTGGGGCCGGATGTGGGCTTAGGTGCTCATGGCTCCAGGGCTGGTGCTCCGTCCATTGTACCACCTGGCCATACCTACAATTATTATTATTATTTTTTTTAATTTTAATTTTTTTTCTCTCTCCCCTTTACTTTATCACTCAAACAAGTCTATATTTATGGGGGGAGGGGGTATTTCATTTACTCTTAAACAAGAATATTTTATTAATGTAAAAAAATTATTCGTACAAAATGAGAATAAATATTAAATTAATAAAAAATTTAAAAAAGACATGGACTTATGAAGGAAGGTGCTTCTCTAGAGAAAGGATTCATACTTAGAAGAATGTACAATATCATTTTACATATATGTATATGTATTTAAAGATGTGCAAATAAGAGGAATATGAATATTTGTTTGTACATATATGTATGTATCTGTATGTATCTGTATTAAATTGTAGTCTTCTCTAAGACAGGGTGGGTAGGGATGGAGAAAAAAAAAACATAGAAAGAAGAACAGAAAAAAATTTTCTCCTTGTGTTTTGCTATGTACATGGAAAAGTTAAAAAAATTTAAATAATGAAATAAAACTAAATGACAAAAGTTAGATACATTGGGACAACTCAGCATTGCAATGAACACTGAGATTGGAATCAGTAAGACTCTTCTTCATGATTCAAATTTAGCCTCAGACATTTACTAGATTGTGATCCTGGGCTAGTCAATTTAACCTTGTTTGAATCAGTTTCTCATCTGTAAAATAAGATAGAGAAGGAAATAGCAAAAAAAAAAAAAAAAAACCAAACCAAAAAAACCCCACCCTAGTATCTCTGCAAAGAAAACTTTAAATAGGGTCAGGAAGGGTCAGACACAAACTGAAATGACCAAACCCAAACCAAAATAAACATGATAAAGTACACAAGGTGAGATTCAATAACAATGTATTCAAGAAATGTTTTAAGCATCTACTATGTGAAGAGCATGAAGACCACTGCCTTATTTATATATGTCCATAAAGCAGAGTACTGTAAAAAGCTTTATAAAGCTTAGTTGAATAAGATACTTATAAAATAATCATTACACACATGGAAAGCAATAAAGCATTTTGGGGATCCAGGAAGATTATAATTCACTTTAGTAATATTTGCTGCAAGAGGGTTTTACCTTCAGGGATGAAATATCATTGCTTATTTCTTGAACACAACTTCTCCTTCCAATGTGATAGGAGTGTGGAAGCATATAAAGTTCCCCATCAAATTTTAGAAATATTAAGAAAGCATTGGAAATCATCCTTAAACTAATCTGAATATGGAAACCCTTATCAGTCTCCACAAACTGTCAGTTCTGAAGCAATGTCATCTTCTACAGTCTGATCATTCAAGAAAGATTTCTCCTTAAAGTAATTAAATAGGGAATCCAAAAAGAACCCTGGAAAGAATTAGTAACCTCTTTTCCAATGCCCTGAAGGGATTAGAAGAAAGATCCATCTAACCTAAGGAATAAGTCTCTTTGATTACTTTTGGTCACCTGAGACCAGTTTGGGGAGAATGGTCATAGATCTAGTGGTTTTAGGAAAGAGATTCTCCAAGATAAAGTGTCTGTTGTTCTGGACTAACAAAGCAAAATAAATTTATCAAATTAACTTTATAAAGTTAAGTAATGAAGATTAACTTTTACTTAACTTTAGGTCATATAACCATATTTTTATATTTTCAAGTTTCCTTTTTTTATAGATAGACATATCCAAAGGCATGGGGGGAAGAGGATTTTTGTTATGTGTGGGCACTCCTCAAGAAGAACATTGCTTAGATTAGAATAATGATAAATTAATACAAATTATTTCTGGAACGTGTATACCCATAAAGCAGAGAACTGTACTAATATATTTTTTCCCTTTCACAAAAGACAAATATTTGGCTGAGATGTATGGGTCCAGAGTCTTAGACACAGAATCAAGAGACAAGATTTCTAATCCTAGTTCTGCTAATTGTTAACCAGCTATGATGTCTCAGTCAGATCAATTCCTTTCTTGAAGCCTCAGTTTTCTCCTCAGTAAAATGAGGTAATTGGATCAGTTGATTTCTAGAATTACTTCTAGCTCCATGTTACAACTTGAGGATTTAATTTAATTCAACAGACATTTATTAATCCTTTATTACAATATATGGTATTCTGATAAATGTTGAGAATATGATAAAAATTTAAAAAATGAAATCTGACTTATAATCAAAGAGTTTACTCTTACCATGAAAATGGTAAACACAGATGAATAAACAAAGTAACTTGAGGAGGGTGAGAGCACTATAGGTCTTACATTATAAACAATTATATTGTGTCTTCAGGGACAGAATCTGACTTGTGATTCAACAGCAACCATCTAATAATCAGTCAATCAGGTCCTATGTTATCTTTTTTGATTCCCACTCCCCTGCCTTTTGCAACAAAAAAGACAATTACCAATGTTTATAGAAACTAACTTCTCTGCCAATGGCGAAACTAAGGAGACATTCAGAGATGTCTATTTTCTCCTTTGATTTTTAATAAGTTTAAATTTGTTTTCTCGCTTTTTGATCATTAAATTACAGCTGGCTCACTGAAAGCAGCTTGTACAACTTAAGATCTTGGCCCATTGCCAGGTTCTAATGTTTAGATACTGCTGCTCAAGCTGTCACAATAATTTAGCTACTAAACAATAAGGGAAATGACTTCAAGACCCCAGATTCCCACAGCATTAAAAGTCTTTGGTATTGAATTTCATTCATTAGGTTTCATGCATGCTTCTAGTATCTGGTATCCATTTTGTGTGGCCTCACTCCAAACCAAGAGAAATTAGTTTTCATTTAAAAGCCATTTTTTCTCACTTTATCAATAGTAGGAACATTATTTCCAAAGAAAAGACAGGAAAAGCAAATTTTTAAATATATTAGAAGTCTAAATGAAAAATTATTGTATTGAAGACCTCTCAGGTTTAATCTCATACTTGTAACCCTGGAGATTCTACAAATTCTACTATGTAACTCCTGTTTATGCTTTCTACAAATGCTCCACACAAGTCTCCCTAATGTACTGAAGACTTTCTTGTAGGTATTTTTGAATTTCATGACTACTTCTGGAATGTTCTAGCTGTTTATCTGGCATTCCTCATTCTTGCTACCTGACTGTCTAATCTTTTCTGTTTTCATTGGTAATGTGCTGGAGTGAGCCTGGTACAGACCATATATCTATCCATTATTTTTGGATCATCAAAAATTTTAATTCTTAAAAGATTATACTGTTGAAATATTAATAACTATATTACATCATTGATAGAAATAAGGGTATATTTATATGAATTCAAAGACTGACCATCCAAATGCATATCATGATTGGGGCTATAGGTAATTTTCATCTATTTAATGTTCCTTCTATGCATTGTTAGATCTCTTTTGATATCTGGAAATATAAAGATAAAATAAAATCATCACTTTCCTAAAGGAATTTCAAACTAGTATGAAAGACTAGAATATATACTGGGATATATGACACATTCACTGAAAACTAATTTTCAAATTTGTAAATGATAAGCATCTAGGAGAGGTAAGAAGTATCAGCAATATTCAGAGGAGGGAGTTTTGGGGTGATGAGTGTGGTATAGGCAAAAGTTTCTTAAAGTAAGTCATGCCTAATGGATGTGTTTGAAAGAAGGGAAGAATTTTGAGATAAAGATAAGGAAGGGAATACTTTCTAGGTGCAGGTGCAACAGAAGCAAAGACAGAGTCAGAAGAGCATAAAATAAAACCTCACAGACAGAGGCAGTGTTCACAAAGATGAGATCAAGGATCCATGGAAAATATGAAATAAATAGACTGATGGCCTTGCTTTGCTGCCCTTAATTAATAGATGTTTGCTGAATTGAATCCAAGACTTTCGAGTTGTTCCAATTAATATCACAACATTCCTCAATAATCTATTTTATTTGTGTTATTTGTGGTTATCAATTAATAAATATTTATTAAATATCTACTATGTGCCAGGACTTTAGCTAAAAAGCTAGTTGACCCTGTGAATAGAACGTTGAGCCTAGAATCAGCAAGACCTGAGAATTCAAATCTGCCCTCAGACATTTAATAGCTGGGTGATGCTGGGGAATGTCACTTAACCTTGGTATGCCTTAATTTCCTCATCTGTAAATTGGGATAATAGGACTTACCTAGCAAGGTTATTATTCAGATGAAGTGAGATATTTCAAGTACTTTGTAAGTCTTAAGATGTTTTACAAATACTAGCTATTATTGTTGTTGTTCTTAGAATATAAAACCAGAATATGAATAGTACCTGTCCTCAGGGGGCTTACATTTTTATCAAGACAACATGTATAAGGTTATACAAAATAGATACAAGGTTATTTTAGGAAGAAGGTACTAAAAGCTGGTTAAGACCTAGGAAGGTGGGACTTCCAGCTAAGATGGTGGACAGAAGCCAGATGCTATCTTAAGCTCTCCTGGTTTCCCTTCAGAACTAACATGAACCAAGGCTTTTAACAGAATTTGGAGCCACAGAACCCAGAGAAGAACCTAGGAGAACATCGTGTAGCAAGGTCTGTCCCAGAAAAGTGTGAGGGAGCAGGGGGCAGAGGGCAGAGAGGTAATGGCGGTGAGGTCTGGGGAATAACTTGAGAATAGCAGCAGAAGCTCTGACTGTGTGCACAGCAGGCTGGAGAGCTCCAGCATGGTGGCTAGATATCTATTTATCTGCCCAACTCAGATGGTTTGGAAGACCAGGGCAGGGAGCCCCCATGTTTTCAGTGAAGTCCCTGTGTTTCCAGTTGAGTACCCTCCCCCCCATGGGAGAAGGTCACTCTTTCAAGAGCAAATACAGTAACAGCCTCCCCACTTCCCAGGCTCAGGTGTGGAGGACAGATCTCCCCCAGTGCTGATTAAGTATTAAGTAGATTAACTATATATCATGAGGGTGCAGTCCACATTATTCAAGGATAACTCAGATCCTACTGACTGCCCTCCTTTCCCCTCCCATCCCCCCCAGACCTAGGGAGTGGGCCACTAACTAAACTCACAGGCACTCCAGAGCAAGTGTCTGGCATACCCTACTAGCCAATCCACTTGGAGTTCCTAAGCCCAGTAAGCAAAGCCTTTAGGGATCTCAAAACCCAAAGGTCTGTGAACCCCCCAACACAAGATCCTAGGAAATGAATAAAGGCCAGTGGAAAGTGAGGTACATTGAATGTTACTTGAAGAAAAGGATCCTAACTCAGAGAGGACTAGAGCTTCAGAGGAGAATATGAATTGGTCTCCAGCCCAGAAAAACTTTTGAGAAGAGATCAGGAAGGAGTTTAAAAATCAAATGGAAAAATTGGGAGAAAAAATACAAGAGAAAATTAATACTTTGCAATAGAAAATTAACATCTTGCAACAAGAAAACAAATCCTTCAAAAAATACAATTGGACAAATGCAAAAAGAAAATAATTCTCTCAAAACCACAACTAGTCAAATGAAAAACACCTTCAAAAATAAAATTGGCCAAGTGGAAAAGGAGTTGCCAAAGGTCTATGAAGAAAATTCTTCTTTGAAAAAAAGATTGGGGGAGGCTAGGTGACGCAGTGAATGGAGCACTGGCCATGGAGTCAGGAGTACCTGAGTTCAAATCTGGCCTCAGCCACTTAATAATTACCTTAGTTGTGTGGCCTTGGGCAAATTACTTAACCCCATTTGCCTTGCAAAAACCTAAAAAAGAGAATGGAATCAGTGGATTCTAATGACTTCATGAGACAAGAATCTGTTAAAAAAATTAAAAAAAAAAACAGAAATATAGAAGAAAATGTAAAATACCTCATTGGCAACAAAAAACTAAACTGGAAAACAGAACCAGGAGAGACAATTTAAGAATCATTGAACTTCCTGAAAACTTAGAGTAGGAAAAAAAGCCTGGACTCCATACTTCAGGATATAGTGAAGGAGAACTGTCCTGACATTATAGAACCAGAGGACAAAATATTTATTGAAAGAATACATTGATTCCCTCCTTAAAGGAATCCCAAAAAGAAAACACTAAGGAATATCATAGTCAAACTCCAGAATAGTCAGATTAAGGAGAAAATCCTGCAAGCAGCCAGAAACATTTAAATACCAAGGAGCCACAGTAAGGAATACATTGGACTTGGCTGCATCAAAATTAAGGGAATAAAGGACCTGTAATATGATATTCTGAAGAGCAAAGGAGCTAGGAATGCAGCCAAGAATTCACTATCCAGCAAAACTGAACCTTCTCTTCCAGGGGGGGGAAAATGGACATTTAATGAAATAGACTTTCGACTTTTCCTGATGAAAAAAGATTAGAGCTAAATAGAAAATTTGAACTTCAGATGAGAGACTCAAGAGATGCATGAAAAAGTAAAATGAGGAAAAGAAAAAAACTGTTATCCAATAAGCTGAAATTGTCTATATCCCCACCTGTGAGAAAAGATTCTCATAACTCTTGAGAATTACAACTCTATTAGAAGGAATATATTTAGCCAGAAGTAATGGATACTCATGACTTGTTCATGATTCTGATAGAATGATTTAAAAATAATGTCTCCTTAAAAAGGGGTGGGTAAAGAGATGGGAGGATGGAAGAGATTTTATGGGGGTAAATTAAATCCCATGAAGTGCAAAGGACCTATTACAATAGGGGGAAGAAGGGAGGAGAGGAAAATTGCCTGAATCTTATTCTCATCAGATTTGGCTCAAGAAAGGATAAACACACACACACACACACACACACACACACACACACACACACACCTGAATTTAGAAACTTATCTTACCTTTTAAGTATCAAGAGGGGAAAGGGGGGGAAGAAAATAGGAACTGACATAAGGAAGGGAAAGAAGAAGAGGCAAAGGGAAAGGGGAAAGAAAGGGGGAAGGGAGTTGTATATAAGGGGGCAAACACAATGAAGGTAGTGGTATTCAGAAGCAGAATACTTGGAAATAGGGATAAGGTGTAAAAAGGGGGAAATACAAATGGGGGAAGATAGCATAGAGGGCAATAAAGAGTTAGTAATTATACATTTGAATATGAATTGGATTGACTCTCCCATAAAATGTAAGAGGATAACAGAGTAGATTAAAAACCAAAATCCTACAATATTCTGCTTAGAAGAAATTCATTTGAAGCAGAGAGATACATAAGGTAAAAGGTTGGAGCGGAATATATTTTGTTTCAGCTGAAGCGAAAAAGGCAGGGGTAGCAATCCTTATCTCAGACAAAGCAGCTGAAAAATAGTCCTCTCTCAGATTTAGATAAATCTAACCATAAAATAAACAAGAAGGAAGTTAAGGAGACAAACAGAATGCTAGAAAACCTAGACATGAAAAACCTTTGGAGAAAACTGAATGAGTACAGAAAGGAATATACCATTTTTCCCCCCTACAATACATGGCACCTATACAAAGACCATGTATCAGGGCATAAAAACTTCATAATCAAATGCAGAAAGGCAGAAATAGTGAATACTTCCTTTTCAGACCATAGTACAATAAAAATCACATGCAATAACAGGCCATGGAGAGATAAACCTAAAACTAATTGGAAGCTAAATAACCTCATTTTAAAGAATGAGGGGATCAAACAACAAATTACAGGTAGAATTAATGATTTCACCCTGGACAATGAAAATAATGAGACAACATACCAAAATTTATGGGATACAGCCAAAGCATTTATTAGGGGATATGTTATATCTCTAAATGCTTATGCAAATAAAATAGAGAAAGAGGAAATCAATGAACTAAGTATGCAACTAAAAAATTAGAGAAAGAACAAATTAAAACTCCCCAATTAAATACTAAATTAGAAATTATTTTTTTTATTTTTTTTTTTTTGCATGGCAAATGGGGGTTAAGTGGCTTGCCTAAGACCACACAGCCAGGTAATTATTAAGTGTCTGAAACCGGATTTGAACCCAGGTACTCCTGACTCCAAGGCCGGTGCTTTATCCACTACACCACCCAGCAGCCCCTTAAATTAGAAATTCTAAAAATTAAAAGTGAAATTAATAAAATTGTAAGCAAGAAAACTATTGAACTAATAAATAAAATCAAGAGTTGGTTTTACAAAAAAATAAAATAAATAAATAAACCTTTGGCTAATTTGATTTAAAAAAGAAAGAAGAAAGCAAAACTACTAGTATCAAAAATGAAAAAAGGTGAATTCACTTCCAATGAGGAGGAAATTAAAGTAATAATTTGGAATTATTTTTCCCAACTACATGTAAATAAATTTGATAATCTAAGTGAAAAGGATGAATATTTACAAAAATATAAGTTGTCCTGGTTAAATGACAAGGAAATTAAATATGCAAATAAACCTCTCTCAGAAAAGAAATTCAACAAACCATCAATGAACTCCCTAAGAAAAAATTCTCCAGGACCAGATGGATTCACAAGTGAATTCTATCAAATATTTATGGAACAATTGGTTCCAATTCTATATAAAATCTTTGGAAAACCAGGTGAAGACAGAACTCTGTCTAATTCCTTTATGACACCAATATAGTGTTGATACCTAACCAGGAAGACTCAAAACAGAGAAAGAAAATTATAGAGCAATTTCCCTAATGATTATGAATGTAAAAATCTTAAATAAAATCTTAGCAAAGCAATTACAGCAAGTAATCACTAGGATAATACATGATGACCAAGCAGGATTTTTTCCAGGAATTCAGGGTTAGTTCAACATTAGGAAAACTGTCAGTATAATTGACTATATCAATAACAAACCTAACAGAAATCATATGATTATCTCAATAGATGCTGAATTGATAAAATACAGCACCCATTCCTACTAAAAGCAATAGAGAGTGTAGGAATGTATTGTTCCTTAGAATAATAAGCAATATCTATTTGAAACCATAAACTAGCATTATATGCAATGGGGATAAGCTAGAGAGATTCCTAATAACATCAGGGGTGAAACAAGGATGCCCATTATCACCACTACTATTCATTATTGCATTAGAAATGTTAGCTTCAGCACTAAGAGAAGAAAAAGAAATGGAAAAAAAATTAGAATTGGGGAGGAAGAAATGAAATTCTCACTCTTTGCAGATGACATGATGGTATACCTATCTAAAAAAAACTACTGGAAACAATTAGCAAATTAACAGGATATAAAATTAACCCACATAAATCCTCCTCAGCATTTCTCTCTTATATATATATATATATATATATATATATATATATATATATATTACTAGTAAGATACAGAGGGAAAAATTAGAAAGTGAAATCCCATTTAAAATAACTTCAGACCACATAAAATACTTGGGAGTCTACCTGCCAAGGCAGACTCAGAAACTCTATGAAAACAACTATAAAACACTTTTCACACCGATAAAATCACATCTAAATAACTGGGCAAATGACAACTGCTCATAAAAATGACAATTCTACCTAAATTAAACTGCTTATTTAATGAAATATCAAGATCAAACTTCTAAAAAATTATAATAGTGAACTAGAAAAAATTGTAACCAAATTCCTATGAAGAAACAAAAAGTCAAGAATATCAAGGGATTTAATGAAAAAAGAAATGCAAAAGAAGGCAGTTTAGCCTTAGCAGATCTAAAATTTTATTATAAAGCATCAGTCATCAAAACTGTCTGGTACTGGCTTAGAAATAGAGTGGTGGCTCAGTGGAATAGACTAGGTTCAAAGGAGATAGAAGGAAATGATATAATTTATATTATATTATATTATATTATATTATATTATATTATATTATATTATATTATATTATATTACATTACATTACATTACATTACATTACATTATATTATATTATATTATATTATATTATAATATTATAAGCAAACTAGGAGAACAAGTAATAGGTTACCTGTCAGATCTATGGAAAGGGGATCAGTTTATGACCAAGGAAGAGAGAGAACATCATCAAAAATGAACTGCATAGGGGATGGCTAGGTGGTACAGTGGATAGAGCACCAGCCCTGGAGTCAGGAGTACCTGAGTTCAAATCTGGTCTCAGACACTTAATAATTACCTAGCTGTGTGGCCTTGGGCAAGCTACTTAACCCCATTGGCTTGCAAAAAAATGAACTGGATTATTTTTATTACATTAAATTAAAAAGCTTTTGTATAAACAAAACCACTCTAACCAACATCAAAAGAAATGTAGGAAACCCATAAACAATTTTTACAACTAGTGTTTCTGACAAAGGACTCATTTCTAAAATATATAGAGAACTGAGTCAAATTTATTAAAAAAAGCCATTTCCCAGTTGACAAGTGGTCAAAGGATATGGAAAGGCAATTTGAGACAAGGAAATCAAAGCTATCTATAGTCATATGAAAAAAATTTCTAAATCATTACTGATTAGAGAAATGAAAATTAAAAGCATCTCTGAGGTACCACCTTACACCTTTGAGATTGGCCAATATGACCCAAAAGGACATTGATCAATGTTAGAAGACATGTGGGAAATCTGGGACATCAATACATTGTTGGTGGAGTTGTGAACTGATCCAACCTTCTTGGAGAAGAATTTGGATTTATGCTCAAAGGGCAATAAATATATGCATACCCTTTGATCCAGCAATACTGGATCTAAATCCTGAAGAGATTAGGAAAAAAGGGTAAAAATATTGTACAAAAATATTCATAGCAGCTCTGTTTGTGGTGGCAAAGAATTGGAAATTGAGTGAATGTCCATCAACTGGGGAAATAGCTAAATAAATTGTGATATATGTATGCGATGAAGCACTTTTGTTCTATTAGAAATCAGGAGGGATGAGATTTCAGAGAAGCTTGGGAAAATGTGCATGAATTGATGCTGTGTGAGATGAGCAGAACTAGAAAGAACACTGTATACCCTAACAGTAACATGGGGGTGATGAACAACCATGAGGACTTGCTCAATCCATCAGTGCAATAATCAGGGACAATTTTAGGGTATCTGTGATGGAGAATACCATCTGTATCCAGAGAAAGAACTGTGGAGTTTTAACAAAACCAAAGAGTATTACCTTCAATATTTAAAAAAAAATTGTATTATGCATTACATAATTTTGCTATCTCTAATATTTTTATTTCTTCCTCAAGGATATATTTTTTTCTCTCAACACATTCAATTTTGATCAATATCATAGAAACAATGTAAAGATTATTAGATTGTCTTCTGTTGGGGAGAGGAGGAAAGGGAAGGTGGGGGGGAAATTGTAAAATTCAAAACCTTACAAAAATTATTGGTTGAAACTACTATTGTATATAATTGGAAAACAGATAAAATATTCATATAATCTAAAAAAAAAAAGATTCAGGAAGGTCCCTTGAAAGAAGTTCTATTGGAGCTGAGATGTGAAAAACAACAAATCAAACTTAGGGATTACATGAAGTGTAGGTGTGCTAAGAATGCATTTCAAGTAGGGACAATTAGCTGCATGATACCATGGAGATTAGCAATGGGAAAGGTTGGTTGGACTATATATATGGTTGATATTAAGCTCAATAGCATAGTATTTTCTTATTTTTACATTGGACTAAGAGTTTTATCAATATTTACAACTTTAATTTTGTGATGGTTGCTTTATGGGATATTGTCCATCTTATAATTTAAGGATTGTTCTATTGTTACTAAAGATATATAGCAGATAGGCTGCCAAATATTGACATGTTTCTATGAATACACTCAGATATGAAGATACATAGAATCAAATTTGGTATATTCTTTTTCACTAGAGGTGTCATACCTGGCCAGTGTGACTACATGTGACCCACAACATTCCCAAGTGTGGCTTTAACAAGATTAAAATGTAATTGGAAAATATTTGGCAAAATAAATTTAAAAATACAATAAAACATGGATAGCATTACATTTTAAAATTGTCAATATGAAGCCTATAGGGATCTTTATATATGGTTCCATTTATATATGATTCCATTTCTATTTGAGTTTAGCATTACTGCTGTAAATATTCTATTCTCAAGTCTCAGTAAGACTAGTTTCTAAAGGCTTCTATTTGAATTATCACTGATGAAGCAAAAAAAAAAAAGATAAGAGAAATAACTTCATTCAGCAACCTGATTTTTAATTGCAAAGGGTTCCTTTTCAGTTTGACTTCTTGTTGTTTAGTCATCCCTAATTAGGTTTTCTTGGCAAAGATACTGAAATGGTTTGCTATTTCTTTCAACTCATTTTACAGATGAGAAAATTATAGTAAACAGGGTTAACTGACTTGTTCAGGGTTACATAATTATAAGTGTCTATGGATAAATCTGAATTCAGTTTGATGTATCTTCATGATTTTAGGAATGGCACTCTATCCACTGTGCCCTTCAGCATAATTAAGAAATTCAAATTCTATGGTTTTAAAAAATTTGAACTTCACTGCCTCCCCCAAAAAGGGCATTTCCCCCAGATATAGTAGAACATAAAAAGAGGTTTGTATATGTAACTGAAGTTTCACTTCATACAACCTGGAGTTAAGAAATTAAGGGATTCTAAAGAAACCATTTGATGATACTTTGATAAAAAAATTAAAAAGAATATTCCAATCAACCTTACCTACTGAAAAAGGTAAAGCAGTATGAAAAAGCCCTCCTGGATTTAATGTTTGAGTACCTGTAATTGAATTTGACCTCTTATTACTTATTTGGATCTATTGCCTTAGTTTTCCTCGTTTGTAAAATGGAATTTGTAATACCCTACTTCAAATACTTCCTACTTCCAAAGTCAAATGAACCATTCAGGATCAATCAATATTAAACAGTCAGAAATAAGAAGGCCAGAGACAAGCAAATGAACATGAGTCAGAGAATATTGAAGAAAAGGATCAAGCCAGGAAATTATCTTGAACAAGGAAAGCAGTTGTCTAGAAATCGAAGCAAGACTTTCTCTAGAAAGAAATTCTCTTATATTCCTTCTGTAACAAAAGGATAGGTAGGTAATACAGTGGATAAGATGCTATGTCTGAAGTCAAAAAGATTCACCTCCCTGAGTTCAAATATTTACTATCTAGGTGATCCTGGGCAAATCACTTATCCCTGTTTACCTCAGTTTTCTCATATGTAAAATGAGTGGGAGCAGGAAATGGCAAAGCATTCCAGTATTTTTGTCAAGAAAATTGCAAATGGAGTCATGAAGAGTCAGACACAACTGAACTAAATGACCAACAACACTGCCATAGAAGCCATTGATTTACTTTTTAAAGGGGATTCAGTCCAATGTTGAATCCTATAATACAGAGTTTATTTACTTCTTTGGTATCTGTTAAATGTCTGTTGAATTAATGAATTGGTGATTCAATAATTTCATTGCTAATACACAGGTTTTCACTTGACTACTTTTGATTTTGACCTAGTAATAAAACAAGGGAGGAGGGAATATTGTCATTACTTAATTCCTCTAAACCAAATAAGAGATGCTTTTATAATTTCTGATTATCCTATGGGTACACAGCACTTCACATAACTGGAACACAAAAAATCTCCTTGTGTTTTGGTTCTTTTTTAAAGCAAGTTTTCAGTTTAGAACATTAGAGCAGGTTGAGACAAGAAAAAGGTAGGAAACAGATGTATAAAGACAACTTATCTACAAATAGGGAAGAATGAAACATTGGAGAGGGAAAGATTGGAAATGTAGAAAAACAAGGGCAATTAATAAACAACAAACAACTTGGAAGCTTTAAGAGGAATGAGGATCTATGGCAAGGATGCAAAATGAGGTAGGTGGCTGGAAGGTTGAGGAGACTTGAGAGAGTTTAGAACAGACTCCAACAGGATAAAAATTACACTAAAAATTAATTAATACTTCCAAGAACTTTGAAGATCCAGGTTAAGCAGGATTACTTAGTTATGGAACTATCTGGCCTGGTTTAATACCTTTTTTTCATCAACTCAGCTGGATGGTGTATATTAGTTTTACAGGGTTGAGAGTGCTTTTTTGAGCAAGCCTTCACCTATTCCTTTTGATTTTCAAGGATGCATGATTTCATCAAATAAAAAATGAATGATTCTTATTGAACTTTAAATTGAGCTTAGGTTCTATTGCATTTGTTAGAAAGCAGGGTTGAAACCCTTTACTAACTACCTGAAAAACTGTATTGGGTGAAGAGCAAGCTTAAAAATTTAATTGACTTTTGAGGCAAGTAAATTATTGAACAAGCATTTATTACCTGCTTAGTATGTGTCAGGCAAGGGGTTATGGGTTGGGAACACAAGGAAAGGTAAAAATAAAATAAGTCCTGTCCTTACAGAGCTTACATTATAATGGTAGAGAGATAAGATGTAAATAACTAGGTGGATATGTGATATACAGGGTTGATGGAAGACACTCAGAGAAGGGGACCACAACTGGTAGGATCGAGAAAAGGCCACCTGGAAACAATGTAAAGATTGGCAAATTGCCTTCTGTGGGGGTGGGAGAGGGGAAGTAAGATTAGGGGAAAAATTGTAAAACTCAAAATAAATAAAATCTTTAAGTACCAAAAAAGAAAAAAAAAAGAAAAGACCTCCTGGGTAATTGGGGTTTGAGCTAAGCATTGAAGGAAGTTAGGGAAACTAAAAGGCAGAGGTGAGGAAGATGGCTACTAGATACAATGGTAAAGAAATAAGAGATAGGGTATTATATTTGAAAAACTCTAAGTAGATGTAATACAAAATTTGTGGAAACTAAGCATAAGGAACCTGGTAGGAAGAGACTAAGTTATGATGAAATTTAAATACCAAACAGTTGATCATAGAAGTAATAGGGATCCATTGGAGTTCATATATCAGAGAAGAAACATGAACACATCTACATTTCATTTTTTATTGTTTCATTAATAAACAAGCCCACACTGTAGAAAACTATCTTGGCAGGTGAGGATAGGATGCACTGGAGGAGAGAGTGGAGGCATGGAGAACAGATAAGTGAGAAGTAATGTGATTGTGAACTAGGATTTTGTTAGTGATTGGAAAGATGGTGATGCCTTTGTGATGCCCTTGATAGTATAAGGACAGTTGTGGAAAAAGAGAGGGTTTCTAGAGAAATAAAGTGTTAAGTTTTGTTTTGGACATGTTGAATTTGAGATGCCAGACAGACCCCCCTGAACAAGAAGAAGTGTTCAGAGCCAGGCTGCTTGCAGACAGATGGTGGCTCAGCACTGAAATACCTGAGAACTTCAAAATGATGAAGTGATACCTTTTATTGGCTGCCAAGCTGGAGGAGTAGCTGACTGAGGCAATAGCAGGAGAGCCTGTTGATAGAGCGGCAGTAGCAGGAGTTCCACATTCAAGTAATTGAGAAAATGGAATGCTAGCTTGAGCAAGGGACTAGAGGAGAGGCTAAGTTCTTGGATACAATAAGTTATTTTGCCCTTAAGGTATAAGAGCCTCCATTTTCAGCATCCTAAATGGGAGTGGAGATTTTCCTTTCAGGCAGAGATTGTCAAATTAAGTCTCCTTCTGTTCCTTTCTGCTCAAGTAGAGAAGCTGATTCCAAAGGTTATTTTTGTACTGTTATCTTTCTTAGTGCAGCACCTTATCCCCCCAAATCTCTTACCTGGATAACTGAAATAACCAATTGGTTGGCCTACCTGTCACAATTCTCTTGATGCTGCAGTCTATCTTTCACTGAGATGTCAAAATGATCTTCCTGAAGCTCTGGTCTGATCATGTTACTTCCCCTAATAAAACTCCAGTGGCTCTCTCTTGCCTCTAGGATTAATATAAAATCCTCTGTTTAAACATTTAGAGAGCTTCATAACTTACTTCCCAAACCTTTCTAGTCTTCTTATACCTTATATTCTACCCCATCCCCATGTTCTCAGCAATCCAGTGCACTGATCACTGACCTCCTGGTTGTTCCAGGAAAAAGACACTCTATCTCCTGATTCTGGGCATTTTCATTGGCTGTCCCCCATGCCTAGAATTTTCTCCCTCTTCATCTCTATCTTTTGACTTCCCTGGTCCCTTTAAGTCCCAACTAAAATTTCATCTTTTATAAGAACCTTTCCCAGTCCCTGATAATTCTAGTGCATGTTCTTTTCTAAGTATTTCCTTTTGATCCTGAACATAGCTTGTATAGGACAAGCTATATGAAAGAAAAATAAATATGAACAAAAAATATGTACAGACACATGCTTCTTGTCATTCTCATAAGATTGCAAACTTCTAAAGGAAGGGAATTGTCTTTATTTTGGCATATATAAATGTTTACTAACTGTTTGTCTAGTTAATTTTAATTCTTTTGCCAACTTTATGAACCTAATTGATTTAACTGCTGTTGATCTAAGTTTTGTCATATTTTTGAAAAAGGGAGCTAGTGTATGGAGAAAATGCTGGGAGTTTTTAATGTATAGATATAGAAATGACCAGGGTTTTAGTCCTGGTCCCAAAGTACCAGACTTTTTCCTGGTTGGGAACAGATACAAATTGATAAAGTGAACACTTTTAAGTACATTTATTAATAATTTGGGGGGGGGGAGTAAATTTCTCAAAATTGGATTGAGTTTTCTTTCTTTTCCATAGGCTAAAATTTAGTCTGTACAATTTTGTTATTTAGGACAAGGCTGGAGCATCAGGATATATGGGCTTACTTACCACCCCTTCCCTCTCTCATGCATATACAGAGTCAAAGGTGGTTACTAGGTACTTGAAACTGCTGGATGAGATGAGAAAACATATGACTGATTTAAGCCAGCAATGTATTTATTCCAAAAAGTGTGGGCCAGGAAGAAGTGAGAGCAGTTTTCTTTTGACTTTTCTCTAATCTCAAGCACTATCCAATCTAGATAGGCATATCTGGACACAGTAACAATTCTGATTTTCTTTCATTTGCTTTGAGGACATATTGATGTTTCAAAGACTCTTCTAGAAGAGTTCAGGTTCATTATAGGTAATAGTTGATGAAAACTATGAGACCTAATGGAAGGAACCTACATAAGTTGATATATGTTCTTCTTTTCATGCTCATTCATTACCTTGTAGGAGACTTATGAGTGATGAGCCTATGGTAAGGGAGGAAAAGAGATTAAGGTTGGGCAATGTTTCAGAATTATTAAAGAAAGATGGACAAGAATTTCTCATTTAGATTAGAAGCAGAACTATACAAAATAATATACCAATATTTTTAAAAATGATGCCTAATTATACAATTTGATAGAGATGGGAGGTTCTATGTTTCCAAATAATCAACCTTTTGATAACATTGTTTCTGTAGGAAAATATATCCCAATACAATGGCTAGACTTGTGTTCACTTCATAAATGTCTTTAGGAAGCTTCATCAACCTACATTTATCCAAGAAATATATCTAGAGGTCTCAATGGAAATTCATGTTACATTTGAATTATCAAGAGACCAAAAGACATGGAATGACAAAAGAGATCTACTAATTTACTGTATGACCTTAGATAAGTCATTTAATCTCTCTGGTTTCAGTTTCTTTATCTGTAAAATGGGTATAGTAATCTCTTCCTTGCCTATCTCAGAAGATTTTTGTTAGGAACAGGAGAGATAATGTATTTACCTAGGGGTCATTTAGGAGAGTTTCTTTACTTATTGGGTATTTGACAAGTCTTAGATTTAGATTTATTAGGATGCAAGTCATGATGGAGACATATTAATTATATGACCATGAATAGTTCATTTGATGTCTCAGTGCTCCCAGACAACCTTCTTAGACTACAAATTACAGAAATTGCGTTCTGTCTCAATGGAAAGGATTTCTAATGGTGGATTTTTTTCTACTTGGAATAAGAATCACAGATTTGGTTTTTTAGAAATTCAAAAGGGCTCTAAGTGTAAAATAGTATTGTAATTTTTTATCCTATTGTAGAGAGAAAAGGGTACTAAGAAATTCATTCAATAAACATTTATTAAATGCCTACTATATGCCAGGCTCAGCTCTGAGAATATAAAGAAAAGTAAAAGACAGTCGCTCTCAATTAGCTCACAATCTAATGGAGACAATTTGCAAACAATTATGTTGAAAAAAGACAAATATAGGAAATCAGTCAAAAAGCTCTTACTATGTGCTAGGCACTGTGCTAAAGTGAGTACTAATACTGTTTTAAATGCTGTTGTAGTCAGATCACATTCTCTGTTCACTCAGTTAGGAATAGACTATAAGAAATATCCTTGGTTGAAAAGGACCCACTCAGTGTCACAGAATTTATCAAATTCATAGGCTCTCATTATAGGATCATAGCTTTAGAGTTGGATATAATTTTAGAAACCATCAAATTAAACATCCTAATTTTACAACTGTCTTTCCTTTCTTGCTCCTATTGAATTTGCTCTATGACCTCAGTGATACTCAAGATCTCTTCCAGTTCTCCTAAAAGTTTTCTTCTGACTTTTTTTCCCCCATAATCAGCAATGGTTGTCAGGTTGACCATTATATTTGTGCTCTTATTAATTTATTTTTTAATTTTTCTTCAATTATATGGCAAACATTTTTAACATTCATTTTTAATGTTTCCCTTCCAAATTTTCTTCCTTCCTCTCTCCTTCCCATCTTTGACAGAGCAAACAATTTGATATAGATTATGTCTGTACAGTCATTCAAAAAATTTCCATATTAACAGTGTTCCAAAAGAAAACAGTTCAAAAACAAAAACCCCAAGAAAATAAAAGTTTAAAAAGTATGCTTTGAGTTACATTCAGGTTCTATGAGTTCATTCTCTGAAGGTAGATAGTATTTTTTCTCATAAGTCCTCTGATGTAATCTTAGATCATCATATTGCTGAGAATAGTCATTCACAATTGTTCATCATCAATATTGCTGTTACTGTGTATAATGTTTTGCTAGTTCTGCTCACTTCATTTTGTATCAGTTCATATAAATCTTCTTTGGTTTTCCTGAAATCATCTTGCTGATCATTTCTCATTGTCCAAAAGTATCAATCATAATCATATGCCAAAACTTGTTTAGCCATCCAATTAATGGACATCCCTTCATTTTCCAATTCTTTGCCAACACAAAAAGAGCCACCATAAATATTTTTTTGTGTATATATATATATATATATATATATATATATATGTCCTTTAATTGACATAATAATCTTGTTGAATCAAAGGATAAGTACACTTTCATGGCTATTTAAACATAGTTCCAAGTTGCTCCTCAAAATAGTTGGATCAGTTCATAACTCAACAGTACTTCGGTATTCCAATTTTCCAACATTTGTTATTTTTCTATTCTGTCTCATTAGCCAATCTGATAGGTATAACATGGTACCTCAGAATTGTTTTAATTTACATTATTCTAATCAAAACATTTAGAGCATTTTTTTCATATAATTATAGATAACTTTGATTTCTTGGTCTGAAAACAGCCTTTTCATATCCTTTGACCACTTAGCATTTGGAAAGTGACTCATTCTTATAAATTTGACTCAGTTCTCTTTTATTTGAGAAATGAGATCTTTATCAGAGAAATTTGCTGTAATTTTTTCCCAGTTTCCTACTTCTCTTCTAATCTTGGCCACATTGGTTTTGTTTGTGCAAATCTTTTTTAATTTAATGTAATCAATATTATCCATTTTATATCCATAATGCTTTCCATCTATTATTTATCTTATATTCTTTTATTATCCATAAATTTGACAGATAAACTATTCCAAACTTCCCCAATTAACTTATATCACCCTTTATGTCTAAATCATGCACTCATTTTGACTTTATTTTGATATGCCATGTGAAATGTTGGTCTATACCCATCTTTGACAAAACCATGTTTTAGTTTTTCCCAAAGGTTTTTGTTAAATAGAGAGTTCTTGTTCCAAAAGGTTGGATCTTTGCATTTATCAAGCACGAAATTACTATGGTCATTTACTACTGTGTCTTGTGTACCTGATCTGTTCTACTGATCTATCATTCTATTGCTAGAGTCACCAGATTGCTCTGATGATTATTGTTTTATAATATAGTCTGAGATCCAGTACGATTAGGCTGTCTTCACATTTTTAAAAAAAAATTACCTTGATATTCTTGACCTTTTGTTCTTCTATGTGAATTTAATTTTTTCTAGTTCTATAAAATAATTTTTGGTAGTTTGGCATGGTATTGAATAAGTAAGTTAATTTAGGTAGAGTTGCCATTTTTATTGTATAGATTCAGTTTATCTATAAGCAGTTTATGTTTCTCTACTTGTTTAAATTTGACTTTACTTGAGTGAAAAGTGTTTTTAACTGCGTTCAGATAATTCCTGGATTTATCTTCCCAAGTGTTTTGTATTATCTGTGGTTATTTTAAATGTAATTTCTCTTTCTCTTTCTTATTTCTGGACTGTGTTGGTAATATATAACGTGCAACTTTGCTGAAGCTGTTAAGTATTTCAACTAGCTTTTTAGATGTTTGTCTAGCATTCACTAAGTATACTAGCATATTATTTTCAAAGAGTGATAGTTTTGCTATTTTGTTTCCTATTCTAATTCCTTCAATTTCTTTTTCTTCTCTTATTGTGATAACTAATATTTCTAGAGCTGAATAATAGAGGTGCTAATAGGTAACCTTGCTTCATGCTTCTTTTTATTGGGAAGACTTCTAGCTCATCTCTATTACAGATAATGCAAACTGAGGGGTTTACATAGATACTACTTACCATTTTAAGGAAAAATCCATTTATTACTAAACTTTCTAGATTTATTTTTATTTTTATTTTTTTTTAGGTTTTTGCAAGGCAATGGAGTTAAGTGGCTTGCCCAAGGCCACATAACTAGGTAATTATTAAATGCTTGAGGTCAGATTTGAACTCAGGTACTCCTGACTCTAGGGCTGGTGCTCTATCCTTTGCACCACCTAGCCGCCCCAACTTTATTAACTTTATTTTGTTAAATACTTTCTAAATACTTTTGCTACAGCCATTGAGATAATCTTATATTTTCTGTTGTTTTTTGGTTATTGATAATGGTCAACTATGCTGATAGTCAATTCTCAGACTCATTGTCCTCATCTGAAAAATGGGGTGAATAATATTCTCATTCAGTACTTGCAGTTGGGAAGAAAGTATTTTGTCAGTTATACAATGCTATCCAAATGGAAGTTGTTATTATCTTAAGGACCAAAATGATATCCTAAATGTCTTCTCTATTTTCATAGGCATTTCTCTAAGAGACTGCTCTGGTTTTAGACATAGGGTTAAAAATCTAGTCTCAGACAATTTAAAATCTGATTGAAATCCATTGTTGTAAGATTTACATTAATATTCATAAATATATGAGAGAGACCATCTGGCATAATAAATATAGAAATGAACTCAGAGCTAGGAAGACGTGTTCAAATCTGCCTGTGATGCATACTATATGACTATAGCCATCTGACTGGACAAATCACTTAACCTTTCTGTCTGCTTTCTAGGAAATCCTCTAAGATTTGCTGAGAAGGTATCAACCTATAGTGGTAGAGGGAGTCTCCTCAGCTAGGACTTTTCTATAGCAATGAAAGCAAAGTTCCAGTCCTTTTGTCCTGTAAACATTAATTTTCTGTTTATATCAACACTCAAATTCCACAGAATATGACCATGTATCTGTGTTAGTATTAAGCCTGCATGGACCCAAACTCAGGTTTCAGGGATTTGCATTTGACAATGAATAAATATAGATTTAAGTATGAAGACCCTAGAAACTAGGTCTCTAGGAAGGGAGGGAGGATACACATTGTATGTTCCTAAAGGTTTCAAAAACCCCATGGGAAAATATAATATTTATGCTCTACAAGCCAAAGAAATAAAATTGTTAGTGATATGTTTTTTTTTATTCCATTAGGTCAATGCAGATATTATCTCTCTCCTGGGGCTCTTTTTACAATCACTTTGAAACAAAGAATCCCAGCAAGTGAAGAATTATTATTCACTTGACAGCTTTAACAGAGACAATCCCACAAGTGAGGAAATAAGACCCTAGGGTCAATCATTACTTAAGTGAGCTTTTTCAAGCCAACTCAATGTTGGATTATTGAGCAACAAAAAAAGATTTCCTTTCAAGTTTTGGTTTAGATTCTTGGCATACAGAATGTCAGCTCTGTTTAGCTTTCTAACTGAAAGAGTCAGGTAAATGAATGAATGAAAAAAATATTTATTAAAACTTTGCTAAGTGCTAAGGATACAAATAGAAAGATAAAACAGTTCATGATCTCAAGGAACTCACACTCTAATAGGGAAGACAACACCTAAGGAAGGTTTCAGCTACAAGTCAGATGGAAAAGTCCCACGGTCTTTAGGATGCAGCAGCAAAACAACTAGTAATGCCTCTTCTTTAATGTTAGTATTAAATGTCACTGTTCCCAGAATTCTTGGACTCAGGGTCCTTATTAATTCCCATCAGGGACTTAGGGGAAATAATGGTCAAGGTCTTATGGTGGTTTGACTTAATCTGGCACAAATTTCATCCTGTCTCTCCTTTATGGTGCCTTGTTTCTCCAGTTAGGCTAACTTGCCTGCCATGTCAGCTGTTGGTGGAGGTGGCTGGTCCTTTGCCCACAAGAGTTGCTTCCCTAGATAATGGCTGTGAGGGCTGAACCAGAAGCAGTAATGTGGGTCTGGGGATTGCTGCTATTTCTGATGTTTTTGTTTTTATTTGACTGTTGGTGGCATTTGGTCAGTAGTTTTTGCTTTGGGTAATGAGAAAGTTAAGTCCTCTCTATAATTGTTTTTCCCTTTATTGATGGCTGTAAGGTTTTGGCTTAAAGCAGATATGGTGGTTAGGGGCATTGTTGTAAGTGGTTCAAAGGAGAGATAACTGTAGAGATGAGTGGACAGCATTTGTTACTTAAACAGAGGACCACTCAGTCCAACACACAGTATGCACCTTTGGCTGAGACATTTACTACACAGATCTGAATGATAAGATAAGTTGAAGAGTAGGAAGTATAGTGAATCTGGAGCTCGAAGACCAAGGTTCAAATCTCAACTTTACTACTTATCATTTGTGTGATCCTGAGATTTTGTAAAATGACAGGGTTGGACTAAATAATATCTAAAATTCCCCCTAAATAATATTTAAAATCCCCTATTAACCTACAAAGACTGATAGATGATTTCTTTGATATGAGTACTCCCTCTGTTGGCACAGATCACAATCTGTTCATGCTTACTTACCCTATGGGATTTGATTTCTCATAAATCCTCCCCAGAAGACCATTCCAGGGTTCTGAAGATTATTCTCTGCATCTTTGGTCTTTGAACTGGCTAGTTGTTCCCTACGCCAAGAATGCTCTTCCTAGGACATACCTCTACCTTTTAGAAATTCTGGTTTCTAACAAAACTCAGTTCAAATACCACTTCTACTAAAAAGTTTTCCTTAATTCCTTCCTAGCTACTAGTGCCCACCCCTTCAAATGTGCCTATTTACTTCTTGATATGGAGTTTTTATATTCATATATGCATATTCATGCATATATGCTAGATATAAATATACACATACTAAATATTAAATAGATTGCAGATAAAGAAATAGAGAGCAATAACAAGATAAAAGGTAAAATAGAGAGATGAGAGAAAGATATAGATAGAATATATAGGTAAATAATATAGATAGATGAAAAATGACAGCTAATAGTTAAAGAAAGATAAAAATACAGAGACAGATAGATAGATAGACAGTCTCCCTCCAGAGAAGACAAGTTCTTTGTGGCAGAGTCTGTTTCATTTTTATCTGTGTTATCCCTGCACTTAGCATTGAATCTGCCACATAGCAGGCATTTAGTAAATGCTTATTGATTGATTTGAATATTTGTTGGACACCAAAGCAATAAGATGCCACATTTTTCAGTCAGGTCAGTGTCATGGTCACATAGATGACTTATTCCGGTTTCACAGATAGTAATTTAATTATTACATAGAAAAATTCAAGGATCACCAGAGGAGATAGATTTCATGTTGAGGAGTGACAGGTTCTTTTTAAATATTTTGTCTAATTTTTGTTTCCTTCAAGTCTAGAATTACATTACTCTTTTAGTTAGAGCAGTCTTCTAACATTTAATAGCAAAGTCACTTAAACTTGAGCTTCTGCTCATTTATTTCTAAGACAAGAATGGTGTCATCTCTAATATCTACTTCATAGGATTATTGTGAGGCTCAATGAGATAATGTGGATAAAGCATATTCAAAATTATATATATATATATATATATATATATATATATATATATATATAAATTTCCTTTATTATTACCAGTCCCTTTTCAGTTATCATCTTTTTAGATCAGAATCAGGTTTAGATGATAGGTGCACAGATATCATTTATGTAACTATAATCTAATGACTCTATCTATCTATCTATCTATCTCTATCTATTATCTATCCTCCTACCTACCTCTATCATTTATCAGAGTTTAATCTCAAGAACTTCCTTAGAGTTTTATTCACCCATTGATGGAAAGGTTATGTATGGACTTTCCAGCAGCTTTTCCATATTCTCTCTATTTAATTGCTTCCCCCTTGCTTTCCTTTTTCTTTGCACATCTCTGTTTATACTTTACCTATGTTTTCATATTTCATAACAAATAGATTCTCTTCTAAGTTTTTAGTTTGGACTCTTGGCACACTGAATGCCAGTTTTATTCAGTTCTCTAGATGAAATAGGTGAATGGTTCAAAGTAGAAGTTATTTTAGTGGCAAGTGTAAAGATAGCACCATCTACTTCCTACACTTTATATCACTTAGCCTGAAATCAAGTTACCTCCTTAGAGCAGTTGAATTAGGTTATATTTATGATATTGCCACAGAGTGGCACTGTTGCCCCTGAAAGACAACAGCTTTCCATAGTCAACTGACTGATTTGAAGCTATTGGAAAAATTTTCTAGAATTTAGGATGGGGTTATTGATTTTGCATTTCTTTTAAATCATTGAAAATGTGAACACTACTCAGCTTCTTAGCTACAGAGACATTGATCTGAAATCGGTTGGAAGTCAATCCATAGGATTTTTCTAAAAGTGAGTGATAAAAATGGGGAGGGGAGAAATATAGTTACACTTATGAAGTTTCTTGCAAAGGTTTTTTTCAAAGTATCAGTGATCTTTCAGCATTTCTAGGGAGAGAATTAACACATTCATTGCTGAAATCCACATTTAATGAGAGGTAGAAGGTGGGGCAGTGATAAATTCTTTCCTTATTAAATTCCTTTTTATTTTTCAGGTTTTATTCAGTCATGTTCAACTCTTTGTAACCCCATTTTGAGTTTTCATGGTAATATACTGGAGTGGTTTGCCATTTCCTTCTTCAGTTCATTTTACAGATGAGGAAACTGAAACAAACAGGGTTAAGTGACTTACCTAGGGTCACACAGCTAGTTAATACTTGAGGCTGGATTTGAATTCAGGAAGATGAATCTTATTGGTTATAAGTCCAGCTACTATACCACCTTGTTGCCCTTAACCCTATCCATTCTTTAAAAATAGGTTTGTGTCTTTTCTTCCATGAAGCCTTCTCTGCATTTCACCTTTGTAAGAATTGTCTCCCTTTGAAGTTATATAATACTCTGCTTTGTTCCTTTCTTGTGAAAATAATAGGCCAGACTCAACTCTGGTTAGTTTACTGGTTGGCTCCAGAGTGGAATGAAATTAAATAAATCTAACATTTAATTAAAAAAAGAATTACCTAACAAAAGCATAGAAAGGGAGAAAATATATACGATGATTCTTTTGAGTCTCTGAATTAGATATGGTGGCATAGTTTGTGAGAAGTTCCCATTCATTCATTGGGCACTTGGATTTAGATGACCAGAAACAATTGTTCATATAACAATAGCTTCAAACCTAATTGGTTCCCTTGGATCTTGACAGTTTCATTAACTCTTTTATTTTCTTTGGTTTTGGGGTTTAAGTGATTTGCCCAAGGTCATGCAGCTGAGTAAATACTATGTTAAGTGTCTGAGTTTGGATTTGAACTCAGGTCCTCCTGACTCCAGGGCCAGTAATCTATTCTTTGCTTCCTGTTCCCCTGTTTCATTACTTGTTTTTTTAGTTTTTGCAAGGCAATGGGGTTAAGTGGCTTGCCCAAGGCCACACAGCTAGGTGATTATTAAGTGTCTGAGGCCAAATTTGAACTCAGGTACTATTGACTCCAGGGCTGGTGCTCTATCCACTGCACCACCTAGCCGCCCTTCATTACTTCTTAAAAAAAAACAATTAATCCCAGCCTATATGACAGAGTCCTTAGTGGATGTTAATCCTATCATTCCATCTCTTTATGTAAAAGTCTTGAAGGTCTTCTAGAGAACATTCTACCACTTTAATGACCCTAAGGTTGTTACTAAATAACCCTGGCCTTGGGAAATAAGAAGTTTAACATGGAGAATACTGGAGGAGGAGGAGCTTAGTTTGGGTTAGAAAGTTAAAAAAAAGCTAAGAAGCAAAGTAATTACTTCTTGCAGAAATGATGGAACTTAGTGACTGCCACTGCCCTTTCCTAAACACTACTGACGACACTGATCCACTGCCAGTGTCCACAGATCAGGCTGTCCTTGCTCCTGGGTTGGTCTACAGTTGATGGCCACATAGAATGATTCATAAAACTCTTTCAAATGCTTAATCAATGTACATTTATTAAGTGCAAGGAATTAGGATTATGTTAAACTCTGGAGATACAAAAAAAAGAGGCAAAAGACAGTTCCTACCCACAAGGAGTTTACAATCTAAAGATTGTAACAACTTCAAGGATTGACTTCAGGATTTAGATTTCTCCTCTTCTTGATGGTCAAATATGTTTTCACTGATTTTTGAGGAAAAACCAGCCTAGTCTACAAGGGAGGGAACTTATTAGATACTACCCCTACAACATTTCTATGCTTCATTTGTTTTGCTTCTCTTTTATTGATATCCTTTGAAACCAATATTGATCCTTCTTAATCTAACTACTTTCATTTATAGTTGTTATCTGGAAATCTAGATAGATTGATTTATGAATCATTTACTGAACCAGTGAACCTAATGGATATGTTCATACGATTTAATACCCTTCTTTTGATGAAGTTTCCCTAGAAGTCATTCTAGAAGCTCACTCCCTTTGGATAAATGGCTCACCCTTTCCAATCACCTCACTCCCACTCTCTTTGGTTGTGTGAGGTTTGTTTTTCAAATTGGTGAGGCAAATGAAAGCAGCCAGAAAGCAAAAATTAAAAGGAATCAAAAGTTCTACTTTTGCTTCTTTGTAGGCAAATGTATTTTTAACAGCTTATGATTTTATTCCTAGAAGTATATATATATATTTCAAATTCAAGCTTGTATAATAATTTTATATAATAATTGCACAATAATAAATATTATCAAGCTTGTAAAGTTCAATACTAATTTCTCCTCATTGCCCAACTCTTCTAAATTAGCTCCAAACTTCCAGATTAACTTTAATTGACCATAGTCTTTTAGGGATCAGATCTTTCAAGGAATTAGAAATCTACCTTCCCTTATCTTTGAATCTGAAAAATAAGCAAACTATGGGAAACATCTCCAAATATATTGGATAACATTTCTAAAAGGAAAAACACAGAATAAACATTGAGATAAGTAAAAGAAAAATATAAAAGTTTCTAAATCATCCTACTGCCTTCTGAAGTCTCTGAGCAAAATTCAATAGAAGCATATTTCTCTTTCTGTGTGTGAGGGAAACAAAGGCATTGTGACTTGCGGTCCTTGAAAGCCTGACCTTTTAGCAATAACATTTTGCTTTGCCCACATGAACTTTTTCCTAGTCTGCTATAATTCCTTAGTCCTCTTCTCAGAAATCAAAGAGTATGATCTACTTCATCCTTTCAGTTTCACATGTTTTCCCCAAAAGGATGTGATGACCCTCCTTATATCTTCATGCTTGTAATACTTTTCATATCCCATATGCCAAGACTTTTTCCCCCCAAGTATTAGGTTTGTAGTCAGAAAGATCTGAGTTCAAAACTAACCTCAGACAGCAACTAGTTATATGACCCTAGGCAAGTCTTGTTTACCTCAGTTTCTTCATATGTAAAGAGGAGATAATAATAGCACATAACTACCAGGGTGGTTATGAAGACCAAAAGATATAATAATTGTAAAATGCTTAGCACAGTACCTAGTTTACAGTAGGTTCTATATACATGTTAACTATTAAATTTATTATTATTATTATTATTATTATCATCATCATCATTATTACTATTCCCAAGGATCAATGGTACTTTGGGTAGTCTGTTCTTAGATCAAATCTGAAACCTCTTTAGAGTTTAGGGAATCCTATCTTTTGGGAAGACTGTTGCACTTGCAGATATTCTCTGCCTATTATCTCTCTCTCTCTTTGTTCTATGTATAAGTATACATTATTGCAGTATTATTCATTGCTCTCCTTGATCTACAATTTTTGAATTGCTCATATTTTTCTTTCTTCATGCTATGAATTGTTCAGTCATTCCTTAAATGGATTGGTACCTAACTTTTTCCCATTTTTTTAAATAAACCATCAGAATACTACTCTGTATATTTTGGCATGTACAGAACTTTTCTTTTTCTCTACCCTCCGTGGGGTACCTGTTTAGTTGTAGGATTGATTGTTGGCTCAAAAGATAAGAATAGTTTATTGCCTTTTCTCACATAACTCAAAAATTGTTTTCCAGATCAGTTGGATTCATCCACAGCTGTGCAACAATATATCAGTGTACCAATTTGTCCATAACTTCTCCAACACTATTTCTATCTCTTATCATAATTGCCTATTGTGAAATCCAAGAGTTGTAATTTGCATTTTTTATTAATAGTGACCTGGAACATTTTTTATAAGGTTGTTGATGGTTCAAAATGATCTTTTGAAAAGCTTGTTCATATCCTTTGACCATTTGTTGATTGAAGAATGGCTTTTAAATGTCAATTTATAAGTAAAAAAATAAATTTTATAAATTATGTAAATTCTTTGTGAATCTTGTTTCTTCTCCCCTCAATAGTTTCTTTTCTTACTCATGTTATCTGTTTTGTTTATTATAATGTTATTTTGGTTTTATATAATCAAATTGTCTATTCTGTCTTTAGTTTTCTTCTTTTTTTGGTTTTTGCAAGACAATGGGGTTAAGTGACTTGCTCAAGGTCACACAGCTAGATAATTATTAAGTGTCTGAGTCTGAATTTGAACCCAGGTCCTCCTGACTCTAGGTTCGGTGCTCTATCCACTGTGTCACCTAGCTGCCCCTTAGTTTTCTTCTTTATCAATTATATAGTTATAGATATTATCACATATTAGAGATCTTCAAGGTATTTCCTTCCACATTACTCTAACTTTTTTATGCTGTGACTTCTTTTTTCGTTTTTTTTAGGTTTTTTTTTGCAAGGCAAATGGGGTTAAGTAGCTTTCCCAAGGCCACACAGCTAGGTAATTATTAAATGTCTGAGGCCTGAATTGAATCAGGTCCTCATGACTGCAGGGCTGGTGCTCTATCCACTGAGTCACCTAGCCACCCTCCACTGTACCACCTAGCAACCTGTGCTGTGACTTCTTAAACTTAGATCATATCCATATGGCTTGTATTAACAAAAATTAAAATACAATAGAATACATATGTTACACATTGTCTTCTAAGTTAATCTATAGCCCATGGGGATCTTTATGTTGGGTTAGGTGACCGCTGTTCTAATCTATACCATTCAAATAAGATCTTTACCAAACAGGAAAAAAAGTGCACAATAAAAAATAATTAGCTATGGGCCACATTCAGTTTTCTAGAAATTAGAGCTGAGGAGCAGAAAATACAGCCTTTAGTAATATAATACATTCTACGTATAGAATCACATTCTGTCCAAAGGCAGAGTCCAGAAATTTCACTTTCTTTTTGGATCTTACATTTAGTACAGCTGGTCTATTGGTTCACATGAAAGTGTGTAAGTTTTGGTTCACAGGTGGTAGAATTTTGCTACAGACTTCTTCACCTTACTCATACTCATGTCCATGACTCTCAAACCATAGGAATTATTTACTGACCTTCCTTTAAAACAAAGACAAACAATAACAGACAATCTTGATATTTATCTATATGTGCCAGTTTTGGCTCCTTCCTTTAGACTCCATTGCAATAGATTATAAAAAACTCTGTAAATTGTCATATCTTGTTTTCCATCTTTCACTAGCTATGTGACCATGGGCAAGTCCATTAATTTCTCTGGCCTGCAGTTTCCTCATCTGCAAATGAAGGCACTGGGATAGATGTCTGGTAACTTCTAGCTTTAAATCTATGATTCTCTGATGAATATTGAAATGCTAATTCACTAAAACCTCCAGGTCTTTTTTTTTTTCAAAGAAACTCCAGTTTAATCACATCTCTCCCATCTTGTGAAGTTGATGCTTTGAGCCTACTTTTTAAGTCTGCTGATATACTGGCCTTATCCCTAATCACAGCTTCAATTTTTTTTTCTGCATTCCACCTGACTGCTTGTGAAATGCATCATTTCAGCAGGTGACTTTCTTTATCAGTTAGGATTCAAGGATGGAAGAAAAAAAAGGAAAAAAAAAAGATGAAGTGAGGTGAAGAGGAATAATCCCAGTACATAACATACTCATTTTAAACTATTTCAAAAGTAGGATGCTTGGAGACATCATATCTCAGTCTCAGATCTTAGTTCTGGATGGGTCACTGATCCTTCAGCAGTTTTATCACTGAAGGTGACTTCCTGTCATTAGAGTCTGCTTTCTTCAAATTGTGAGTGAATTATCTCCAGAAAACACATTTCTTTTCTGATCTAATTTCTTCCCGATCTCCTGTGACCTCTGGGGAAATCCTACCCTCTATTTCCAAGTT
Source organism: Macrotis lagotis (assembly GCF_037893015.1). Taxonomy (NCBI): domain Eukaryota; kingdom Metazoa; phylum Chordata; class Mammalia; order Peramelemorphia; family Peramelidae; genus Macrotis; species Macrotis lagotis. The sequence goes on from NC_133661.1 coordinate 253,380,175, forward strand.
AATGTTTATAAAGTTTGCTTCAAAATTAGGTACCAATAGGCAATGTGATATTCTCCAAAAACTCCATTTTTATGCTCAGCAAAACCAGGTCAGGTGGTCTATGCCCATGGGCCCAGTTTGGCACCCTTTTGCAATGTAACTAAAACGATTTGGAGGAGGGGCAGGGAAAGGAGATAAAATGAAAATAGGAAAGGCAGTAGAGATGCAGATCTGAGGATTCTAAACTGGAGCATGTTAGTAAATGTTTGACAACTCATTAGCGGGAAGGGAAGGAAGAGGGAGAAGAGAAAGAAGAGAAGGAAAAGGAGAGGCAGAATGTATGCAATCCACATTTTTAAGGTTAATCTGAATTATTAACATTTTTCCATTACTTTCCCAAATTTAGACACTCAACAAACCAATAAACCAGTCCTTCTGCCTCAGTTTCCTCATCTATAAAAATGAAAATGATAACCCTACCTCTCAAGATTGTTGTGAGACTCACATGAGATGATACTTGTACAGTGTTCAGCATAGAATAAACACCATATAAATGTCATCTATCAATCTACTATTTTATATTATTATTTACATTGATAATACATATATATATAATTTACATTATTTGATATTGTAATTCATAATAATTCACATTATTAGATATGGAAATAAATTTACATTATTAGATAATGAAAATAAAGAAACACTAGATGTTGTTGTTCAGTTGTTTTTCAGTAGTGTCTGACTCTTCATGACCCCATTTGGAATTTTCATGGCAAAGATATTAGAGTGGTTTGACATTTCCTTTTCCAGATCATTTTACAGATAAAGAAACTGAGGCAAATAGGGTTAAGTGACTTGTTCAGAGTCACATAACTAGTAAGTGTCTGAGGCCTTATTTGAACTCAGGACTATGAGTCTTCCTAACTCTAAGATTGGTACTCCATATTCTGTATCACCTAAATTGCCCAAAGCTCTGGAAATATGGAAATTATCATATCCTTGTTTGTAAAATGAAAGAATAAAATCTCTGAAGTCTCTATCAATGCTTATAATGGAATACTTGGACCTTGGGAATACTCAGTAAACCCCTGAATAGGTTCTTAGTATATAATTATAATAGACAAATATTCTTTGGAACAGATCCAGTAACCCAATTGTACCACCTGGGACCTGTGTTGTTTGTTTGCCTCTGTGCAGAGTATTATCATTTCTTAATCCTAGGGTCATTTAAATTCAATTAAAATGCATTAAAATGTTAATCATAGAACATCCATTTCTTTGACTACCAGTCTTTATAAAAGTAAAAAATGGTTCCCCATGCCTGATATAGGTTAGATAGATAGAGGACATATTAATGACTTACTATGTTTCAGGGACTGTGTTAAATGCTAAGGATCTAACAAATATTAAGGTAGTTCTTATCTTTAAGGAATTTATTTCCTTTCTATCCCCCAAGGTAGCATAATGAGGACAATATCTCTCCCTCCCTAGGCTTGGTGGTCTAGGGATCAGCTAGATAACATTAGATCTTACCATAAGAAACCAGGAACCCAGTGGCAGAGTCCAAGTTATCTGAGAAGTGGGAAATGAGGATGGTGGCTGAGAAAATGTCCATATGATATTATGTTTTCCACATTCTTTGTGGAAAAGTTTATGCCCTCACCCACACCTGGAATGAACTCACCCCTTACCTATTGCTGCCTTTTCTTCAAGCCTCAGTGGTCAAGTCACTTCCTATAGGGATGTGATCCCTCAAGTTGACAGAACTGTCTCCTATCTCAGATGACGAGGTATATACTTATCTGCTCACATGTTTTATCTTCCCAGCAGAAGTTAAGCTTTTTGGAGACAAATTTGATTCTGCCTTTGTATCTATCTACAATGTCTTCCACAAAGTAAATGCTTGTTGGAATAGATCACAGTGGGTCATAGCAAATATGGTGTTGTTATCAACTATAAATTGCTCTTCTTTTCACTTAAAAAAAACTAATAATAGAACAGTAGAACAAAAAAATCAGAATGAAAATTCTGTAACACACTTTAATTAAAAGATATACACAAATTTAGATATTCAAAACTGCTAAATAGGTCTATAAATAAGTAGGGTGGGGTCACTCATTAAACAAAATGGTTCACAGTTAGAATCCCTTGATGAGGTAAGTTGCAGTGATGAATTTGAAACAGATTCAGTCTGAAAAAAATATTTACATATGACTTTTTCAGGGAACTAGTGAAGTATAATTTATTATTTTATTATCTACTAAGGGAAAAGGCAACCTACATGATTCTAAGATTCAGAAAACCTGGATTCCTGTTAAGCCTCTGCTTTGGAGAGGCATATGACCATGGGCAGAATCTATTTTTTGCATTTCACTATAACATCTGTGAAATGGAAATAATGTCTTCCTTCTCTCATAGGATCATTGCAAAGATTAAAAAGATAATAGATAGTATTTCTTCTTTTGAAATTAAGAGATCTGACTTTTGGCTTATGTATAAGTTTCTGCATTTATACTTAACTACCCAATTTCCTTGTTACTTCCATCTTCTTCATTTAGGAGAACAGTCTTCACACTGTCCAAAGTAAAACAAACACACAGATAAGAGAGAACTGAAGGCAAAAGTAAGAGATGAGATTTGCAACAGTCCATCTAATTGCTATAAATGACTTTCAGACCCTAAGAATAGAATGATTTATATTCCAGAGTACCAAAAGAACTTGCTGAAATGATCAAAGAATTACTGTTGAGAAATTATATTGATAAGGAGAGGGTTCAGAAGATTACAGACAGGAAGATGGTGAGCCAGTTTTACAAAAGGAGAAAACAGATGATTTTAAAAACTACAGAACTATTAGCTTGATGTCCATTCCCAGAAAAATTCTAGGAAAAGTTATTGAATAGATGGTCTAGAGCATGACATAAAATTGATCATCTCTACGAGCTGGGCTTAGCTGCTGTCCAACAATGGAGAAGGAAGTCTTGTGGAACAAGTAGCAAGTTTCATGTCACTACAATTATAGAATCATGGGATTTTAGAGTTGGGACGGACCTCCATGACCATACAGTACATTTCGCATCTGAAGAATTCCAATTAGCATTAATTTGACAAGTAGTTAATCTAGTCTTTGTTGGAAGACTTCCAAAAAAGGGGAAGGCAGACTATTTGACTTTTGGATAGCTTTAACTGTTAGGCAGTTTTTTCAGAAATCATGTCTAATTGTCTTCTCCTTCTCCTCTCCTCCTTTTTCTTTCTTCTTTCTCCTGCTAACTTTTACTCAGTGCTTTTGAATTTGCTCTCTAGGGTCAAAGAAAAAAAGTCATAGAATCACAGAATTTGAAAATTAGAAAGCACCTTAGCTCTTATCTATTCCAAACTATAAGTTAAAGCATTCCCTACTATATTTTACCTGACAGGAAACCACTCAATTTCATTGTTGAGTCTTGCACATCTCTCCTAGATTGACTTCTCTTGTAGAGGTTTGATATCCTAGCTATCTGAAATATGCTTCCCTAAAATTTAGGTTGTTTGTCAAACTAGCTTTTCTCCCCTCTAATGTGAACTCTGTGTGGGAATGATAATGTTCTCCACTACTTGAGATTTGCCTCATTTCCACCCTAGGAACCAGTAACATCCTGAGAGTGAAAATGAGGTAAAAATATATTCTCTCTTTATTAATTTTTCCTAAAGCCTCTATATTTTCTCTGCCCCCAACCAAATAGACACATGCTTTCAGGGGAAGAGCGTTCTGTTGGTTGAGATAGAAATTCTTTAGTCTATTATAAGCTGTGGATTAAAGAAGAATTGTGTCTTAGAGAGAAAGCACTATTTTCCTTATAGAAGATCTCATTAGAAATAGGATATGCACAATGGTAAAATGAGAGAACACCCTTGGTGAGGTAGTCAAGATATGACAGGTAAGAATAGTGATCAAGGAAATGTCTCTATATAATTGAGAAATGAGTAGGAGACTAGAGAATAGGTGGAGAACATTACCATTCCTTCTAAAGTTCATAATGAGAGAAAAGCTAGTCTGATGTCAAGGTGGAGGCTGGCAGAGAGCTATTCCCAAGAAAGAATTTGATCGAAGCTGCCCCTATCTCTTATCAATAATGAAGGAATCAAAGACTCCAAGGAGAGGCAGTGGTGATGATGTTTGCCTATCTTTTACTTCTAGTTTCTAGCTCTAGTTTCCTGAAAGGATAACAATTTGTCAACTCCAAAGCACATCTGTTCTTTAAAGTTTGTTTACATTTCTGTTTAATTAGTATAGAATGCTGGCTTAAGAAAACTTTGATCATTTCATAACCATGAAAGAAAAAGTTAGAGAGGAGGGCAGTGACTATGTTGGAACTTGTTGGGAAAGCTTCCATCAACTCCATCAGGACCTATGGGGAGAAAATTCTATTAATTTTATATATTATAACCTTTTCAATATAGAGTAGGAAAATAAATCCAGTTTCTCATCTCCCACTCAAAACCCTAATTCAATTGCAGTTGTTGTTTGGTAGATAACATTGTTTTACTCCCTGCAAGCTTACATACTTTTCCTCACTGGGGTAGAGCCCAGAAAGAGTATAGCTGACCAGGGAGAAGATGACACTTGGTAGAAGAAAAATGAGGTGACTGAAAAGTCACTGATGACACACTCATTTCAAGGGTAGATACCAGAGGAGAGTGAGAATTCTATTCCTCATGAAGGTGCCGTGTGAATATTTTGAAAAGTTGAGTCAAAAGACTGAACAGTTTACTTTGTCTCACAGAATTCCAAATGGTTTTCCAAGAAAATTGGAAAAATTCACAATGCAATAATCCACTAGTGTTATTAATAGCCTTTCCAATACTTTCTATCCTTTATCCATTTTGTCAATTTGTGGGTATGAGGTTAAATTTAGGAATTATTGTAGTTTACATTTCTTTTATTCTTAAATAGTTTGAGGACTTTTTTCATATATAGTCTTGAAAGATTCAGGAACTTTCTTTTGAAAATAGTTTGTTCTTATCTGGTGAACAATTACTGAAAGGGGAATGGCTCTTGGTCTTATAATGAAATTCTCTAATTACTGGAGTCAATAGGCTTTATATAAGATATTGATACAAAGTTTGTTTTTTCCTCTCTCATCAGTTTCTATTCTTACTCTAGTTATATTGTTTTGCTCATGGAAAAAGTTCTTTAACTCAGTGATACCTTATTAGTACTAAACACCAAAAAAATCAAAGAAAGAAGGGTTCATATGTACAAAATATTTATAGCACTTCTTTTAGTGGTGGCAAAGAATCAGAAACTGAGGGAATGATCATTAACTGGAAATTAGTAAACAAGTTATGATATACAAATATGATGAAATTCTGCTATATTACAAAAACTGGTGAAGGAAATGATTTCAGAGAAATTGGGAAGACTTGACTAAATTGATATGGAGGAAAGTGAGCCGAATCAAGAGAACAATTTATACAATAATGACAATATAATAAAGACAATCAACTCTGACAGACTTAGGAGCTCTGATCATTACAATCACCAATCATATTCTAGGTAAAGAGAGAAAGTATTCTTGAAATGGGGTAAAGAATGGTGTAGTGGCTAAAAAGCTGACCTCTTTCATGTAAGAAGCTAAGATCAATAGGTGATATATTGTAGAAGGAAAAGAAAAGAGGGTTCAAGGTTTACCAGATCATTGATGATCTCTGTGTAAAGTGCTTCTCAAGGGTCATATTCAAGTTGGTAAAGAGATGAGAAAAACCACAGATGTATTGGTATACATTTTTAATCTTCCTGAACAGATTTTTAGTCATTTCTTGGGGTCATTTTCTATCTTTTAAAAGATTTAATCATAATTTTTATTGAAATGGTAGAATATAAATTTCTTGACAGTAGGGATTGTTTCATTCTTTGCATTAATATCCCAGTTCCTAGCATAATACTTAGTACTTTGTAAGGATTTAATAAATAGTGCTGATTGAATGAATAATTGATTGATTTTGGCAGCAAGAGAACTCAATAGATATCTGAATAATTCCATTTTCCCATTGTTATTACATTATGCTTCTGAAATAGGTTTGTGATCTGTTTCCCAAACTCCTCAATTCATGACTCTTTCTGTCCAGGTGACCAATAGTATATTTTGATGAAAAGATCACTTCTGTTTCTCCTTCCTTTGATTTTCACTCAAATGCTCACCACTGTGCTTCCTCCTTCTGGTTCTGGAATTTCTTCACATGAGCATACCTTCCTAACATATTTAATAACCAGGTATGGAGTTCTAGCTAACCTTGATGGATTGATCATAGCCCTCTGGAGCAGAAGAGCTAACTACGATGTGCTAACTAAGATAAAGAGAGAACTAGCAAACTTCTGTCCCTCAGTCCTCTCTCTCTCTACTGGGGATTGAGTACCACTAGAATTTCTGGATTTATGGACCTACCCAATTAAAATCGTTAATCCAACCTCCTTTTGTTCATGTTATGTTTTTAATGAGTGCTAGCCCCATGACTTTGGTACAGTGTATAGAGTACTGGGCCTGGAATCAGGAAGACCTTAAGTTTAAAACTGGCCTTGGACATTTACTAACTATGTGATCTGGGCAAGTTACTTAAAACTCTATTTGCCTCAGTTCTTTATCTGCAAAAAAGAGCTGAACAAAGAAAAGGCAAACTAATTCAGTAACTTTGTCAAGAAAACCCCAAAATGGGTCATGAAGAGTCAGGCATGACTGAAATGACTCAGTAGCAACAACAAAATTCTAAGGGATGAACGTGCATTTGGTTATACTGTAAGCAGTAGGTTTTTTTAAGAATATAGAATCATTATGTAACAGAGAGAAACATATTAAATAAGCTTTTGTTTTTGCCATCTTTAGGTTTAATTCCCAATCACAGGATAATGAAGGAGCATTACATTTATAATGCTAGTTCCAACTTCACCACCCTTTTACCTATCCTGCTTTTTAAAGATAAAAATAAATGTAATCTAGAGTCTAATCCAGGGATGGATTGTATCCAACCAATTCTCAAGAACATCATTTTACTTCTTTTTATTTTTTTTAGGTTTTTTTCAAGGCAAATGGGGTTAAATGGCTTACCCCAGGCCACACAGCTAGGTAATTATTAAATGTCTGAGACTGGATTTGAACCCATGTACTCCTGACTCCAGGGCTACTGCTTTATCCACTACGCCACCTAGCTGCCCCTATTTTATTTCTTGAGTTAGCAACTGTAGCTCCTTTTGTTTCTTACTTAAACTTCTCTGTTTGTTTGTAGTCATTTGAGTTCCTGGTGGTTTTTTGTTTTTTTTGTTTTTTGTTCTTGTTCTTATTGTTCATTCCCTTCCTTGATTCTTATCTCCTAGAAATTTCTCAGTGTCTCAGCTGCTATTCTTCTTTCACTGTAGCTGAGCTTTTTAGTGTATAGGTTAATGGATATACTCAAGGTAGTTTTCTTCATCCTCATCTTTTTTCATTTACAGTTCTGCTAACTTGATTTTCAAGATCCCTGGTAAATACATTTTTATGGACCTTTGTTAAGAGTCTCTATATCGGGGGCGGCTAGGTGGCGTAGTAGATAAAGCACTGGCCCTGGAGTCAGGAGTATCTGGGTTCAGATCCGATCTCAGACACTTAATAATTACCTAGCTGTGTGGCCTTGGGCAAGCCACTTAACCCCGTTTGCCTTGCAAAAACCTAAAAAAAAGAGTCTCTATATCTTAAGATACTGCCCAGAGACCAAAGTACATTACCAAATATCACATTCTAAGGTAACTGTCCATTTATGATTGTTTTCCCCCTCTGCATCTTTTGCCTTCAAAAGGCAATGAAAAAAAAGCACTTGTGTTCTCGTGGCCTTTAGTTTCTTTCTCAACACTATGTAATCTTAGGCAATGCTTTTTTAAGTTCCTTATCATAGTATCATTTGTGTCTCTGTGAATCACTAGAAATTGTTAGTAGCCATCTAAAAATGATAGCAGAGGCCGGGTGACTGTCCACAGTACCAAGGATACAGTAAAAAGAATTTCTGCATTAGGAGAAGTTAGACTGGATGATATGATCTCCTTCAACTCTTCATTCTGGAATTTTATGTATAATATATACCTATTTGTGATAAATCAGAACTATGATGTCTCCTTTCACTTTTTTTCCTCTCCACACTGTCAGAATATCAACAGATTCTTTGATAATAATGATGATATAAAGCTCAAAATTTTAAAATAGTGATAAATCTATCTGTATTTGCACATACTTTGAATTTGCTTGTGAACTCATGAACTTTGGATACAAAAATACAAATACCTCAGGTATATATAACAATTATGCATGGGGGGAAAGTGAAAATGTCTTAGTACAAAAAGTGATTGCATAGGAATGATGAGGCTTTCATGTGTAGAACAAAACTGACAGCTGATGCAACTACCATAACCACTATGCCACAGTCCCCGGGGGGAACATTTACAAATTGCAATAGCCTTGACCATACAGTAGTAGCACACATGCCTTTCTATTCCCTGACCACCCACAGCCACAGAGTACACCAATCTCTACAGTGATTTTTACAGCAATAAACACTTCACTCTCTTGAAATAAACAGCTTAGTTGATGTTTTGCTAAATAATATCTTCCCACTTTCCACTTTGTCAGTCAATAGCTTTTCCTCTGGGCCCTGTGATAATCCCTAAAAAAAAAAAATCACCTGCCTCTTCCCTTTAACTTCCTTTCCATTTATTTTATCTGATCTTCTGAACTCATAAAATGTTCCCAATTTTCAATTAACCTTATATACAAATAAAGGGCCCTATGGTATGGTGGTTACAAGTCCTGTCCCTTACTGCCCACATACTGTCATTCGATCCTCACAAGTCACTTAACTTCACAATACTGCTGGTAGCTTTAACACTCTAAATTGAATAGCAAATGCAAATCTTCATTGGTAAAGCAAGTTTCCTCATTGGTAATGCTCTATAGCAGGGATGGGGAACTCTTTTAAGTCAAGGGCCATTTGAATATTCATAACATCACTCAAGGACCACACAAAATTGTCAACTTAAAAATTAGCCTGCTCTATTTGGTCAAATATTTAATTAACTCACCCCCCAAAAGGTCCAAATTTATTTAATTTTGGGTTAATCTGTGGTTGCCTTGGCAGTGCCAGACCATATGATTCCACAAAACTTGCAGGCCAAATGTTCTATGCCTCTGCTCCATACTAATGAAATCTAAGATCCAGTCCATAATTGTATATGAAATATATGCATGTACATGTTTACATTTATTTGTTAAGATGTTTATATGTATATATTACATACATATAGATTAGATATATATGTATTATATATATTAGTTCTTATATATTTTTCTACACTATTTTATTGGAAATTTTAAAAATTACATATATAGTGGCTAGCTATTAAGAGTAATATCTACGTATAAAACATTTTATTGGCAACAATACTGCAATGCATCAATAATTCATTCTTTTTTGGTATGCATTCTTTATTAACTTGTGAAAACTGAAATTCTACTTAATTTTAGTAGATAATGTTTTTTAGTTGTTGGGAATAAAAAGTAATTTTAAAAAATTATTGCTTATTAGTCAATCTCCTAGTGATAGGCCTTTCCAAGTTTAGTGAGTGAGATTGTTCCACAGATAACAAAGATTCAGTTCATCATTATTTTGTTGTTGTTCAATCAGTTCAGTCATGTTCAACTCTCTGTGACCCCATTTGAAGTTTTCCTGATAATGACATTGGAGTGGGTTGCCATTTACTTTTCCAAATCATCTTAGAGATGAGGAAACCCAAGAAAACAGGGATAAGTGACTTACCCAGGGTTACATAGCTAGCAAATTGCTGGTGGCAGACTTGAATGAGTCTTCCTGACTCCAGGTCTAACTTGTTATTTACTGTACTACCAGCTGTCCCTGCCCATACTCAAAACCCTTCTAGCTTAGTAGGATCTTCTAGAGTTTAAAATCTAGTCCTTTGAGATTCCATGATGCCTGGCAAGCAATAATACAGTATGAATGTACAAATAATCCCTTCCACATTGCAGGGGGAAGGAGCACAGACCCCTGCAATCTTGAAGATCCATGTAAAAGTTTTTGGCCTTTCTGTTGTACCAGAGTATTATTCTGAATTATTATGGTATTAAAAAGATGAAAAATACAATAAACATAATTTATGCATTTCTGAGTTTCTGAACTTTTTCTCTGTCATCTGCCCTTCATATGTCCCCTGAGACTTCTGTTAAACTCCCCCCTCAAATTCACATTTAATTTCTTATGTCCATCAGTAATATAGTGAAACTGTGATGGGGAAAGTCACAATGTGGAAGGCATAACTGTAGTGTCCTAGTAAAGAGACAAGAGAAAGCCTACATTTATTCACTATTTTCAGATTTATATAGCTCTTTCCTTTCAACGACACTTTCGGATAGATGATTCCTGCATTAATGGCTGATTTTTAAAGAAGAAACTGGAACTTGGAGAAGTTTGTTGTTTTTTCTTTTCTCTCCCACCCCCCAAACATGCAAAAGTAAGTTTCAATATCCACTTCCAAAACCTTGAGTTCCAAATTCTCTTCTTTCCTCACACTCTACTCCCCCTCTTTAAGGAAGTAAGCTACTTGATAAAGGTTAAAATGTATAGTCATGAAAAACATTACCACAATAGTGATGTTGTAAAAGTAAGCATAACAACGCCCCCAATAGGAACCTCAAGAAAAATATAGTGAAAAAAGTATGCTTCACTATTTTATACAGGCATCTTCAGCTCCATTGTTGGGATGGATAGTATTCTTTGTCATAAGTCCTTCAGAGTTCTCTTGGGGTCACAACATTGCTGAGAAATGTAGGTTATTCACAGCTGATCTTCCTGCAATATGGCTGTTACTTTGTATACAGTACATTTCTCATTGTATCTACTCTTGTAAGTTTTTTTTTAGCTGAGAATTTTGTTCATAATTTCCCAAAACAGAACAGCATTTTATCTCAATCACATACCACAATTTGTTTAATCATTTCCCAACTGATGGGCATTCCCCTCAGAGGTTTGTTATTATTGGAAAAATAATGTTATTATTTTATCTCTAGAAAGTATTGAAGCTTAAACTCAAATTCACATTTTCTGACTTTTCCTGCAACATATTGCTGCGGGTCAAAATCTGGAAAGATTGCTTCATATACAAATAAAAGCAGGAAAGAGAAACAAAGGATTGAAGGAAAATTTGATATCTCCAGAGGATTCTACTGAAAGGTTTTTGACACTTTGCCTTTCCTTTTCCAAATCATCTGCACTAGAAACAAAAGAATGGTGAAGCTAAGGAAAACATGGGATCACAGGCTCCATCAATAAACTCCATTGTAAACACATCAGATTAGCAAAGATGATATAAAAAGAAAATAAGTGACAATTATTGGAAGGTCTTTGGGAAGACCAGCACACTAATACACTGAAGATGGAGTTGTAAAATTGATCCAGTCCTTCTCTCAAAAGAAATTTTGGAATTATATCACCAAAGTCAATAATCTGTGAATAGTTTTTCTCAATGATACTACTAATATCCAGATAACCAAAGGGGAACAAAGAAAGAGGAAAATGCTTCATATCTACATAAATATTCATAATTGTACTTTTGGGTAGTAACAAAAATCTGGAAAATAAGGTAGTGTCCATCAGTTGGCAAGTAAGTGGTGTTATGGATAAAGTTCTGGGCCTAGGGCCAAGAAGATATGAGTTCAAACCCTGTCTCAGACATTTAACTAATTGTTTGCCCTGAGAAAAACACAACCCCATTTGCTTCAGTTCTTTATCTGTAAATATTGGAACAATGGAGGAAAAAATCGACAAACCATTCTATTATCTTTGCCAAGAAATCCCCAAATGGGGTCATGAAAAGTAAAACATGGCTAAAAATTACTGAATACATATATAAGGACACATATATGTCTACATATATATATATATATATATATATACATGAGTGTATATGTATTTTCAGGGAAGAAAATAGCAAGTGATGGTGCTAAAATAAAAAGTAAGAAAGAAAAGAGAAAAAAGTTTCATTAAAACCAATTTTAAAATCATAGCAGAGAACAGGAAATTGAAGGGAAGACAACAAGGAAGATAACTTTGAAATGAATGTTTTCAGTTTATTATAAATCTATGTATATCTATATATAGATATACATGTATATTTTACAAGCTGTATATGAGAGATTCATCATTTCATATCTGGGCCTTATTTTATGTTCTTTGTATATTGAAATATTAATATTCGTTGGCATCTGTCAAATTCAGATGAATAAAAATTTACAAATTGCTAAAGCAGTAAAAAGAAAGATGTTTTACTAGATCAATGACTTCTTTGGAGACCTATCAATGTTCATATCTCATAATAGTAATCCATTATATCTGTGCATTCTTTTACAATATACATTCTTATAAACAATCTCATTTGATTCTCATAACAACCCTATGGCAGTCACTGACTCAGATATAGAGAGTCAAGAACATCTGAGTTTTAATCCTGTTTTTACTACTTATTTATTTGCTCTTGGGAAAGTTGCAATATCTCTGAGTCTGAGACTCAGTCTCTTCATTTGTAAGGTTTGAGTAGCTATTCTCTAGGGCCCCTTCCAACTTGATGTCTATGATTCTATGACCCCCTTTATAGATAAGGAAATTGAGCCCCAGATTCCCCAAGTTACTTATCCAACTTGCTTGCTGTGATTACATTGTTAAATGAGTATTCTGTTGATTGATTGTCACACCAAAAGGTGCACAGCATTAGTAATTTGTTGCCTTGTGTGGTACATCTATAACATTCTAGATTTGACATGGTGTACAAAGAAGGAACCAAAAACAGATTCATTGATGTATTTGTGTATAAAATTCCCACAGGAATGTAAATGTTGGTGGAATGAGTGATGGGGATCAGACTCCACAAATAATAAATTAATATATTTAAGAGATGATGGTGATGAAGGATTGATTATGGTTGATATGTATAGAGGTTGTCAGAAGGGATACAAAACAGGGAGACGCTAACAGTTAGGCAATTGTTTCAATATAATAATTAGTTCAAGCTGTCCCAGAATTGAAGGAACCTGCCAAAGTTTAGCTGGATGACCACTCGACAGGCATATCATATAGGATATTCCTATTCAAGCAATGGCTGGATAAAATACTCTCTGAGATTCCTTTGAACTCCTGTATCCTTTGCATCTATTAAAATAACTCAAAAAAATATTAAAGTCAATGCAGGAGCTACTAAAGGGTAGGGGTAAACAACATGTTAGTTTAGCATACCTAGGTGCTGAGATCTTTGAATTCTCCTAATTGTGATACACAATTCTTGTGATTACTGTTGTTTAGTCATTTTTTTCTGTTCTGTCTACTTCATGACCCATTTGGGGTTTTGGAGTGGTTTGCCATTTCTTTATTCACTTCATTTTACAGATGAGGAAAATGAAGCAAAACAGGGTTGTGTGTGAGGTCAGATTTGGACTCAGGTCTTCTCGTTTCCAGATCTGGAACTCTTATTTAATGTTTTTCTGGGGATGTTGAAGTAGTTTTTAATTAAAATGCTTCTAATTATAAACCTATATTCTATAAGAACCCAATAACAGGTTATTCAAGAATTATTATTTCAAGAATGTTACACTTTGCTTTTTACGTGAAGATCTCATTTTTTTGTTTTCTTTTTTTCTCATATATTTAATACTGCTTGATTTAAAATATAAGGGAGTTGGACTAGTTCACTTCCAAGATCTTGTGTCTTTTCTTCTGACATCCCTTCCATGTTCTGCAGTTCACTTAAACCTATATTTCTCTGGAAGACACGAGTTATTTTGTCACCCTCTCCAAGATTTGGCAGCTTGTTCCCTTATATTTCATGACACAGAGGGTAAGGAGAAGGAATTGGGCTACTCTGTTCCTCACTGTCACTTTCAGACCCACTCTTTAACACTCTCACTTAGCAACTTCTCCTTTAGAGTTTGTTCCATCATTTTCAGGTCCCTGTGGCTGTTGTCTGTTCATCTTCCCATCTATAGAATAGCTGTAGTACTTAACTCTTGTTTTGTAGACAAAGTGTCCTATAAATTTGGGGAAAGAGGTAAGGGATTAAATGAAATGCTCAACTTCACCTAATTCTTTGATTGTGAGTCAGGACTGAAATCCATGTTAGACCACAAATGTTCAATGTTTTCAAACATACCATATGCACAACACAGTATTCGTTTTGGTATCTTAGGGCATCTAGATGGTACAGAGGATAGAGTTCTGAAGACTCATCTTTCTTAACTTTTCTTGCTTCAGTTCCTCATCTGTAAAATGAGCTGGAGAAGGAAAGGGTAAACCACTCTAGCATCTCTGCCAAGGAAACCTCAAATGAGATCCAGAGAGTTGGAGAATTGAATAAAAACAACAATATAACACTGTGGATAAGCATTTAATGACCCAAAGGCCAGAAATGTCAAAGCTTTTCTTTAAACCTTCATAAGGTAATTGGACAGTATTTCAGATGTGTTAAATTATTGAAGTTAACACTTTAAGAAAGAAGTGAAAATAATACAAACATTTAAAGAAAATGTGTTAGTCTGGGTGAGTTACAATCACTATGGAAACTACAACATTTTTCTGATTTAAACCACACAATGTAATAAACCCATGAGAATTGAAAAAATAACACCACTCTATTACTGCTTTTGAAGTATCAAAAATAATTTAAGCATCATCCTAAACGTATGAGATTAAGTAAAAATTTATCAATGTGTGAGGAGCTGTACAGGATTTTCAGAATATACAGGGAAAAACAAAACCATTCTTGTTCTCAAGAAGCTTGCTTCTTATAATATGGAAGAAAGTTGGGAAGGATGCAGCTAAAATATGTATGTGGTTAAGTAAACACAAAGAGAGAGAGAGGAGAGAGAGAGAGAGAGAGAGAGAGAGAGAGAGAGAGAGAGAGAGAGAGAGAGTTAATTTTTTAGTTCCCTTTTGTTCTGATTCTTTTTTTTTCATAACATGTTTGTGAAATGTTTATATGGTTGTACAGGTATGGCCTATATCAGATAGCTAGCTAGCTCACTGTTAAGGGGAGGAGGGAAGGAAGGAAGGGAGGGAGAAAAATATGGAACTAAATATCTTACCAAAAAAGATGAATGTTGAAAACTATCTTTGCATGTATTGAAATAATAAATGAATTTTGAGAGAGAGAGAGAAAGAGGTTATCACAGAATAATAGATGTGACTCTTTTTAATGAATATATAAGAACTTACATAACTAAATAGTAATTATCTTGTAGTAATAGTAATATTGCTGTCTTAAAGTAATTGCCTTATGAAGTTATATAGTAATAATTGATATTTATATGTTGTTTTAGGGTTTGCAAAGCATTTTACATTTTACATATAATAATATATTTCATTCCCAAAATAACCTTTCTTTGGCAGGTGATATTATCATCATCAGTACTTTATCAATTGGGCAACTAGATGGCACAATGCATAGATTCCCAGATCTGTAGCCATCTACATGAGTTCAAATCTGGCGTCTGACACTATTTGGGTGCCCCTAGGCAAATTATTTAACCTAGTTTGCCATGGTTTCCTCATCTCAAAATTGAGTTGGAGAAGGAAATGGAAAAGGAAAAACCACTCCAGTATCTTTGCCAAGAAAACCTCACAAAGAATCAGACATAACTAAAGCTATCGAATATCAACAACAACAATTTTGCCCATTAGAATTTTGATTTTAGGGGGCAGCTAGGTGGCGCAGTGGATAGAGCACCAGTCCTGGAGTCAGGAGGACCTGAGTTCAAATCCAGCCTCAGACACTTAATAATTACCTAGCTGTGTGGCCTTAGGCAAGCTACTTAACCCCATTGCCTTGCAAAAAAACTAAAAAAGCTAAAAAACAAAAAAACCCCAAAAATCATAACACTGAGTAACTGGGAAAGTAGGGTTTATGATACATATCTTAATTCTCATTTAAGTTCTCTTTCCATTGTACTATGTCAATAGGAAGCAATTAAAAAGTTACTTCTAAAAGTTGATCTTCAAGGAATACATTAGAGACAAGAAATCCCATTATTTGTATATACAAAATTAACTTGGTTGCCTGGAAGTGACCATTCTCCTCCAGGTCCCCAACATCTCCTCTGTGACACCAACCTAGGAAGAATATCTGCTTGTAGCTGGGCCCTGCCATGCAGTCTGACACATTCCTGATGCTGGCATTCTCTGCTGAGGAGAAACCTGGCACTAATGTGATGAATTGTAGATAGGGAAGAACAGTCGCTGGCAACAGAAGTGTATAGAGCAGCTTGGGCACCACAGGCCCAAACTGTTCTTGGCTCCCGCTCTACCTCTGTTATCAACTCTTCTAAAAGCCTGGGAGCATTTGAGGATTCCTCTCTTTTATGCTAAAGTTATATATGCAGAATGCCTTCTCTTTGAGATCAGTAAAAGAGGAGGCAGCTGAAGTCTGAACCACTGAAGTCTAGGGCAGCATTTCAAGCAAAATCACAGACAGGAATATCAAGGTTATCCTCAGGTGAGTTGACTAGGCATCTTGACTATGGATGGTGATATATTCTCACTTCCTGATCACATTGATGTATTCTAAGACAAAATGTCTAGTATTGGGATGATTACTCTTTTCCTGTTGAGTTGGTCCAATTGGTCTGCTATTGCACATTCTCTCTCCTTCTCTTCCTCTTGCTTCCTTCCCTTCCTTTCTCTCTCTCTCTCTCTCTCTCTCTCTCTCTCTCTCTCTCTCTCTCTCTCTCTCTCTCTCTCTCTCTCTCCTCCCATTTTCTTTCCTTTTTCTTAGTTTCTTTTCAGATAACCCAGTTAGGAATAGTGGAATAGGACCTTGATTCTATTTTGTTGGTTTTCAGAAGTGGGGCCATGATTAAGAGGGATGGCCAAGGGCATTCATAAGAGGGACCACAGTAAAAGCATCTGTTAAGAAAGTTTTCATTAATTAAGAACAAAAGGCAGAGGTTAGAAAACAATCAGCTACCAATGTAGTTCCAACCACAAATGATGCCAGCTAGCAATATGGCAGCCTCATTCCTATGACCCAGTGGAAACTTTCTGAGAACCAGTTTGGGTTCCATGGGTAGTATGATTGCAGAGTTGAACAGCATAGACCATCAACAGGGTAGTTTTACTATACTGTCATAAAAGATCCTGCTAAATAAAAGATGCTGTAAATAATGAGTCCCTTGAAATGGTCTTATGTATTTAAATTTGCACAATTCAAAATTATCATTAAATAAAATAGAATAAGTAGTTCTAACTCAATGGAGATACGGAATGTAAATATATATTATATATATATGTGTATATATATATATATATATATATATATATATATATATGAACAATGTGACCAGGTGATATACATATGTTTTGAGTGATATCTATGTTAGGTGATATGTATGTGTGTGTGCATGTCTATCAGTTAATAACTATTTGCTAAGTGCCCAATATATATATATATATATATATATATATACATATATATACTTGTGTGTATATATGTATATGGACATATAAACACATATCTCTATAGATATTGATGGAAAAAATGAAGGAAGAAGTAACAAAAAAGTCAGGAAGGAAAGAGAAAAGAAAGAAGGAAGGAAAGAAAGAAGAGGAAACTTGGTCACAGTGACTTCAAAATATATATATAAATATATAAATACATATACATATATGCAGATAGATGGATAGATGTATAATCTACTAATACTAGTTTTGCAAATGTATGTTAACACACACGTATGTATCACATGCATATATATATACATATAGATAGATAAATAAATGACAACTTTCTTGCTCATTACATAAAAAATGTAAGGATAATCTTCAAAACTAGGTCATATTTTTAAAGTAAAGATTACATTAGCAGTAATTGCTTCAACTTTTGAAAATTTTCCTCTCTTCAATCCCAGTCTTTTCTCCCTCGGTTTTCAGTTGATATCTTACTCCATTCGACTCTATTTATGAGGATTTTCTGGTGGCTCCTGCTTACCTGTGACAACGCTAGGGATTTTGGACAGAAAACTCTTTACTGTCCTGATGGGTACCCCGCCTGTCTTGTCATCCTGCATTTTTGTAATGATGTCTTCAATCTGTAAGGGAGCAAGAAAAAGACCTCTAAGTACCTTACTCTATATAAGACCAATTGCCCTCTCATAAGAACAAATATGTGAGCTTGGATATCAACTTTAATTTCCATCCACTTAATCAATGAACAAGTAAATATTGAGGGTCAACAATATGTACACCAATGTGCTAGTACAAGAAAAGCTAACCCCATGAGAGAATTAGATTCATTTGCTTGTATCAATAAAGGTAGAGTTACAAAAGTGATATCTCTGTGGATGCATGTGATGGAAGATACATTGTGTAATGAAATAGTTCCTCTTTTTCAAATTGGAGTTTTTTGTATTCCAGTGTGAATATATATTTTTTAAAAGGTACTAAATTATAAAACATGACAGGATGTCTTATCAGAAACTAGGTGATAATACATTATTCACATTTCAGGGACCAAGGCAGGGAAGAGTCATATTTAAGTCTGACTTTCATTCCATCCAGTCCACAAAATCCCGAGGCTCCCTATCACTGCTAGGATCAAATACAAAATTCCCCCTTTTGATTTTGTCTTTCATAACCTACCCCATCCTTTCTGGTTTTCTTATAGCTCATACCTGTTAATGTAGTCTTTGATCCAATGACAATGGACTCCTGACTATTCCAAAAACAAAACTGCAACTCTTGACTGGGATCTTTTTCTCTGGTTGTCCATCAGGTCTGGAATGCTTTCCCTCCCTACCTTTGAATTCTGGTTTCTCTGGCTTCCTTCAAATCCCAATTAAAATCCCACCTTCTACAAGAAGTCTTCTATCCCTCCGTTAATTATTTCTTTCTGCATAAAGCTTGTTTATAGCTATTTGCTTGTTGTCTCTCCCTTCATGAGCTCCATCTTGTTGTCTCTCCCTTCATGAGCTCCATGAAACCAGGAATGAGTTTTTTAATCCAAGTGCTGCACATAATTGTAAGAATAACTAGTATTTATATTGTGTAATATATATATATATTAATATTCATAATAACTTGTCTTTATCTGGGAGAGAGCTAGATGACTTAATGAATAGAATATTGAACCTGAAATCAAAAAACCTGAGTTTGAATATGACTCTATGAGACTCTGGGCAAGTCACTTAGCCTCTGGTTTGCCTTAATTTCCTCAGTGGCACAGTTATACATAATGGTACAATACATTCAGGAATAATACTAATACCTCCCTTCAGTATTATTGTGAGAATCAAAATAAGATAATAATTATAAAGTACTTGATTCAGTCATAGCACAGAACAGGCAATCTATAAATGCTAGCTGTCAACATTAACATCATAATAATCACCATAGCATCATTATCATCGTGCTTTAAGCTATGACAAGCACTTTAAAAATATCTCACTTTTGTCTCATAACAGGGTTCTATCGTTATTTATTTTTTTGCAGGAATATTAGAAACTGAGGCAAATAGATGTTGTGTTTCAGCTAGTAAGTGTATGAGGGAAGATTTGAACTTGAGTTTTCTGAATTCCAAGTGTTATGATCTGTTTTGCTACATCGTAGTCACTAGATTATTCACCCATAGATTTTTTCAATTTAATTCTTCTGAAATTTTAAGCATGTGACCTTTAAGTGTCATTTTCTCCCCTCTTCTGCACACCACACACACAAAAAAACTGACAGCTCTTTGATTTGTACCTCTAGAATGGATGATTTGCATAGTTGTCACATTCTCCAATTCAATTATAAGCTCTATTAAGTCCATTTCTTAGATAAACCTTGCTTCTTCCTCAGCACTATACATAGTGCTCAGTAATTAGTAGAGTCATTATAAATGTGCATTGAATTATGTTATTTCATGATTTAAAGCCACACAGTCTAAATGGGAGAACACTGAGTTAAAAAAGATCTTTTTCAGCAAGGACTACTTTGGGATCATAGAAAACTCTATGCAATTTCCTAAAAGCAATTTGGGCCTACTGCCCAGGCATCTAATTGGTGACTGAATGAGTGAAAACTACTAGTTCAATTAGATTGGGACCTGAGGACAGGTAGCAGATACAGTAGGTTATGAATTACTATCACATTCCAGTGAGCTATCTAGCCAGGTCATCTTGTCCTCTGTCTTCTACCATACATGAGATTTCATTTCCCCATTCCCTGTTTGACCTTATGCTCTGATCACAGTAATCAAATCAATAGCACCATTGCTTTTGAAAATAGGATAATTGGTTGCCTTAAATATCAATTCACTATCTCTGTGAATTCCTAAACCAAACTTAACCTAACCAAATATTTTCTTTTTTCCCTTAAGATACTTGAAGGCAAAAACTTTGACTTTTTTCTGTATTTGTACCTTTAGTATTTAGCACAGTGTTTGTATACTGTTAAATGCTTAATAAATGTCTTCCCTCCCTTTTCCTTTTTCTTTTCCTTTCCCTTCTCTCTCCCCTTCCTTTTCTTTTCTTTTCTCCTCCTTCCCATTTCCTTCCTTTTCCCTTCTCTCCCTCACCTCTCTTTCCCTTTCATTGTTTTTTTCTTTTCTTCTTTTTCCTTCTCTTTCCCTTTCCCCTTCCCCTTTCCCATTCCCCTTCTTCCATTCTCTTCTGTCTTTCCAAACCTTTTCTCCCCATTTCTGCAGTAGCTAGTTTTTCATCTGCAGCTCCAGTCTGAGATACAGATATTGATGGACTTAAGTGAGCTTCTGCCTATTCAGGTGCATTTCATAATCTGGACAACAAAAAAGCTTTGTTTTCCAGTGTGGAAATCTTTTTTTAATGGATTTCACTAAGGAGACCTTGTGGTATTCTTTGAGTTCAAAACTCTGAGTGTGTCATCTTTGAATAGGAAATCAGGAGAACCTTTCCAATAGTAGAAAATTCCTTTGCTTAAATCTCATGCAATTCAATTAAAAATACTTAATAATTTGCTTCATCTCTGTGGGATTCAGTTTCTTCATTTATAAAATAAGAGACTTAGACTAGAGACCCATGCTAAGGACTTTGTCAGTTCACAAAAACCATTGTTAAATGTGAAACCATATCTGCTACTACTACCCTCCTCCTAATCCAGTTCAACTAATCTGTTTATTTCTTTTTTTAAAAAAATTTTATTTGTTTAAGGCAATTGGTTTAAGTGAATTATGCAAGGTCACACAGCTAGGAAATTATTAAGTATTTGAGGTCAGATTTGAACTCAGGGCCTCCTGACTCCAGGGCTGGTGTTTACTGTGCCACATAGCCGTCCCCCCACCCCTGACTGCTTATTCCTAAAGCATACTTCTGTGTTTTCCTATTTATTTTCTATGCTTATTTTACGCCTTTTATTTGAAATTTTTCTTCCCTATCTCTAATAAGAATTTAATCATTTTTCAATGGTAAGCTCAAATATCACTCTGTTTCCTAGCTATATATAATTATCTCCCTCCTCTATTTTGTACAACTTTCTATTCATTTTAAATATATAATGAAATTATCATGTAGATTACTTTTTTTCCTTTTTCCCTCCCACTCACCTGAAAGAGGGCTGTCAGTAAAATATGTTTATATATATACATATATATATACACAAATATATACACATACACACATATATATGACCATATATATGCAAAATCATTCTATACATATTTCTATTTATCAGTTCTTTCTCTGGATGCAGATAATATCTTCCTTTATAGATCCTTTGTGGTTAATTTGGGTATCTATCATGATTAAAATGACTTATTTACTTAAAATTGTTTCTACATGAGACTCCTCATTTTTTTGTTGTTGTTATTTGTTGTAGCTATATACACAATTCTCTTTGTG
This sequence comes from Macrotis lagotis, assembly GCF_037893015.1. NCBI lineage: Eukaryota > Metazoa > Chordata > Mammalia > Peramelemorphia > Peramelidae > Macrotis > Macrotis lagotis. The sequence goes on from NC_133661.1 coordinate 253,402,053, forward strand.
CTGCCCATTTTGTTCTTTATTATCTTGTGCATGTCTATCCATGTTTTTGTAAGATCATCAATCTCATTATCTCTTATATCTCTTATAGCACAGTAGGAAGACCATGATATCAGGGAGCTGATGCCACGACATGCAAGTCTGACCCTCTCAGATTCATTTACCACAGTGGTATTTTATCACAATCATATACCACAACTTGTTCAGCCATTCAATTGACATAAATCCCTACAATATCCAGTTTTTTCACTACAAAGAAAGATGTTATAAATATTTTAGAACATATACATGTTTTATTATAATTATTCCTTTATTGTTTATCCCCACATCAATCTATAGCCTACATACCATGGCTATATGATGCACTGGATTTAGTTCTGGGTCCAGAGTCAGGAAAACTGAGTTTAAAACCATTCTCAGACACTTAGTAACTGTGTGATCTTGGGCAAGTCACTTAATCTCTGTTTACCTCTGTTTCCTCAGGGATAATAATAGTCCCTACCTCCCCAGTTATTGTGAGATTCAAATGAGAGAATTTAGGTAGTTTGGGTTTTTTTTAATCTTTACTCTGAAGTACCATTGCTTATTAATAATATCAAATATTGCTATTTTAATAATGCAGCATATCAACAAAGTTATAGAATAAGTAACTGTCTTTGAAATGTTTGTTTAGAGTCCATATTGAGCAACTGAGGAGCAGCTCAAAAACTTGTTAAGAGATTAAGGTTGGGGCAGCCAGGTGGTGCAGTGGATCAAGTTCAAATCTGACTTCAGATGCTTAATAATTGCCTAGCTGTGTGATCTTGGGCAAGTCACTTAACCCCATTGCCTTTAAAAAAAAAAGGAGAATGAGGTTGTTCTGATCCAAGGTCATGTTTTAGTTTTGTTATGATTTGCTACTGGAGCAATAAACTGCCCCTTTGGCATAATGAGAGAAGAAAACTGCATAAAGATTTACAAAATAAAGCATGTTTTGAAAGTAGGGAAATTTCAGAGACTAGAATCATAATTCTAACTCAAGTTATCCAGTTGGAAATTCAGTGATGACTAAAGGGATGAAAAGAAACACAACATTTAGGTCATTAAGTTAGTTATTTCTTTTTTAGGTTTTTTTGCAAGGCAAATGGGGTTAAGTGGCTTGCCCAAGGCCACACAGCTAGGTAATTATGAAGTGTCTGAGACTGAATTTGAACCCAGGTACTCCTGACTCCAAGGCCGGTACTTTATCCACTACGCCACCTAGCTGCCCCTTAAGTTAGTTTTTGATGGAAATCACTTCAGGTCTGTGCTGATATGGAGAGAATTTAAAGGAATGATGTAGCCAAGACTTTCTATTACTCATTTCTAGTCTGCTGAACAATCTAACTCCTATGATAGTGGTTGAAGAAAAATATTGTTTATTTTCTAAGTAGACAGGAGTTCCTCTTCCATATTTTTCCATCATTTACTAAGACTAGATGTTCTTTTTCAACCACTAGACATAGAAACTGATAAGAAATAGTTTTTATTACTGTTCATTAGTTTATCAGGAAAGATGCATTCCTATAAAATGTTTCACATTTAAGTATTGTCATTTTTAAAAATTTTCAGCAAACATTTGTTAAACAGCATACTGTATATAAGTTGGGATAACTAAATATTGTTTTTATAAATGTGTAGCATACATATTAGTATATGATTAAGTATATTAAATATTGAATAGATTAAGAATATTAAATTTTTAAAGTAGCTATTAAATTTTAAGGATCAGATAAGTGGATAGAGTACTGGACCTGAAGTCAAAAAGATAAGACTTCTTGGCCTCAGATACTTAATAACTGTGAAACTCTGGTTAAGTTATTTAATCCTATTTGCCTCAGTTTCCTCATCTGTAAAATGAGCTGAAGAAGGAAAGGGCAAATCACTCCCATATCTTTGCCAAGAAAATCTGAAATGGGATCATGAAGAGTTAGACATGACTGAATGATAACTATATGCAAAACAAACTCTGCCTTCTTCTCTCTTACCATTCTAGGGGTAGGTGGGTGATAGAGTGTATATAGTGTCCAACACTCTATATATAGTAGGTCCCAGGAAGATGGAAATTCTAATCCTATGACAGTCATATCATAGCTTTGTGATCCTAGGTAAATTGCTCACCTCAATTTCCTCACCTACTTCCTAGCACAATAAGATCAAAGGAGTTAACAGTAAAGTGTTTTGCAAACCTCAAAGCACAATGTGAATACTAGCTATCAATATAATCTAGGAGGTGCAGCAAGAGTATGTTGAAACCAGCTTATACTTGAGAGTATTGCCAATTTTTCAGTATGAGCACTTGCATCTTGAAATCAGGAGTAGGAAGTTTACACAGTGGATAGAGGGCCAGTCCTGGAGTTAGGCAGACCTGAGTTTAAATTTGGCATCAGACACTGAAGTTGTAAGACTCTGGGTAAGTCACTTATCCCTGTTTGCCTCATAAAGTACATCTATGAACTGAACTGGAGAGGAAATGGAAAATCATTGCAGGATCTTTACCAAGAAAACCCCAACTGGGGTCAAGAAGACTAATTGAAGATACAGTGTGTTAGCACCGAGCATACCAATAGAAAAGTTAAGATAGTCCCAGCTGTCAAGGACCTTACATTCTAAAGAATATAAATTTCTGTTGCAGGGCATATGGAAAGGTCCTTAGGGTGCAGAGGCAAAGCAGTGAATAATGCTTATGCTTCAGTAGCTTGGTGGTGTAATAACCCATTCTCCAAAATGATTTCTCAATAATGGAGGTTGGGCTAGAAGCAGAGCTGGGGGACATAGCTTTATTAGAGGCTCTTGGGGTGGAGAAGTGAAGGACATTCCAGGCAAATGCATGGAAATATAAGGTAAAGCATTATATGTAAGTCACAGATAGTAGATAAGAATGGCAGGTTCACAGAGTATTTGAAGCTGAATAAGGTCTTAAAAAGACAGAGAGAGTTCAGGTTGTGAAGGAGTTTTAAATAACAGAGGGGTTTATATGTGCTCATAGGTAATAGAGTGGCATGGAAGATTAACTTTTCATTTCTGTGGAGAACAGAATGGAATGAAGAGAGAACAGAGGTAGATAGTTCAATTAAAAAGCTATTATAAATGGTCCAGGTGAGAGGTGATGAAGGTCCATACTAGGGTGTCTGTATAAATAGAGAGAAGGGGAAATGTGATATAGATCATATAGGAAGAAGTTTTAAGGTTTGGCAACTGATTGAATATGTCAAGTGAGTAAGAGAGAGAAATTGATTTTTATCTATCTATCTATCTATCTATCTATCTATCTATTTATCTATCTATCTATTTGAGGCTATCAGGGTTAAGTAACTTGTCTAGGGTCAAACAGCTAGTAAATGTCTGAAGTTGGATTTGAACTCAGGTCCTTCTGTCTCCAGGACTAAAGCTCTATCCACTGCATTACCCAGTTGCCCAGAGAGAGTTATTAAGAATGATACTGGTTTTAAGGACTCAAATGATTGGAAGGAGGATTCTAACTTTCAGTGTAATAAGGAAATTCAGAAACAGGGTAGGTTGTGGAAAGAAATAAAATAAGTTTTATTTTGAAAGTGTTGAACTTGAGATGCCTATGGAATATCCAGTTTAAAACATTCAAAAGGCAGTTGGTGATTTGAGATTATAAACCAAGGAAAGAGATTAGGGTTGAATAAATCAATGTGGGGTCTCATCAACAGAAAGATGATCATTAAACCCAAGGGAGCTGATGAGTGAGATGAAGTGGGAGTGTATAGTGGAATTTTCTTTTTCTACAATATTTACCCAATGCACCTAAAAGCTTATTTTTTTAAAATGTGCTTTGAAATGGCTCTTATGCTTATAAAGCATAAGTTGCTTATAAAGCAACTATTTAATAATCCATTTCATAATTTTTATGAAAATCCACATTAAGCTTATCAGGAAATCAACATTAGACTTAACAGTTTCTAGCACCATTTTTCTTCCCTTCTTTAGAAAAGCAGGACATTTTCCCCATTTTCTGAATGACTGGATTATCAGATCTTATCTGATCTTATCTATTGGATCTTATCTGATCAATATGATTGACACCTATGCAATACATATGTGTACATATATGTATATATAAATGCTTTGGCTTTCCCTATTCACTTGGATCTTTGTACACAATTCATTTCTCTTTTGATCCCATTTTGTTATGGCAAACTGACCATCTGTGTTGGACAAAATTGCATCTAATAGTTGATGAGTCTATAAATTCCATCTTATTTCTGTTCCAACTCTAGTTCCTGAATGTGAGGGCAGAATCAATTCCATTTCTTTAATAAAAAAAACTGTAAGTCATTGGGGACATCTTTGGAGCCTAAAATTTTCCATAGAGATCAATAAGCAAGTGGTTCTTATCTGGTATTTAAACATTAGCAGTACAGAGAAACCTCTTATTGGTGGTCAATACTTTAGCTGATACTAATTGGACAGATAGATTCCCTCTTAAAGTGTCTTGGATACTTTTCTCAGAGGACCACAAAAGACTTTACTGGCTTAATGGTGACCCTCCTCTACCAGGAATAAAATGTTACAAACTAAAAAACTGCTCACTTAGAAAATTGTGTGCACATCGGGAGGATGTGCTTTTAAAGGAAAAATAGTTCATGAATGTAGATTACTGAAAGGTGCTGTGAAGTGAGAAGGTATATTAATATTTCAGGTTAAATCTGAATCACAGAGACTGTGATACAGTGGAAGAAAGTGGAAGAAAAATTGGACTTGAGGCCTGGCTTCAATAATGATTAGCTATATTATTATGGACAAGTCATTTTCCCTATCTGAAGTTCAGTTTTTTTCATCCATTAAATATGTATGTGGGCCATGAGCCTTTGGAGATTCCTAGAAGTACCATAAACTTTGCTTCTCCCTCTTTGATATCCCTAATGCATTTTTTTTGAGATCTTTAAACTTCATAGCATTTAGTTTGATCTGGCTCTATTTGAATGGGGTTATAGCAGGACTTAGAAGGGCAAATGGAAAGGAATACTAGTCATAGTCTTAAAAAAACGGAAATAAGTGTTGACCACATTGAGCATACGCCAATTGCATCCTAGCTGCCAGGGCTTGGGGAACTTTGGTTGAGATGGGACATCATCAGATCATCTTCAGGTCATTGGGCAGCATTCTAGGCAGGAGGGATCTTGAATCTACATAAAACAAAAAGATTTGGAAATATCTATAGTATCACCCTGCTACTTTGGCTACTTTGTTGCAAAGACTATGATCCATTCCCAAGGAGGGCAAAGGAAACAAGACCAAACACTGTGCTATTACAAATATTACCTCATTTGGTTCTCACAACAACTTTTAAAGGTAGATATGTTATTATTCCCATTTTAAAGAAATTGGGCAGAGAGGTAAAGAAACTTACCAAGATCACACAGCTAGGAAGTGCCTGATCTGGATTTGAATTCAGGTCTTCTTCCACTGTGACATCTAGCTGCCTCAAGGGAAAGTAGATGAACAATAATGACAGAGGAAGTGACAGTGGCAATACATTGCCAGGTAGGAGCATTTTATTATTCCTGGGAATGAGGGACTGGAGTACCATGCTACTACATAGGCTCGGGTGGGAGGGTGATGGAAAGGGAGTGGGACAGGGAAAGGAGGAGGGGAATTTAGAGTAAGGACAGGAGAGAGAATGCGGCTGGGAAGGAGAAAGAAATCACGCAAATTGAGACACAGAGGCAATGAAGTAAAGGAATACCCAAGGGAAAGGAGAGGAAATTCCCTTCCCCAAAGCAAAAGGAGACCTTAAAGCTGAAGTTAAAGGAGACCTAAAATACAAAATGGTCGAACCAATCCAGATTATGCTTTTTGCTGGTACTGTATAAAGTCATGGGACAGGGGAAATTATTTCCAAGAGATCTGAGATTTTTCTCTCTGTGGAGGCACAGACTCAGGGAGTATTCTCTCTCTGGAGTGAATCTATAGAACCAGAGGAAATGTGAACCTCAACAAAAGGTATGTTTCATAATTCTTAATCATCCCTGGGTAGCTCACTGAATCTAAATCGTTGTGGATCCCTGAATGCATTTACCTGAAGGGAAAAGATCTTTTGTTTATATTTTTAAATGTCTATGTGGTGGAGGCAGCTAGGTGGTACGGTGGATAGAGCACTGGCCCTGGAGTCAGGAGGACCTGAGTTCAAATTTGATCTCAGATACTTAACCTTGCCTATCTGGTCAAGTCACTTAACCCCATTTCCTTGCAAAAACAATAAAAGTCTATGTGCTCAAGTATAAGTTCTATCTTTTTTGCATACAATACACTTATTTTATAAGCCTTGCTTTGCTGTTAACTTGATGCTTACAGGAGAATTTGAATATCCCTGGAGAAAGTTAAAAGTTACCTAAGAGGAAAGAAACCTTAGATTTCTATTGAGAGGTCCGTCAAAAGTTAAATCTAGTTCATGTATACCCATACCTATGGTTTTGAGCTGTAGGATTCTTTTGGATAATAATACTTGTTATGTTTTGGTAGCTGCCTCTTTGAAAAGCAAAACTGTAGACTGCTGGTTTGAATGCAGGAAAACTAGTGTTCAAATCTTCCCTCCTCAGATACTAACTATCATTTGACTAGATAGTCAAATAACTAGCAGGTCATTTATCTTTATTTTTCTCAATTTTTGTAAAATAATGGTGTTGCTGGAGAAGTTTGGTGCTACCAATAAAGATTGAGAACTCTTCTGAAAGTGAAAGAATCACTACTAGTCCTGGAATTGAAATAGTCAGGATTTACTTCATAAACCTGCAAAATTCACAGATTAAAACAAAAGACTAGGCAAGGTGCCTGAGGGAAAGAGTGAAAGGAAAGCAGCTAGGAGACCAAACTGGACTACTACTTGATTGAGGCCTGCACCTTGGAGAGGAGGGCTTAATTTTGAGGTTAGGATGAACAAGAGAGTTTTAGGTAAGTCTAAGAGTAAGGAAGGAAGTAATAGATAACATAGTTCTCAAGCTTCCTAGTCCAGGAACACAAGGTTCTAGCTGAGAGAGAGAGAGAGAGAGAGAGAGAGAGAGAGAGAGAGAGAGAGAGAGAGAGAGAGAGAGAGAGAAGACATCCTAACAGAGGGGGAAAGAAGAGCTCTCTTCCAGGACTGCTTACTTAAATTCATTTCCATGAAATGGTTGGACAAGGGTGGTGCTTGGGGACTGGTTTAACACCTGGCTCCAAGTATTCTCCAATACACACACACCAGAGGGACAGCCCTTCAAGGAGGGGACATGTCACTTCCTGTGGTTTAAGATGATTATCATGCCTGCGTAATACAGAATCCAGCTTGGTCCAACAGTGAGAGCATGGCCAAGGTCAAAAAAGTGTTTTAACAGTACAGTGTTTACAAGGATCAGTTAAGATTACAGGATTTTAACAGTGCATAAAGATTACAAAATTTGTTTCCAATTACAATATTCCTACGCCCAAGATTCTCTACATCAATGGGAATGAACTAGGATATCCTAAGAGACATTCAGGCTCTGAATCATAATAATTCTTTAAAGCACAGAATCTCAGAGCTGGAAGGAGGATTAGAAGACATCTAAGCTAGGTGATACAGTGACTAGAGCACTGGTCTTGGAGTTGAAAGCACAGAAGTTAAAATCCAGCTCAGAGAGACATGTGTGTGTCTAGCTTGTGTGACCTTGGGCAAGTCACTTAACCCTGATGGCTCTGGAGGAAAAAATGAAGCTTAGCACAACACCCTCTACTTTATTTTTCTCAATTTTTGTAAAATAATGGTGTTTCTGGAGAAGTTTGGTGTTACCAATTCATATGCTTGTCATGTCATCATCTCCCTGATGTCATGGTCTTCCATAAGGACAAAGTACAAACATCATCAAGTCTTATTCCCTTATTTTAAAAATGAAAACATTGTGGCCCAGAGATGAAAACTGCTAGAGGTACAGTAGAAGAGGGAACTGGGGGGCATTTAAGAGGTTCCCTTTTTGATTTTTGATGTTTTGTTTTATGCTAAATTGAGTCTGTACATATCTGCTTACAGAGGATGGATTTATACTCCAGACTGGAAACAAAAAGCATTTTTTTTGTTAGATGGGTCATTAAATGAATTAATTGGCTTACCATTCCCAGATGTGTTTTGCAAAAAATGAAAACAAAAGCAAAATCATATGGGGATACTAGAGAAGTTCTTCTGCAGCAACTAAACAGAGAACGACTGTGAGCCCCTCAGGCAGGAAGGTCCCTTTTACTGAACCATTCCATCTTGACTTTGCAATCAGTTGTCTATTTCTGTCTGCTAATGACCACCATGTCAGCTCCTGCATTTCATTAGAGAGACTCCTATGTTGGTGTCTGTGAGAGAGGAGATGATGACTCCTTGGTCAGATCTCATCAACCCAGGAGGAAAATGATAATCATATTTCTTAATCCAAAATATTTAGGCTTCCCTGAACTTAGCTTGGCCCCAAGTTTCTCTTGGGGCTTTAAAAACCAAAGGCAATGGGGTTAAGTGGTTTGTCCACGGTCACACAACTATGTAATTATTAAATGTCTGAGGATGAATTTGAACTCAGGTCCTCCTGATCCCAGGGCTGGTGCTCTATCCACTGTGCCACCTAAAAAAATGCAAGGGAGCATTTTTTAAACATTTTTTTAATTTAAAGTTTTGAGTTCCAAATACTATCCCTTCCTCTCTTCTTTCCCATCCTCAACTCAAGATAGCAAGATTATGATATAGATTATATATGTGGAATTATCTAAAATATTTTGAAACCAGTCATTTTATATAAAAGACTAGAAAGCAGGAAAGAGAGAAAAGAGAAAGAATCAAACATATTATGTTTCAATCTATACTCAATTTCATTTCTCTGAAGATGGATAGCATGTTTCATACTAAGTTCTTTGGGGCTATCTTGGATCATTGTATTTCTGAGAATAGCTAAGTCATTCATAGTTTTCTATTGTAAAATAATGTTGTTACTGTGTATAACATTCTCCTAGTTCTGTTCATTTCACTTTACATTAGTTCATACAAGTCTTTCTAGGTTTTTTTCTGAAATCATCCTGCTTGTCATTTCTTATAGTACAATAATATTCCATGCTAATCATATACCACAACTTGTTCAGTCATTACCCAATTTATGGGCATCCCCTTGATTTCCATGTTTTGTCAGTCCACTAGCATTTATTAAGCCCCTATGATATACCAGGCACTGTACTAAATGCTGGAGATATTAAATTAAAAGGTTAAAAAATCAAAGAATTAACTCCACTTGAAGAGTTCACAGTGTAACAGGGAAGGTAACAAAAAACATTTATGTGCAGAGATGGTATACTCAGAATAGTAAAAGAAGAAAGGCAGTAAAGTTAAGAAGAACAAGGCAAACTTTTTTTTTTTTTAGAAGAGACTTAAAGAAAGTCAGGGAAGCTGAGAGCCAGAGATGAGAATAGACAGTTTCAGGCAAATGAGAGACAGTCAGTGAAAACCCCTAGTCCAGAGAAGGAGTGTCTGGTGGTGAATGACAACTATCAGTTGATTGGATTGCTGTTTGTGTGTGTTGTGTGTGTGTGTGTGTGTGTGTGTGTGTGTGTGTCTTAGCTATCACAAAAAAGCCAACTATAAACACTTTTGTACAAATAGGCCCTTTACCTTCTTAAAAAAATTTTCTTCTGGGATAAAGACCTAGCAATGACATTGTTGGACCAAAGCATATGTATGGGTTTATAACCCTTTGGGCATAGCTACAAATTGTTCTCCAGAATGAAGAATAAGTTCACAACTCCACAGAGTGCATTAGTGTCCCATCTTTTCCATATTCCCTCCAACATTTATCATTTTCCTTTTTTTGTTATATCTGTCAATCTGCTGAGGTGATGCCTCTTTATTGATTTAATTCTTATTTCTTTAATCAATGATTTTTATATGACTATAGATAGCTTTAATTTCTTCATTTGAAAATTGTCTGTTCATATCCATTTGATCATTTACTAGTTGGTAATTAGCTTGTATTCTTATAAATTTGGCTCAATTTTCTATATGTTTAAGAACAGAGGCCTTCACCAGAGATCCTTGTTGCAAATTTTCCCATAGTTTTCTACTTTCCTTCTAATTTTGGTTGCATTGGTTCTGTTTGTGCAAAAGTTTTCTTTTAATTTTACATGTTGAAATTATCTGTTTTAGATTTTGTAAATGCTTTCTATGTCTTGTTTGGTCCTAAATTCTTCCCATATCCACAGATCTGACAGGTAAACCATTTCATGCTCTCCTAATTTGCTTATGGTATCACTTTTTGTAGGTAAATCATGTAACTTTTTAATGAATTAAAATGAACAGAAGGGAAGTCAGAAGGAAAAAGATAAAAAGGACAGATTGGGGAAAATATGTATTCAATTTATTTATTTATTGTGTTCTTAAAAACAAATTATACAAATTATTCCTAGCAGTGAGGAACTTGAAGAGGACAATCCTATATCCTCACCTAATCATGATTTTGGATTTCAGGTTTGGATATTTGTGGTCTCTTAAGACCTGTAGGTACCACATGTCACCTGTTCTTATTTTTAAGACTCTTGTTCTGTTGGATTAAGTGGTTTCCCTTCTACTTTCAGAGCTGCTGAAACAGTGTTAAGTTCTTTTAGCTTACAGTAATCTTAAACTTAGGTCTGCAGAATTTCCCTGGTCTGATCATTGGGAATATAACACTATTTGAGTGAAAAGCAGTTCCTTTTAATCCTTATATTTATGATCCTTTATATGTTTTGAAGGGTATTCTCCTTGTTGGTTACAGAGGGCAGGTGAGAAGCTTCTATTCTCTCAATCTATAGAAGGCATTACAGATGTTACCTAACTCTTCACACAGCGGAGGATTGCCTCATCAGCAATTCTGAGAAGAACAGAGAAGCCAGAAGACTGAAACATATAACAAATGAGGAATTTTGAAGAATGGGGGAAAATGTTGTTAAGAGAATATAGAATCAAAAAAACTGATGGACTGTTTATGCAGTAGAGATGAGGAATGGCCCAAGTATTCCACTGGCATTTTATTATGAGGGGACAAACTATGGATCAATACTTGTATGTTAGGTAAACATTCTGGGGTAAACATATAGGAAATCATGTATAGTTTAAGGAGGTGGGGATAGATTGAAATTTGCATCATGAGAGAAAACATTTAAATAATCAATAAAACCACTGATTCATTTGAGTATAAAGTACAGATAACATCACCCTTAATATCTACCTTGTAATGATTTCTATAAGGTTTAAATGAGATAATGTAAATAAATTGCTTCCCAAACCTTACAGTGTCAACAATAATTAGACATATATGTAGAATACACTATATTATTACATAGTATATATGTATAATGGAGCTAGATGGTTCAGATATAGCAGCTATGTGGCACAGTGGAGAGAGCACAGACCCTGAAGTTAGGAGGCTCTGAATTCAAATTTGTCCTTAGACACTTAATAGCAGTGTGAACCTAGACAAGTCCCTTAACTCCAATTGTTTCCAAAAACAAATAAACAAAAACATACACATAGCCAAATATAGCCTCTATCTGAGAGTTACCAGCTGTCTGACCTTGGGCAAGTTACCTAACCTCTTTTTCCTTCAGTTTTCTTATGCATGGAATTAAATTAAATTAAATTAAATACCATCTGTCTCCCAGAGTTGTTGTGAGGATCAAATAGCATAGATTAAATACTATATGTGTTAGCTATTGTCATTATTATTGCTATTATTATCATTCTATTATTGTATCCAAGGTAGTCAAATCCCGCATGATTAGTATTTTAGTTCTACATAAATCACTGACTGGGGAAAAAATGGCATATTGGCTAGAATTGCCCTTTTTTTAGTAGTGACAATCCCACTGCAGTAGGGGGAAAAAAGATTATCTGGACATGGTAAAGCAGGGACAAAGCAATTTTCCAGAGGAAGGTACTAGATGGTGTAGAATAACATCTTCCCTGAATGAAACAAAATTCTTGGAGTGGCAAATAACTCTCCCAGGACTCTGGGAATTCTTTTTTTTTTAATTTATTTATGGCAATGGGGTTAAATGACTTGCCCAAGGTTACACAGCTAGATAATTATTAAGTGTCTGAGATCAGATTTGAACTCAGGTCCTCCTGATTCCAGGGCCAGTGCTCTATCCACTGCTCCAGCTAGCTGCCCCAACTCTGGGAATTCTTGATGTAAGCTTGCATTTCTAGCAGAGTAAGGAAGAGAAGTCAAGACACAATCAGATAATTCAGAAAATCTAAAATGTGGGAAAGACCAGCTGGAGTGTTTTTCTTATCCAAACAGGTGAGAATGTAAGAACAAGGATTGTGTTTATACACTCCATGCCCTGAAATTGTGTGCCTCAACATCCTTCTTTTTCTCTCCTCACTTAATGCAGTCTTGGTTGTGGTTACAGCAGATATTTCCCCCTGCAATATTTACAGGTACTTTCTTGTCTCCTTCCATACTTTGAAAAGTTTTTGAAGCTCTTAGAGTCATAGAGGTTACATTTGAAAGATATTACAGAGGTGATCTCTTTCTTGAGTCAGCCCTTAGCTATCATACTTGGCATGTTAGTCTTCCTGAATCTATTTGTCTTTTTACAGTGAACAAGTTCTTAACTCAAAAGAATAAAAAACTGATTATGAGATTTTAGCCACCAGAAACAGAACCATGGGGGGAGGTAATAGGACCTGTTCTGTTCCATAGTTTTATTGGTGACTTGGATGAAACTGCAGATGGCACTGCTTTTTTTCAAATGTGCAAAAGACAAGAAGCTAGAGGGTATGGCTAAGATAGACAAAATAATCCAGATCCACAATATCTTTAGAAATCAGAATCAATCATCCTATAAACATTTATTAAGTGCTATGTTCCAAACATGATTCCAAGTTCTAGAGATACATCGAGAAAGCAAAAATGGTTTCAACCCTCCAGGAGTTTATATTTTAATGATGGAAACAACATGGAAAAACAACATGCATAGGTACTTAAAATATACAGACAAATACAGATTAAATGGAATGTAGACTCAGAGGAGAGGGCACTAGCATTCCAGAAAACAGGGGTTTAGTATAATAAAGTGAAATTTAAAAGGCATAAATATAAAATTCTACATTGTCATTTTTGGTTGTTTAGTGATTTCAATCATTTCTGACTCTTCATGACTCTGAGTGTTGTTTTATTGTCAACATCCTAAAGTGATATACCATTTCTTTCTCCAATAAACAATCTAATCCAGTAAAGTCCTATATTTTGGTTCAAATAATCCAAGATGCGAGAGTTGACAAGACCATAAGATCTGGGCATTTTAAGTGGTTAGCTAGATGACAAAGCTCAGAAATCCTTAGGGTATAAAAAGCAAGTTGGATGGTGACACTCAGGAAAACAGAGAGCATTGTGATACGGTAATGAGTACTGGATGATAAATATTGGTAGACCTGAAGAAGCACAGGTAAAGCAAATGGTAAGGCTCCATTGATTACTATCTTGTCAGGATTTGAATTAAAGGACCTGGAGATCCCAATCCAACTCCATCCAGTTTTGTTTGTACCCCACCCCACAGCTTTTGCCTTAGGAATATAGAAAAGAAGAAATCTCTCTATTCAATTCTGCCAATAGATTTTAGGATATCATGTGACACATAGTAGGCAATTAATAAAGGCTTATTTTCTCTTTTCTCAACTCCCCCTTCCTATCCTTGGTCTGGTCTTAAAGTCTAGATTTATCTCAACTAGATAATGCAGGAATGTAGAGTTATCATTTAAAAAGTCAAAATTATTTTCTAAAGCTTCACATTCTTCTCCTTACTGGAGGGAAAACTATTAGATGATGAATTCTGGGGAGTTTTTACAATTCATGAAGCTACTATTGAGACATTAAAGGCTGTGGTCTATGTCTCTGAGGAATACAGATGAAATAAAATCAGTTCCCTGACTTTTTAGAAAATCATAGACTCAAATTTGAAGTGAACTTGGAACATTTAGTCCAACCCATATTTGAATAAAAGTCTCATCTAAGAAATGATCATCCTACTCTTTCTTAAAATGCATCTAGGGAGGTGGAAATCTAGTATGCTTTTTTGGTATTGTTTTTCCTAATTGATAGGAAGCTTTCCCTTAAATAGACCTTTAATCTTCCTCTTTCTAACACTTTGAGTCTTCGCTCCTAGAAACAGGATGAATCTCTGTCCTTATCACTGACTTTTCCTTTCTACTTGGTGGGGAGGGCACGATCTGTTGTTGCTTACTCATGTCCAACTCCTTGTGACCCCATTTGAAATTTTTCTTGGCAAAAATACTGGAGTGGTTTGCCACTTCCTTTTCTAGCCCATTTTACAGGTGAAGAAACTGAAACAAAGAGGGTTAAGTAACTTGATCAGAAGCACACGGTTTGTAAGTATGTGATTTCTGCTCTTTCTGATCTAGGCTTGGCACTCAATATGTAGTAGGAGAAATATATAACCAGTTTTAATATTAAGAAAATGTTATTTGTGCCCGTCTGAAATGCCCTCCTATTGTTCAGTATAACTACATTGCTAAATGTAAATTCATCAAGATAAGAGCAACCTCAGCTCATCCCTTTATCTCTCTTCCATCTTCCTGTCTCTCAGAATGGGTACTTGGTCTCAATCACATGGAGGGTGTGGGATCTCCTTTTGCTCCCCTTTTAATGTGACTATCTCCTGCCTGGGAAGTGGGCAAGACTTTAGAAATCTTACCTAAAGTACCCTCATGGCTCCAGACTCTTTCAAGCCTAAACCCAGTAAGGGCTGTCTTTCCTTTCTCTTGGGCACCTGGCAGCCTTGACCTTTGTTATTCATCCTGTCCTTAGGCTTGTAGTCTCTCCAGGAAAAAAAAAAAGTTTTAAACTGTGAATTTAGCAAGGCTTGTGAAATAATAACCCTGACCTTTCTACCCTCTAGGGCTACTGTGAGTTTTTCACTTTCAAAAGGACTCTTCATTTTTAGGACACCCATTTCTCCCATATTTCCACTGCACCTTCTAGCTGTATGATCAACAAACCTCCATGAAAGGAGAGAGCTCAGTTCAGGCATTTTATTATCTGACTTCACAATTTTAGGACTTCTCTGCCCTATATTCACCAAGCCCTGGTGTTACATACCTCTCCTCCTCCCTCCCTACCTTCCAGCTTTTTGCATTTTATCTTTACCCATTAGATTATAAGTTCCTACAATGTAAAGATTATCAGACTGCCTTCTGTGGGGAGATAGGGAGAGGGAAGGGAGGGTGGGGGGAAAAATTGTAAAATTCAAAATCTTACAAAAAATGATAGGTAGAAACTACTATTGTATATAATTGGAAAACAAATAAAATATAATTTTTAAAAAGATTGTAAATTCTTTGTGGGCAAAGGGTTTTTCTTCTTTTCTATTTTTTTAATATTTATATCTCCCAGCACCTAATAAATAAATGTATATTGATGATGTCATTACAAGTATAACTTTTCTTCAAAGTCTTCTCTTTCTCTTTCTCTTAATCATTCCTTTTTTTTTCAACCATTCTTCAGATGTTATAAATTATACTGATTGCCCTTTTTGGTTGGGCTCCAGTCTTTACAATGATGTAGCTCAGATTTCTCATGAGATAGGAATGATGGGTTATGACCCATATATCATTATTCAAGTTTCAAAATACACCCTCTCCATCACTCGTCCCTTTTCATTCAGAATTTGGTCAGCAAATTCATGGTCATCTTAAATTTTTACACCTTTTAACCTTTCTTTTTGAAATAAACTTAGAGAAAATTGATTGTTGATTAGAATATGCACTAAGCTTTTAAATAAAGTCATCATTTAAAACACAAATGCCTACTCAAAGACAGATAACATAATAGCTTTCCCTAGTTATTTTTTCTTTTATCATTTCCTTGCTAATCTTTTCTTTTTTACTCACAATTGCAATAAAAATGACTTTGTGTAACACTAAAGAATTGGAGATGTTCAGTTATGAATGGTTAATTAAACCAAGTGAAACATTGTAATTGTTTGAGTTTTGTTATATTGTTCCAAAGTAATTCAATAGTAGTTTCCCTTTTGTCCCTTTTTTAAAACAGACACCAATATGCCTTATTTCCCCATGTATAAGATGCACCCTTTTTTTTGATAAACTTGGGGTCTAAAAATTGGGAGCATCTTATACAGTGTTTGTAGATTTTTAAATTTGCATTTCTCACCTTTTCACCCTTTTTGTCTTAGCACTCTTTGTTTCACATTTGTTACCAAGTATATTAGGTTATATTTTGCCACATTCTACCCAGAAATGACTCAGAAAAAGATTTTTGTAAGGTGCTGAATTCAAGTTCAAAGTGATTCAATTGGGAAAAGTGAATAGAAATTGTGCTGCTGAAGTCAGTTTGATCCTCCTTCAACTGAGAAAACAATCTAAGACTGGCTATGGGAAGAAGAAACTGTACTGAAAATGCCCCAGCAGAAGAAGGCCATGAGAAGCAAGTTAACCAAATGGCCTGAATTAGAGAGAGAAGTGAAGAGATGGATAGAAGAGCAAAGGGCCTTTGGAATTCCTGTGTCCACAAAGATGATTCAGCAGGAGGCCAGAAGAATTGCTGATGAAAAAGAAGTGACTGATAATGGAATGGACTGAGCATACATGCATCCATCCATCCAGACTTGCCTCGGGAGAGTTTGTGGTCAATCACAGACCAGAGCAGAGGCAGGAGAACAGGCAGAGTCTTTCCTAAGGCAGGGATTCGTCATCAAACACAGATGAGGACGAGTCATAGAGGGGAGTTTTGACAGTGTTGAGTTATATGAATTTTATGATGAATAAAACTTGAGTTCAATAACTTTATGTAAGACTTTTTTTTTCAAATTACGGGCCCCCAAATTAAGGTGCATCTTATACAAGGGAATGTCTTATATATGGGGAAATACAGTACATGGTAATTTGCAAAAAATATTTTTAATTCAAGAATAAGCTTAGATTCCATTTTCTCTTTAAGGGCTGGCTGCTCTTTGAAATTAAAAGTAAATTAAATGATCAAGATCTATCATGGATTTCATTTATTCTGCTTTTAGGGAACTGTGGCAAAATTCAAATCTTAGACTCTGAAGAAGCCTCTTCACCTTGCCAGGATATAACTAATAGCAATTCCTACCACCAACACTATTCCTTCAATTGTTTCAGTTCCTTTGGAACTTCTCAAGATTTGTGGCATGGTTCAGGTTCAGTCATTGCAATGGTAGGAATTGGGAATGGTCTTTACAGTTAGACCCCAAGTCTACCTGTTGGCTGGTCTGCTTGCATTCATGATAATCATCATGCATAGTTGTTTGAGGGATAGGGTTGTTGAGGAGGAGCTCTAAAAGGTTAAACTCTTAGTGTTAATTAATAAAGTTCCAGTATCTTTTCTTTTTCAACAACTTGTCTACATATATTGCTGATTTGACTACAAGAAGACTGAGACTAACACATAATTTTCTTTTTTCTGTGTGTTTTGAATATCTGAGATTTGTACACAAGAATAAAAAATCCTACCCTGATATCTTGATGGTCACATGGTTTAAATCTTCTTGCAGATTCCCCAAAACTTTGTTACCTTTTTTGTTGTTACAGTTCAGCAGAGAAATATACTTCAGGAAAAATTTCACAGTCCCTTCTACCAGTCTTTAGTAGGAGTTCCTTATTTTCTTTGTAGAGTTCACTTAATGCATCATTTAATATTTTCCCACACAGGCAAGAACAGAGTTGACTTTAGACTCAAAAAGATATATAAGGTCAAGCCATATGTCTGACACATACTGACCACATAACCTTTGACAAGTCATTTAATCTCACAGTATCTCAGACAATTATCTTAGAGAGTATAAATTTCAAGATAGTTGTCAATTGGCATTGGTAGAGGTATTTCCTCATCAAAAGTCTTCTTCATCAGTAAAATCATGGTTTAAACTAAAAATATTGATCTGTTGCAATGGAAAAATGAATAGTAGTAGTAAGTAGAAACTAGCAGTGGTGGTGACAGTAGTAGTTGTCATAGTGGTAGTTAGAAATAATAATAGTAGTTGCAGTGATAGAAGTAGTAATAATAATAATAGCAATAGTAGTAGTAGTGGTTGTAGTTTTATAAATAGTAGTAATTTTATAAATAACATATATAAATATTATTATAAATAATAGTAATAGGAGTATAACTATTATTATAAATAATAGTGGTAGTAGTAGGGGTAGTGAGGGTGGTAGTGGTGGTGGTGGTGGCAGTGGTAGTAGTAGAAATATTACTAATAGCCAACATTTTTATTGTTGTTGTTGTTCAGTCATTCAGTTGTGTCTGACTTTTCAAGGACCATGGGGTTTTCTTGACAAAGATACTAGAGCAGTTCGTTATCCAGTAAATTAGCACAGAGCTTGAGGGACTGGCTCAGGGTCCCAGAGCTAGTAAGTGTCTGAAGCCAAACTTGAACTCAATTCATTTTGACTCTATCCACTAAGTCATCCAAATTTTAATGTAGTGCCTACTATTTGCCAAACATCATGCTAAGCTTTTTGCCTATATTACCTCATTTTATCTCACAACAACCCTAGGAGGTAGGTATTATTATTATTCCAATTTCACCAATGAGAAAACTAAGGCAGACAGAATTTAAATTACTTTCTCAGGTCACACAGCTAGGGATTACCTGAGATCAGGTTTTAACTCAATTCTTCCTAATTCCAGGGCCAATATTTCACATTTGAGCTGCATCTGAACAGAGAAACCTCAGAAGACTTATTAGAGTTAATAAGCAGAAAAGTAAGCAGAACTGTGAGAAAAATATATACAATGATCATAAAATAAAAAAGGAACACTAATATGAAATGATACATAAATCTTGATCAATATGGACCCTTCAGAAGCCATGAAGAAATTCTTTCCAGAAGAGTTGGAATATGCTAGGTAAGGAATGATGCACAGACAGCTTTGTGTCTTCTGGTTTTTTTTTTTTAATGGGGAAGATTCACTCTGTATGGGTATAGGGAATGGGGTTGGGCAGGAGTAAAGTGGGGTAACTCTGGAAATGACCGTGATACAAAAATAAAACCTATCAACAATTAACACAAACAAGCAAATTTCTCTACCACTCACTTCTTTGCTCATTCATATAGATTCAGTCTTCTTGTAGGTGATGCCCCAGGCAGCTAGGTGATGCAGTGGATCGCTAGAGCACTGGCACTGGAGTCACAAGAACAGGAGTTTGAATCCAGGTTCAGAGATTTACCATTTAGTAGTTGTGTGATCTTGGGCAAGTCACTTAAGCCTGATTGCCTCATATTCAGGGTCATCTCCAGTCATCCTGAGTCATATTGGCCACTGGACCCAGATGACTCTGGAGAAGAAAGTGAAGCTGGTGATATGGCACATTTCCCCCTCTCTCAAATCCAATTCACGAGATTGTCATGGCCTCATCTCCCTGAATCTTCAAGAATGAAGGACAAACATCAGTTGATGCTCATTGTCTTGGCTTTGCCTTGCCATATAAATTCATCAAGTCATCATAGATTTTTTCATTTTACTTCCTGACTGAAGCACCTAGATAAGCACTGAACTGTAGCCTCCATCAAGAAGCAAGTGATTTGATCCCTCTCCCCTACTCACAAAGATAGCTATTTACCAAAGATCTCAAAGGAAGATGGTTTAGGATCACAGAGAGGTCCCATTTTAAATGAAGCCCAATAAATGCCACAGCAAGTTTAATCAGGCTGCTCAGTTCAAGAGAATCTGATTACTTCATTAGGCAGCCAAAAGGATAGATGTACTTTCCCTAAGCTAGTTATTCCTCTCTTTCTTCTCCCACCATTGGTAAAATAGAAATTCTGTGACTGATATGATATGAGTAGCTCTTTTTTTCAATACCTATTCCATGGGATCTGTCTTTTAAGTACTCCCAAGCCTAGGAAAAATATTTGCCATTATGTAATTATCTGGTCTGCTTTGAAGAGCCTTTGATTGAAAAAGAGAATTTTTTAGTCTCTCAAAGGTGTTTGAAAAGCAAGAAAATGAGATTTAATAAAGCACATGTTTATCTGATTTGATTCCGATTTTAATTGGACTTAGAGTGAGCACAAGGATCCAAGAGAACATAGAATCATCTGTTGACTCTACAAAAAAAGCTGAAAAATAAATATGAATATCTGGAAAACATAATCCTACAATCAGCCTCTTGTGAAAGTTATGAGAAGTTAAGGGAGGGGCATTTATCATGGAGATGAGGTAGCTTTTACAGTTTGTTTTTCCAAGATGTCTTGGCAATAGGGCAAGAAGGAAGCATCAGACATTCAGTTCAAATATAGAAGTGGTATCAGTTGGTCCTCTGTTACTGAGAAACCATTATGCAATCATAATAGTAATAATAATCATAATAATATTTAAGTAGCATTTAAAGTTTGGAAAGTGCTTTACAAATATTTTTTTCATTTTATCCTCAACAAGGATGTAAGGTAAATACTATTATTATAAAAATTTTACAGATGAAGAAACTGAGGCAGCTGGCAGTGAAGTGACTTGCTCAGGGTCACACTGATAGTAAGTGTCTGAGATTGGAAATGAACTCAGATCTTTCTGACTTTAGTTCCAACTGTGTCACCTAGCTGCTTGGGTGTGATATAGGACAGGTGGTCCCAACTGGGGGCTGAAGAATAAGAGTAGAAAAGGGCAAAAGGAAGAACCCAGAGAAAATAAATTTATGGAATGTCACAGTTATAAGGAATATCATTGGTTATGCATCCCTCTTCAGGTAAGGAAGGAGGTACCTAGAGACTACCTGGGAATTCTGGGGATTAGAGTTCTGGACAGAAAGCATCTTTGTCCAAATCTGGAAGAGACTAAGACCATTGTAGATTCTGAAAAATGGTGGGATTTCACAATGTGCTGGAAACTTTTGAATTTCTGTGACAAAGCAGAAGGAAGAAAGAAGAGATTGAGTTAAGAGGGTATTTGGTGGTATGAGTTTTGGGATTAGAGACCAAGCAAGCATAGCAGATCAGCTCCAGTAACCAGACTTTCATTTTATGAAACAAAATCTCAAACAAGGTTGCTGGTTGTAATTATCCTTTTAATAACTGTGAATATCAGCAAAAATTTGACTCCCTGCTTCCCTAACACTTCATTTTTCACTTCCAAGTGTCTGCTTCTATCAAGTACCTTTACATAATTTTCTCATTATTTCTTCAGGTTTAATAGAACAACTGTGATCAATCACAACTTCTTTGTGATGCATTTCTACATATTAATTAATTTAAGAGGACACACATGGGTAACTATGTTTAAGAGGACATACACAAATATATGGTAGAGGATTAGACTTTTTTTGATGGTTAGGATTTCATCAACCTGGTATCTAATTTTCCCAAGTTTAAATGAAATCTCTATAAAGAAGATAGTTGGACATGAGTACTCTGAGATTTAGTGAAGTGTCTTTCCTAGAAAAAGTAACCTCAATGTCAAAGAAAAAGTCATAGGGTTTTGTAAATAGAGACCCTCTCACTATATTTTATGCACCTCCTTACTGAATACAACTGGATGAACTGGGATGATTCTATCTTAAAAGAAGACCATTGCATTAGAGATTACTAGCTACAGCAGAAAATATTTTCTTATAGCAAGATCTCATCTGATTATTATCAACTCATAACTCTATGACTTACCCACCTCCTCCAATTCTTTTCTGACACATATATCTATGTTTAGGTGTAACTCTGAACAAGCCTATAAAGTTACAAATTTGGGCCCTAAATTGGGATCCCTTTTAGGGTCCCAAATTCAGCCTTTTAGCTGAAATTGCTACTAACTTGAGCAATCTTCCTTAATATGCTAATAACCTTTTCTTATTTTCATTTTTTCCATTCACTTTTTCATCCCAGGCTCTCAGGCACCATGATGGATGAGATTTTCCCTAGCATGTTCTTGGAACACAGGCAAAGAAACTCCCACAACATCTCTATGGCATCAATTTTTTTTCTTTTCTTTGGCTTACCTTTTTTGCCCAAACTTTGCACAGTTTTGTAGGCAACTGATGCCATTAGTTTTACCATGAACTCTCTTGGATTTTATGTCCTTTGCATTGCAGTTACTTCCTAGTGCATCTAATTTGGCAGAAAACTCAGTTTTCTCCCTTTCTCTGGCCCTTTTCAATTTAAAGCCCTTTTGATGAGATTTGCAGGATTCCAGGGAAATATATTTTTACTAGAACTTTTTGGTGGTTTCTGTCCCTGATCAAAAAAAGAATAATTCCTGTATTTTTTATACAGAATTCATGCAGTCTTAAGATCTTTGGTTTCTTTGCCAAGACTTTACCTTATAATGTATTGATTATTTGTTTTCACATAAGTCAATAAAAGTAGATAGTCAACATCAGGTGTGACATGTTTTGAGAGGTTCTCTGCTATGTCTTAAATACATGGCTCAAAAAAGACAGCAGAACTCTTTTGTTCTTGTTAAGTCAAGGAAAATTTACCTTAGTAACTTCCATCAGTCTCCATCATCTTTCTTTGACCCTTAATGGATGTTCTTTAGCTTCATAGAAAGAAATATATAAACTAAAGGGGAATTATCACTCCAAATGACTGATTGGGTATCAAGTGAGCAGTTAGCTACTTCTTCTCACAGGGCTCTAGAGGTAGCCATGAAGCTCTGGGAAGGGTTAATTTCTCTAGCATTATAGCTCATAAGTCCCCATTAATGTGTTTTGCCCAATGACTATGAAGATAAATTCAAGTCTTCCAGAGTTTTCAAAATTCACAAGATCTTCCTCTGGCTGGGATTAGGGAAAAGGAGGCAAAAACTCTCTTCTTACCTACACTCCCAGTGATTTCCTTTCCATTACTTGGCCTGGACTGCTTCTACTTGGCAGATCTTCTATTGGAAAGATAGAATAATCTAACTTGTTACTCTATCGAGATATATATGACTGAATCTCTTTAACCAAACTCAATGCACTTCTTGTGAATTATAATTTCATTTCATCAAATAGTTTGAAGTTATCCCTTTCTGACTTAATCTGTTTGCAATTTTGTTGCTATGTTACTGAGCAATTTCAGTTGTGTCCAACTCTTTGAGTGGTTTTCCAGCTCCTTTTACAGTTCAGGAAACTGAGGCTAATAGGCTAAGTGACTTGCCGAGGGTCACCCAGTTAATAACTGTCTAAGACTAGATTCAAACTCAGAAAGATCAGTCTTCCCGACTCTAGGCTCAGAGCTTTTTCTCTAATGCTTCTGACTGATCTCTTGATTCAATAAAGATGTTCTGACCCAGTTAAAATGAGATGAGGAAATTGGGGCAGAGGGAGTTTAAATAACTTGCTCAGGGTCTCATACAACTAGTAAATTTCTGAATCAGGATTGGAACTTAAGTCTTCTTGACTACAGGTCTAGTGCTCACTTTACATTGTGATATTTCACTGTAGCTTTATTTCTATAAAATGAGATGACTGGACTAGATGAAGTCTAAAGTTTACAGATTGTAATCTCATACTCTTGTGTACTGAAGTGGGGTTGAAATGATAGTGGGGAAAAATCAGAGACCAATTCCAAATGGTAATACAATTGGTTCTCTATTAGTGTGAATAAAGAATCCCCTGAAGAGGTTATGTCATTGAATTTTGCATGGTGTATTTCTATTGGGTCAGAGCCAATTACCATTTTTTACACAATTGTAACTTTGAATAGTGCAAATTTAGACACAAACACTTCAAGGGATTGTTTTTTTTAGACCTAATTAGGACTTAATTGAACCACAAGAATCTGATCTGACCCTAGTTCATCTGTGTCAATTTTACCACAAAGCTATATTCCTACTGCCCAAGGACATTTTATGGAAAACTGGGTTTTTCTCCCCTTCCCTTCATTCCTATTAATCTCCCCCCAACTGATTTCAAAGATCCTTGAAATTAATTTTGCCAATTCTGGTTTTGCTCATCCTGTCCACAAGACAAGTGGGTGATGATGATTAATTATTTTCTATTTAGATGGTGTCCTGCATTGCCAGGATAACTATGTGCAGATGGTCTTTCTCTTAGGAAACTTCAAAACATGTTATCTAGTAGCTACAAGGATTGATATTATATATTATGTTATATATAATAATGCCTTCAAAGAAAGTATTATTATTTCTAAGATGTGAGGCAGCAGGGTCTGTTGCCCATCTGATATAACATGAGGGCTACTGAAAGAGCTGTTTAAACAAAAAGAAATTTCTTCCATGAGTCAATCAATATACCTGAAATTCCTACCATTATAGTCATTCCCTGGGTTAAAGTATCATATTATGAATGAATGAAGTAATGAGTGAATGAATGCATTCAAAAGTACTTATTAAGAACATGCAATATGTCAAACACTCTGCTACGGTGGGGAATTTTGTTTTTGTTCAGTTGATTCAGTTGTGTCCACTTTTTGAGACCCCATTTGGAGTTTTCTTGGCAAAGATTCTGTAATGGTTTGTCATTTTCTTCTCTAGCTTATTTTACAGTTGAAAAAACTGTGGCAAACAGGGTGAAGGGAGCTGCCCAGGGTCACACAATTTATCAGGCTAGATTTAAACTTAGGAAGATGAGGATCCCTGACTCCAAGTCTAGCACTCTGTTGTGCCACCTACCTGATCTAACATTGGGCGGTACAGATATAAAAACAATGACAGCTCTTGCCTTCAAAGAGCTTAAATTTAAATGGGAAACATAAAACATAAGCCAGGGAGGGGGCGCATTTTGGTCTGAAAAATTACAGAAAAGTGTATGAGCTATGAAAGACTACATTCAGACAATCTATTCAATGGAAGAGTAGATTTAATTATGATTCATGGTTCCATAACTGAAGAGGAGGTTAACAGGTGTGGGGGGTGCTTCATGTATTCAGAGGAAGGAGTGAAATGAAACACAGTGACTAGGGTTATCCCAAGTGAATGATCAGAAAATCCCTTTTAAAATATAAGTATGCTCTCCATAAAGAAACCAAACAAGCATATTAATCCATTAGAACTAATTGATGCATATGGAGACCATACTTTAAGAGGGAAAACCCCAATCACAATTAAAAGGTAACTATGCTATAGTGAATATAATCCCAGATTTGTAGACAGATGACTTACTGCATATTCTTTACTGGGGTGGGGCAGCATGGGATCCAGGGCTTGAGAGGAGCAGGGGCAGCTTTCCCAGTCTCTGAAGACCCCAAATTGTGATAGTTATTCCTCCTTCATGTTGCTTCCTATTTACTTTAATTTTCTGAAATTATCAAGCATTTATTTTCTCTACCTCCCATTTTTCCTTCATTGGAAAAAGAAAAACAAAATTCTTGAAATCGATATTCATAGTAAAGCAGAACAAATTCCTACATGGATCATGTTCAAAAATATATGCCTCATTCTTTATCTTGAGTTACATCAACTATCAGAAACTGGGTAACATGATTTATTATCTGTCTTCTGGAATCATTCTTAGGTTACTGCATTGATCAGAGTTCTAAAGATTTTTCCAATTTATTATATATTTATTTTCAATAGTTTTTAAAATTTTTGTGAGTTCCAAGTGTTCTCCCTCCCATTGAGAAGGCAAGCAATATGAAATCAATGATACATATGAAATCATGCGAAATAGATTTCTTTCAATTTTGTTTGTCTCTTCAAGGTTGTTATAGTGTGTATATATATATATATGCATATATACATATATATATATATATATAAACTACATATAACTATAATGTATATAGTATAATTCTTTCCTGGTACTGCATAGTTCATATAAGTCTCCCATATAAGTCTCTATGAATCCATCCTTCTTGTCATTTACTACAGTAGTCTTTCATTTTCATATAGATCAGTTTGTTCATATATTCCCCAACTAATAGGTACCCTCTTATTTCTCAGGTCTTTGTACAAAAAAAAAAGGAATTGCTATAAATATTTTTGTACGTGTGTCATTGTTTTTTCCTTCTTTTAATTCTTTGTGAGATAAACCTAATATTGACATGTGAGTACTGTGCAGGAAGAAGGCATATCAATTGACCTGGTCTTTCCTCAATCCAGGGCTCTCTTGCTGCAGCAGGTAGTCTGTTTAGTTGACCTCTTTACCCTTGGATCAAATGGTTATTTGCCTTCCTCCATCTCAGTCCCTCTAACTCTTCTCCCCAGGAGCCTCCACCGCAGCTTAAAGACTGCAGATAATGACACCTGATTGAGGGAGAAAACTTCTGGTCATTGTATTTTCCATAGTTCAATCTGTAGTTCATGGTCCTGGGTCTCTGGTTGGTTCAGGTAAATAAAGTAAACAAGTTGAAGTTATAAATTTTAAAAGGATATGCCCTCAATTACTACTTCTTAAATTCAATTGGAGAACTTCATAGCAAACTTTATAGCAAAATAAAGCAAGAGATCCAGTTCAAAAGATACTTTTTAACTAGGTAAACAAAACAGAAAAAGATAATTCTTTATTTTAGGGGTCTGGGAAAAGTTTTGATTAAAAGTTTATGCTTTAAAAATCAAATGCAATTGTTGATTAAAATATACATTGAGTTTTGTTAAGTTTTAGGTTTTTTTAGATTGATAAACATTGCGATTGAGTATTCAGTAAGTATTCAAATTTTTAAAATAAATAAAATCCTTTGAGTAAACATTCTAATTAAATATGCTTGAATACCTATTAATGGATTATTGTTATTCATATCATTCATACTTGTAAAAGTAGAAGAGACTTCAAAAGTAAGATAGTTCAACCTCCTCTTATAGATAAAGAATCTGAGGCCCAGATAAAATAAATAATTTACACAAGATCTGAGAACTATTGAGTATCCCATTTACAATATCACCACCTTCTCTAATATCATCATCACTACATTGCCCCTTTAGCTATTAGAGTCAGGCATATCAGATAGTCTGAAATATAGAAAAACCTAGATCCAAGTCCTTTCTCTTACACAGATTAGCTGAGTGACCTTTGGTAAATCAACATAATCCCCTTGCACTCTTGTAAATTCTCTAAAACAGTAAATATCAGAGAAGATGCCAAACTGAGAGGGGATTTTCTCTCCTGGGAATTTTCTTTACTAATTAAAGGTAAAGTCCCCATTCTTTAGACTTTACAACATCTCCCTATTTCAGAGATAAGTGGGGAATTTGAAGAGGGGAGTTATCTACCTCTGTGCTGATCTTCATTATCATTGAGGGAGGAAAAACCATTTCCACAAGCAAAACTGGATAATCATTTTAAAAAAAAGATATAATGCCTGTTTTTCCATGGGGAGTGGGTCACATCCATAAAAATTTGGTTGATTTGAACTGCTTGAAACGAGTTACCTTAGTCAAAAGGATCTTCTAATAGACACCAGCGTCTTCATTTACAGCTTCTAATACTTAAACATTTTCTTTGAATGAGTAGGACTCCAGTGACCACTGAGATGGAAACTTTTAGAACTTGGCTAAAAAGATAAATATATTCACATCTAACATTTTTATTTGAGTATCTTTCTTCTTAAACTTTTTTTTTTGGTAGTAGGCAAAATCTTTGCTACAATATGGATCATTTTAGAATAATTCTTTGAGAATTAAGTTATGTATATGATTAAACATTTCCTAGAGCAGGGAATGGGGTAACTAGCCATACATAAGTTACACATTATTCTTGAGATTAAGGGAAGAAAAAGGAGGTACCTTCTTCATGGGACCTGAAATATACTAGTTTTTTGTCCACTATAGATTATTATGTGTTCACTTCTGACAGTGATATAAAATAGCTTGGGGAGAAGAACAAAATGCCACCTGAAAAGACACTAGACACAAATCTTGCCATAGCATATGATTTTTTTAGGTTTTTGTTTGCAAGGCAATGGGGTTAAGTGACTTGCCCAAGGCCACACAGCTAGTAAATTAATAAGTGTCTCAGGCCGCATTTGAACTCAGGTCCTCCTGACTCCAGGGCCAGTGCTCTATCCACTGTGACACCTAGCTGTCCCATATGATTTTTTTAAATAAGAGTTTTTTTAAAAGAAGAAAATATGAATTTGATAACCTTAGTAATTAGTGACTGTCAATGTGATTCAATGGAAAGAGTACTAGTATAGGAATAATTATGAAGATCCAAAGTTAGGGTGAAGTAATTGGTACTTTATTAGTTGGTACTAATTGGAGGGCAATGAACTTAGAGACTTTTGATTTACATGGTGCTAATAATACTTATCATTTTTCAACAAAGTTTATCATCTAGTTAGGAAGAATAAATTATTCAGATTATCAAAATTTCCATAAATGAACCTTAGTCTTTGACCCAGAGGTCCTACTGTTAGGTATTTAATCTAAGGAGGTTAAAGATAGAAATAAAATTCTGCTATAAACCAAAACAGCATTTTGTGATCGTATACAAATGCATGGGAAAATTTATATTAACTGAAGCAAAGAGAATTAAGCAGGACTAAGAAAATAATATTCCCAATGAGTACAATACAAATGTAAAGAACAAAAAGGAGGGTATGTAATTTTAAAGATCAATCTTGGCCCTAAAGCCAAAAAAAAAAAAAAGAGGAAAATGTACTTCTCTCTCTTTGTTGGGGTGGAGGACTATGGTTGTGGATCATAGCATAGACTATTAGAAACAATTGATAAATTGTTGAATCTTGCTGAACTAATGATCAAACACAACCTTCTACATCAAAGATGGGGAACCTTTTTTCTGCCAAAAGTCATTGGATATTTTTAACATTTTTTGTGGGCCTTACAAAATTATCAACTTAAAACTTAGCCTGCTATATTTGATCAAATAATTAAGTCACCCTAATTGCTATTGGCAGCACCAGATTTCACAGACCTTTTATGGCCTGCAGGCCAGAAGTTCCCTGCCCCTGTTGGACATGAAGTTTTTCCTAATCCCCTTAATGTCTTGGAAGATGATAATCAAATCTCATCATTACAGGGGGAGTATGGGGAGAGAACCAAGGAACCATTTAGGTTAATTCTACTGTACCCAAAACACCAAGGACATTAATCTTAGGGTCACCAATATGACTGGAAGCATTATCTCTGGTGTGCTTGAATGCTGAGTCATATGGAAATATTTGAACATATTACATAGAACCTAAATGAATTTATTAGAAAGGATGTATTTCTGGATAAGGAAGTCAGTTGTGATAAACTCCAGAATTAAAATTATGTAAATACAAATATCAAGAAAAATTTTAAAAACTATGCTTATTATAAACTCAATCATTAACAAGTTATAGGTTTCTGTAACATACAATTTACTTATTCCTTGAATTTTATGAGCAATTAGGTAGTACAATGGATAGAGTGTCAGGACTGAAGTCAAGAATACAACACCATGAGTTCAACTCTGGCCTCCAATATTCAATAACTGTGTGACCTGGGTAAGTCACTTAACTCTGTTTGCCTCTGTTTCCACCACCATAAAATGAGCTGTAGAAGGAAATGTCAAACCATTTCAGTATCTTTGCCAAGAAAATTCAAATGGCCACACAAAGACTTGAACACTAAGTATTTTTGTTCTGTACTTTTAAAAATACTTTTTTTAAAATAATTTCTTTTTCATTATTGTGCACTTGACAACCTTTAATTAGCATGAGCATTTACATATGCAAAGAATTCTTCAACGACCCTCTTTGCTTACCTCTTCTTTTTTAAGTACTTCATGATTATTTAAGTCCCTCTCTCTCCCAAATCTCTTCTATGATTTTAAACAAGATTAACAATAATACTTTCCTGCTACAAATAAAGTAAAACAGAACAAATTCACATTTTGACCATGTAATAAATTGTGTGTATGTTTGTGTGTGTGTGTGTGTGTGTGTGTGTGTGTGTGTGTGTGTGTGTATGGATCCCCTTTTGCACCTTGCACCCATCATCCCTCTGACAGGAGAGGGGTTTCATCATTAGTCCTCTAATCATGTCACTGTCAGTTATTTTATTCATCACAGTTCTTAAATCATTCAAATTTCTTTTTCTTTATACTGTATAAATTGTTAGTCTTCTACTCATTTCCTCTGGATTACTTCAAAGAAATTCTTCTAGGTTTCTCTGATGCTGGACCATGAATTGATTTTTTAATAGCATAATAGCTCACTTTATTAATATATCATAATTTGTGCTGACATCCCTTAACTGATTAGCACCACTTTATTTGCCAGGTTTTTGTTGATAGAAATATGCTGCTATATATATTTTTGTAAATATGAGTCTTTTTCCTTTTCTTTGATTTCTTTGGAAATTATATCTAGTAGTGGTATCTCTGTATTCAAGGATTTACTCTCAGACTTTGTTTTAAATTATTTTGCAGGCTGTTTGGAGCAATAACTTCATCAATTGTGCAACTGAGTTAGTGTTCTCCTATAGCCCCTCCAAAATGGCATTTTTCTACTTTTGCCATCTTTATGCAATCTGGTGGGCAAAAGATGGAATCATAAAATTGTTCTATTTTGAATTTATTTTATGATTAGTGATTTGGAGCACTTAAACATATGATTACAGATAGCCTGCATTTTTTTCATTGAAAGTTGACTATTCATATCATTTGATCATTTATTTACTGGTGAATGGATATTGTTCATACACTATATATTTGTATCCATTCCTTTTATATATTATTTATCAGTGCTTTATCAGAGAAGTTTATTGTGTTTCTCCTCAACTTCACCATTTTCTTTCTCATTCTAACTGCTTAGTTTTTGTCTCTACAAACTTTTTGATTTTATGAAATCAAAACTATCAGTTTTGTTTTCTGTACTTCAACTAGTCATCAAGAACTCTTCTCTTCTGGTTGACTTTTAAAACCCTTCTTAATTGCTTATTGTCCATTCTTCTCCTTAAATTAAAGCAGTGTTCTGGTCCATCTAATCTGTTTGATGTTTTCCATTGCATTTCACTCCATTTCCTTTCTTTTGCACATGTGTGCAGAATTCACTCCTTCACATTTACCCATAAATTATTTTTCACATATTTATGTTCACTCATATACAGTGTCCCAAAAATCTTGATGCAATTGTAAGCTATTCAAGGTATTTAAGCTTAAAATTGCAATAAGATTTGTCTATACACATACATGTTATTTCATTGGATATGATTATATTAATTTTAAAATGGTTCTTACTTATGTATTGTAATATGTAGTTTTCATATGTCTTGGTAGGTAGACTCAAATTTTTTATACCTACCATGGCTCTTTCAAGTAGTATTTTTCTTTTTACCTCTTTCTGTTGAGTTTTAGTGGCAGCATACAGAGAAGGTGATGGTTTCTATAAGCTTATTTTATATTTTGCTACTGTGTAGAAGTTTTTGAGTTTCTCTAAATATATCATCAAATTATATGTAAAATGGAAAGTTTTTCCTTTTGCGTATGATTAATAATTCACTCATTTTAAAAACTTATGTTTTGAGTAACATTCTAGAACTATATAATAGTGGTAATAAAAGACATTCTTGCTTTACCTATATCTTATTGTAAAAGCTTCTATCATTTTTCCATTATATATAATGTTGAAAATCCTCAATTTAAAAAAATACTATTTATCACATTAAGGACAGATTTATTTATTTACTTTAAAAAATCACAAAAATGAGTAGTGTATTTAGCATCTATTGATATATTCATAAGATTTTTTTACTGTTATCATTTTAAAAGCCTATTACAGTCAGTTTTCTGAATAGTGAACCAGTCATGCATTTCTGGTAAAAATTCAACTTCATAGTGTATAATCTATTTATATGCTGCTTCAGTCTCTTTGCTATTTTATTTAATATTTTTGCATCCATCTTCATATGGGATTTTAAGTCTAAGCATCTAGTAGATGCTTAACGACAAGCCAGAGATTTGCATTTTGATTCTTCTTTAGCTCCAAGAAAATATTTATCTGATTCAATATAGTGGATAAGGACTGATAATCTTTTATAGATTAAATAATGGCTTACACATATATTCGTTACTTTAAATGTATATAGATAAAATTTTGATTGATAAAATACTAATTCACTTACAAACATTTCTAATTTCATAGTTTTTTTGGTCATCTTGTATTTTTTAATGACTACTACCATGCATACAATTATTATCATGAAAAAGTTCACCAAAATTTCTCTTGTTAAAAAGAGTTCCTCATAGAAAAAAGATTGGATAAGTTATGGAACTGAACTCTTGAAATCCCTACGATCAGGAAGGCTGAGATTGGCAGGTCATGAGTTCAAAAGTTCTGTGCATAGATGGGAAGCTGATTGGGTAACATCACTAAATTTGGCATCAATGTGGTGAAACCTTGGGTGAGGGGGAGCACAAGGTTGCTTAAGGAGGGGCAAAGCAGTCCAAGTCAGAAATGGAAAAGGTCAAAGTTTTTGTTTTCATCAGAAGTGGAGGGGTCAGGGGGGAATGAGGGAGAGAGTCAAAAAGATGGAATTTCAATGGAATATATGATCTTTTGGTTAAGGGGACTTCCCAGAAATGCTGGCTTTTGCAGAATGAACATGTGAACTGGAATAAATTGTCACAGCTCCATAAATTTTAATCTTTCTTTTTTATAATGTTCAAGAATTCTTGTTACATGTATGTGGGATGGAAAGAGTAACTATCAGATTTAAATGAGGGCAAACTTCCCACTTGGATAGCAAAGCGTTGCTAACTTTTTTTTCCTGTGAAACTTTCAAAATTATGCATAAAGCTCCTATAGTGTATGTGCCATATGGAGCACGTAGGAGCTTAGTTCAAGTTGTTCTCAAGGAGACACAGTTCTTCCAACACACAGCATTGTCTGTCAGGCTGCTAACTCAGCCAAGCGGAAGCTAGAGGGCTGTACCCTCCACCCCAGTACTTTCACCAAAAGTAACTGAGGCTGAACCAAGTCAAGTCAACAATCCATTAAATTAAATAATTCACAGGATGCCTTTGGGTATGTTATGCTGCATCATCTAACGCAGTGTGACAGGTGATTTCATGCATCATTTAACTCTTTGCATTGTCAAGGAATGCAACAGAGATTAATCAGAATAATTTCACATTTGTAAACAGCTTTCTCTCCAAGGAACTTAGACCTTATAAACATGAACTGCTAAGGCAGCATTCATCCTTACAGTACCCCTGTGAAGAATACAAGCCTGAATTAATTAAAACTGCTAGCTGTATTTGCCCTCCCGTACCCAAAGCTCCAAATAGAGCTGCAAATTATGTTATATTTTTCTTCCACTTGTTACTGGAGATGCTAAGATGATGCCTAAAGTCCTAATAAGACTTAGTCTTTTATAATTTTATGACTGCTTGGTACTATAAGGAAAATAAATATCATGGAAAAATTCAATAGTCATCTAGATGGCACAGTGAATAAAAGAGAACCAACCCTGGAGTCAGCTCCTTCAAATATTTCCTCATACACACATGCTAGATGTGTGACCCTGGGTAAGTCTGTTTGTCTGTTTCCTCAACGCTAAAATGAAAATCTCTCCGGTATCTTTGCCAAAAAAAAATGATCACAAATGGACTCAACAATAATAACAACAATGTCGAAGAAAAAAGAGAGGAAAGATTTGATAAAGAAGGGGCCTAAAAGTTATTTAACCCAGTTCTTTAATTTTGCAGATAATGAAGCTGTGGGTCAAAGAGTTTTAAGTGATTTGTCCAAGGTCATATGGTTATTAAATGGGAAAATTTGATTTGAAATTAACTGTCTGATCCCAAATCCACCTCTTTTTCCACTATACCACTCTACATGCTTTGGCACTGTTGTAGTAAAGTCGTGTCAATTGCCCATCATACCAAATATACCACCAAATTATACCACTCAAAAGCTTTATTTGCAGTTTTGTCTGCCTTATTCATTCATTCATTCATTCTACCAGCCAACTTAATGACCCCCCAATGCTTATGTAATAACATATTTGTTCACATTCAATAGTTTAACATCTGTTTAAAGATTCAAATACTTCTCAGTCAAAAACAAATCTACAAGGATAAGTAATCTGCTGGTCTGGTCTTCCAGTTTATAATTCAAATGGAAATACAATACCATCTTTGTAATAATTTTTTACAGCACAGAAAGCAAGGCATTCCCCAAACCTTGAGTACTAATAGTTCAATTTCTTTGAACAACAGGGTAGTTTTGTGCTTGATGAGAATTTATCAAGGCATGTATCTATGGTAAAGCTGATCATAAACTGTTCTGACTATAGTCAGACCTTGCTCCTGGGTTTAAACTATAGTCACTATGTGTTCTATTGGACCGACAGAGATTTGGAGAGGTTTGCTGCTCTGATTCAGCCCTAAATGGCAAACTTCTGAGGGCAAAATGCCTCAGAATATCCAGATTAATTAATGAAGTTACCACAGGGAGAAGAAAGGCAGAGACTGAATTTTTTTAACATTCTCCTTTCCTCCCTTTTCGATACCAACCTAAGTCAAGATGATGGGGGCGGGGGGCTCCCCCGCCATCAGAGTTCATTAACTATTGAACAATTTAAGAACCTTGGAGAGTTGTCCCAGGCTTTGAGAGGTTAAAAGATTTATGCGGAGTCACACAGTCATTATATGTCAGAGGGGCACTTTCCTGAATTGAGGCCAGCTCTCTATCCACTTCACCAGGCTACCTTTCCCCTCTCCTAGGCAATAGTATTATGAGTCTTAAAATAAGAGCTCCCTCCCCCTAACCCCAGCTCAGCCATGAACTCTTGGTCAGAGAAAGAATAAAGTATAAAGCAACTAAGCTTTTAAAGCACCTAGAAAAATCTGTGTAAGTATTTAGTTTAAACCTAGGAGCAAGGTCATCATAGCTTCATATGTCCAGGGAGCCTGTAGGTCCAGTACATTGCTTGGAATAGGAGGGTTTGGAATCTATTCTGACAGGCATGCAATATTAAACTTAAAGTTGGACCCATGCAGACTGAAATTAATTTTGGGGTCACTAGCATGCATCTAAAACTCCTTCCAGTTCATAATTATGAAATATAAATCACCTTAGGGTTAAACAAGCCTCAGACAGTAAAGTGTTTTTAAACCTCCCAAAATACTGGCATTTTTCAGCCTGACATACACATTGATGACTGGTATGGAACATGTAAAATAAAATGGATCGAGGGAGCAGAAAATGGGAAATATTTTTATATAGACCTTTCAGATTTGAAGTGGAACACTCGAACTGTCTGAATATTGGAGGGAAACACTCGGTGTGTGCAAATTCTGAGGAAGACTGGGAATGGAAAACATAAAGAAAACTTGGGAAATCTAGTTTTTCAAAGAATGCCTCACCCAGAAATCAAAGACAAAGTCTTAGGTTGTCTGAATAGTCATGACTACTCCTACCCTTTGAAGTCCAGGACATCTTCAAATTTTTCTCCACCTCCCCATGCCCCTTATTTAGATCCTTAAATTATACTATTTTGGTTGGCTTAAGAACTAAATGGTTTAATTAAGTATTCTAATCCAAATCAATAAGTGAATCAAAGAACTGACTAGTTCTTCTGAAATTAAGTCCTATGCATCCTACTTGATTCTGAATTTTCTCTGGCTGAACCAGGTGATAGAAGAAGGAGAAAGAGAAGCTCTGAAGTCTGGACTCCTACCTCTCTTATACTGTAGAAGTTAAAATATCAAAAAGCATGGAAATACTACCTTTATGTTCACAGAGTTGAGGGCTGAGCATTAGAGCATTGGAATGGAAGCATGAGTGATCAATAAATTAATAGCCATTCTGATTCAATTTTTGTAATATTCCTACTGACTATAGATCAGCCCTATTATTTTCATTTTCTCTTCTACTTTCTCTCCTTAACCCCTTATAATCTGACTTCTATTGTCACAACTCTATTGAAACTTCTTTTTCAAAGGTAATCATTGATAATCTTATTCCCAAATCCAAAACCCCACTCTCAGTCCACATCCCTCTTAATTTTTCTATAATTTTTGACGCTACTGATTAGAATCTCTGAATATAGTTTTACTCCATCTAGTAAACAAAATATGATCTGTGGCAAACTCTCTGGGTGATTTTGGTTAACTCCTCTTTTTATTAAAACAATCTCAGTGTTTCTGCCCCCATCCCTATTCACTATTTACACTATAGCCCTTGGTAAACTCTTTTACTTCTAAGGCCATTACTATTATTTCTATTCAGACAATACTCAAATCTCTATCTCTAGGCAAGATATTTCTCTTGAATTTCAACCTGGTATTTCAGATTGTCTACAACAATCTTCACCTGATTATTCCAGCACTTCAAATCTTCAAATCAAAATGAAACCTACCTCCCAATCCTAATCCCCCTTCTGACTTCTCTTTTTTGGGTAATACTATCATTTATTCATGTTGAACACCTTGGTACTGTCCTTGATTTTTGCCTCTCCTTTACTTCTTGTATACAATTAATCACCAAATTCTGCATTTCTGTTCCTCATTCTTTCTATTCACTGGATACCACCCTAGTCCATTCTCTTATTACCCCCACTTTTACCACTAGGATCCTTTCTTTTCTTTTTTTATGTTTTTTTTGCAAGGCAATGGGGTTAAGGGGCTTGCCCAAGGCCACACAGCTAGGTAATTATTAAGTGTCTGAGGTTGGATTTGAACTCAGGTCCTCCTGATTCCAGGGTCAGTGCTCTATCCACTGTGCCACCTAGCCGCCCCCACTAGGATCCTTTCACAAAGAGTGAAGTTACATCTACACTCTGTGCTTTAAGTCCCTTTGTGTGGTGTTCTTTCTGTTCAGACCCCGAGAAAACTCAGAAAATTGTCTTTTATGAATATAAGATAATCAGGTTTTCTTCTCATGTTTCCCTGGTATTGACAGAGGAGAAATAGGGTCACTGAATACTGGGCAGGCCATTCTACATGGTCTCATACTTTATCCCCAGTCTCTCATACAAATCAGAGATTTTCCAAACTTCTGGATTCTGTTTTCATATCACACATACCCACATAAACACACACACACACACACACACACACACACACACACACACACACAGACTCTTTTTGTTTCAAATATTCTCTCTCTCTCTCTCTCTCTCTCTCTCTCTCTCTCTCTCTCTCTCTCTCTCTCTCTCTCTCTCTCTCTTTCTCTCTCCCGGCAAGAATTCACTCCTACTCATACTTTGCTCTTAAGAACATCTTACTTAGAGCTCCTTCTACATATCTACTTTCCATTATTTTCCTTCTCATATTGATAATTCTAACACTCACATATCCTAAATAGTTAGATGTTTTCCTTCTTTTCTGGCAGTTCCAGACCCTTTCTTATATTTATGAGCTCCCATACCAATTCATTTTTTTCACACAGCTTCTAGATTTGTCTTCCTTGCACATATAGATTTTGTCAAGTTTCCTGTCTCCTCTAAAGCCTACAATAGCTCCCTACTTGCTGCCTATTGAAGTTCAGAGTCTTTAGCACTCATGGCCCTCCATGATCCCATTCTTAGCTCACAATATTCCCCTTCCATGTGCCATCCTCCAACTAAGGTAGACTGTTCTTTCTTTTCTTTTCTTTTCTTTTTATTATTATTTTTTTAGTTTTTGCAAGGCAATGGGGTTAAGTGGCTTGCCCAAGGCCATGCAGTTAGGTAATTATTAAGTGTCTGAGGCTGGATTTGAACTCAGGTACTCCTGACTCCAGGGTTGGTGCTCTATCCATTGTGCCACCTAGCCACCTCCAAACTATTCTTTCTTTAATACATTCACTGTGCCTCTAAGCTTTTGTTAATGATATACTATACAATTAGAAAAATTTCTTGTACCCAGTTTCTACTTGCAGAAATCCTACTATATCACTAAAGGCCTGATCAGATGTTATCTCCTTGGGGCAGCTAGGTGGTGCAGAGGATAGAGCATTGGCCCTGGGAGTCAGGAGAACCTGAGTTCAAATTTTACCTCAGATAGTTTAGAATTACCTAGTTGTATGACCTTGGGCAAGTCACTTAACCCCATTGCCTTACCAAAAAAATGTTAACTCCTTTATGAAGTTTTCCTTGTTTTCTCTAATTAGTAATAATTTTCCTCCTATGGAACCTATACAGCTCTTGATTTGCTCCACTATTATGTACTTCTATCATTCTGTAAATGATAGATAGCTTTTATAAAGTGATTTAAGATTTGCAAAATGCTTTAAATATATCTCATTTGGTCTTAAGGATAACCCTGTAAGGT
Source organism: Macrotis lagotis (assembly GCF_037893015.1). NCBI lineage: Eukaryota > Metazoa > Chordata > Mammalia > Peramelemorphia > Peramelidae > Macrotis > Macrotis lagotis. Next base: position 253,440,168 of record NC_133661.1, read on the forward strand.
AGGTGCTATTATCATTCCATCTGACTAATGAGGAAAACAAGGTTGACATGGGTGAAGTGACTTGCTTAGGACCACATAGCTAGAAAATGTCTAAGGTAGAATTAAAACTAGTCTTTTTGAGATTCCAAACCCAATGCTCTACTATGCCAAGTTGTTCTATTGGTTTCTCTTACTTTATCAATTTGACTAGGTCAGTGACATACTGTATTTAATGCTATCTATCTATTCATCCATCTATCTTTATATCTATCATCTCTTTTTGAGTCTCCTCCAACCTAGTTGAATACTTTGTGCATAATAAGAATTTATTGTTTATTGTAATACTCTGAGCTACCCTGAATGATGTGGACACATTCATCATACTTTTAATATTTCTACTGTTATCAAAGATTCTTCACTAACCAGCCTCGGGACACATTCTGGTGGTAAGGAGGGCAGCTGCAGAAGGAAAGCAAAATATTCTTATATTAGCATCTCGTGATGACTTCTGGCCATCAGGATCTGATTTGCAAACATGTCTTTTATTTTAGATTAACTGCCCCCTTTTGGTAGGTTGTTGTTTTGTTTGTTTATTTGTTTTACTTTGTTTTGTTTTGTTTATGGCAGTCAGTGTAATGGACTGAGAACTGGAGTCAGAATATCTGTGTGAGTATTCAGTAAATCATTAACTAGCTATGAGACTAAGTTACTTAAACATTTTGTAAAATGAACACCATATAAGATTTGGTATCTAAAATGGATCTGAACCTGTGAAATGAACAATTCAGATTTAAGGGAATGGAGATGTGATTCACTATCTCCCTCCATACACATTCATTCTAGCTCAGTTGTTGAAGTCAAATATAATGGTGCTTTAATGTGTTAACAAGGTATAATATATTCTGTGATCCCTTTATGAGGTGTGAACACTCCTCTGATTAAGTCAAGAAGAGAATAACAATTGACTGAGCAAATAAATTAGTCTACCCAGGGACTTTAAATAGTTAAACCTTAGAGAAATTTTATCATTTCAGCAGTTTGAAAAGCAGGAAAAACTGAAATCCAGCTACTGTCTATGAAGAGATCACTGAATTGAGTTAAGGAGGGTCTCCTCATAAGTCATGAATATTTGAAAGGTAGCAACTCAACCAGTCTGAGCCACTGCATACAAGGGAAAGCAAAAATATACATTCTAGGATCGTGACATTTCAAGGATCATGACCCTTGACAGCAGAGAGAAGCGTCAGACTGTGATGAGAGAGGACTATGAGACTATCTCAGCAGTGAGTAGAATCCAAGGGGAGCTAAAGAGGAAAAAAACTCTCCAGGCCCCACAGTACCAGGGTTTATGAGTTGTTTTCCCTGATTATATTTCGGGTCCTCGTTATTTTCATGATCACACTCAGAAACTCCTATTTTAATGGTATAACCTGGACTTACTCTGTAGAGGAATGGATTCCTTATTTCCATATTTTGTATTTGTCCCATCCCTTTTTTTTCTAAATGAAGTTATATTTGTTGAGTCTTCCCCTTTGGATAGCTGTTACTCTTTTCCATGGTGGCTGCTCTTTCATGTTATGAATTAGTCAGTGATAATGGATTGGATGTGTTCAATCTCCCCTGAGAACACAGTTTCATTTTTACATCTTCAAAATAAGGAGGATAAAGTGAAAATATTTAGCAAGGTGTTGCAACTGAGGACTTATTAGGAGATGGTAAACAAGTACCAAGTTGCTTTCATACATGGTTCAGAACATCAAGTCCAGAACAAACTACTCCCCAGGGTGCTGAAAAGTATGTCTGATGAAATTGTCTTGGATGGATCAGTCTAATACTGTGGATCACAACTCATCTAAATCTTCTCATTCTGTTCAACCCTTCTTTAGTCCTCCTCTAAATCCTCCACTAAATGCTTTCACCTAGATCTCTTTATAGTATGGGGTTACCAAGAGAGATTACAGGGTCTTAATCACCTCTTTCTTTTCCTCTCTTAGGGAGCTGGGGGGGGGCACAATGAAAACAAAAGTGGTTCAGGAATCAGGAAAACCTTAGTTCAAATGGAGCCTTAGAAACATTTTATAAAATTTTCACTTTCACATTTTTCTACCTCTCTCCTTTCCAAGACCTTAAGTAATATGATGTGGGTAATACATGTACAATCATGTTAAACAACTATTTTGTGTGAATGAGTTGTCTATTGCAAATACTCAAATTAACTACAAAGAACATATGATGAAAGATGCTATTTACATCCAGAGAAAGAACTGATAAATGTATAGAATAATTTTACATACACATACATATAAATATGTGTGTCTAATGATAGCCATGGATATATATGTGTATGTGTGTGAGAGAGAGAGATACACACATATATCCATGGCTATCATTAGACACAAATAGCTATATTTGTGTCTAATGATAGCCATATCTAAGGTAGGAGGGCTAGGGATGGAGGGAATGAAATCTCAGTTATATTTTAGGATTGATTGCTTCATTGTTCTTTCTCCCATAATGGTTTCCCTCCCACCCCTTTTCAATCAGTCTGTAATTATAAACAAATGGCAGTATTTTGTTTATGGTCTTCCTCTGCATAACTTTTTAGCATTTCTTTTTTAGCAGTCCTACAGCACTATGTAGAGTAATACATTGTAATTTATTTATTTATGAATATGTTTTACCTCCCTTTTAATTTTTATATTTTTTAAAGGCAGGACCATGTTTTGGATGTTTTTTCTACCCTTTATAAGCTATTGAAAACATGAACCAGTAGTATTAATTTGCCTTTTAAAATGTCAAATTACAGCAAGATTTTTAAAATGCAAAAACACAGGTTCAATTAGCTGCCTCATTCACTGTTCTTGACCTATTAAGAATCATTACTCAATGTAATCCTTATTTCTCTGGACTTCAGCAGAATTCTTTTTCAATTTATCTTGAATTCATATTTTTCCAATTCTTTTGGTTTTGAAGCTTCAGCCTTGTTTGGCATCAAAAACCCTGTCCACCCCTTCCCCACCCCTCATAATTTCTCAGTTACTCAGCATCAAGTACTCTGCTTCCTTCTTATAGATGCTAACTAAAGTCTTTCAACTTAAAGAATTATTCATTTTATTGCCTTCCCACAAGGTCTATCCTGAAATAATTAATCAGAGATATCTGGTATCTTTTATTCAAGAGTTCTTTCCAGTCATCTGGTGGAAGTTATCAGAATTGCAAGCACAGAGCCAGGAGAACATAATCAACCTTTTCTGAATGATAGGTTTGGCCTTGCTAAACCCAGGCTATAAAGTGACAGCAAAATGTCACAGCTGATTTCATTAACATTCTAATAAGTCACAGTTCCTGTTATTTTAAAGGTAACAAACACCTTACCTAAAGTGGGGCATTTTCCTGAAAAAAAAAGTAAAAGGATAATTTTTTCCCCAAGAGTCAATTACAGTTCTCTCCAGGACTGCTATTATTTTGTTCACCCACTGATTTCATGATTTATTCAATGTTTCTACTACTCGCTAAATATTTGGTAGGGACTCTGCTTTCCAGTTGGTATACAGAACATTTAAACAAAACACAACAAAAATTCCTCACACAACATTTCTATGTTTAAAAAGGAAGGGAAAAAAATGGGTCTGATTGTTATTTCAAATATCACTTTTAAAAAATTTTTAAAAATTCAGAATCTGATTTCTTTCCTTCCTGGAAAGAACTATGCATAACAGCCTACTCTATGTGTAATGTAAATGTGTGTTCTGATTACAATGGAGAAATTCCAGGTTAACATTTCTATAAGATTTAACTCTAACTTCTCTCCCTTGTGTCAAGAAGACAATTTGAACTATCTTCCTATAGAAGCGATTTCTTAAAAAAAAGACAAATTTTACAACAGCTTACAGCTTTATTACTACTCCAGAGGAAACTAGTCTCAAATATTTTCTACCTATGCATGTATACAAAACAAAATTTTATCTATAGAATTTACACTGCTAGAACTGACAAAGATATGGCACAAATTTCAGATAGACTTTTGAAAACTTGGATTTAACTACAATTTTTGAATGAGTTCTGAAAATGTGTTCCCTAGCTTATAAATTGCATTGGAGTAGAATCCCACTGTCTATTTGCCTCAATAGGAAGTAGCTGAGCATTTGAGATCCAGAAAGAGGGAAGGACCAGGTGCCTTTCTGTGTAGGGGTTTGGTAGAAATGAAGTAGTAAATTAGAGCCTCAACTGAGTCAGAGGGGAACTAAAACTGGAACTTTTATTTAGTAGTAAATGCAGGCTACTTGGGAAGGCCTAAAGGTGTCAGGAAAGCAATATTTCCTCTATTCATTTTTTGGGTTTTGTTTTGTTTTTGCAAGACAACAGGGTTAAGTGACTTGTCCAAGACCACACAGCTAGGAAATTATTAAGTGTCTGAAGGTGGATTTGAACTCAGATGCTCCTGACTCCAGGGCCAGTGCTCTATCCATGCACCACCTCTATTCATTAGTATGGCTTTACTCAGTATAAAAAAGAAAGGCTCTGAAACAGTGAAAACATCACCACCATCACTGAACTGTGGGATTGGAAGGAGAAGCTGGTCACAATAACTCTAATGAGGGCATCAGTATCACTGATTCTAAGGACCATGGAAGAAAAGCAGAGCTAACCTAAGTTTTGAGGTGAAGTTTCCTAAAGTAGCCTTCATATTAAAGAGCTTGATGAGTTGATAGGGAAAGAGAGAAAGTCAAAAAAAGACTTTGCTGTTGCAAAAAAAAAAGCATTTCTAGAGGGTTGACTACTTGGATGTCTATTCTGGGTATTTATATCGTATGACACTTGTGTGCATGTATTAATACTAGAAAACAATTTGATCATGACTACATGTCTGTAATGTAGATGTAGTTATAATTCCCATCTTACTGAAAAAGAAATTGAGATAGAAAGCAGCTAAGAAATGGGAAGGGGGTAACTCTGTGCCTCAAAATTAGTAACTACTACATCACTGGTGTTGCATTCGTATAGGAAAGGTTCATATATTCATAGGGAACTAGGTGTAAGGTTTGGAATTATGAACACCAGTTCAAATCCAGCTTCAGATGCTTACTAGCTAGGTGGACCTGGGCAAGTCCCTTAACCTCTGTGTGCCTTAATAATCCACTGGAGAATGAAATGGTGAACTGCTCCAGTATCTTTGCCAAGAAAATCCCACAGGGTCATGAATAGTCAGACACAATTGAACATCAGCAAAGTGAAGGAAAGAAATCATCAAGAAAAATACCACAATCACTCTGAATTTGTATAGTACCTAACTGCTTTTCAAAACACTTTCATATTATCCTATTTGAGCATCACAACAATCCTCTAAAGTAAATGAGGCTGGCATTAATCCCATTTGAAAGATTGTTCTTTTATGAGTATATCCTAGATGATTTTGCATTAGAAAAATTAAACAACAATTATATAAATAACAGGCACAACATAATAATTTATAGAAAAATATTAGTTTTCTCCTTTATTTTTAAAGAAGTTCTTCTGTATCTTCAGGGACAGGATTATCATCTTCTGATGTGAGTACATTAAACATTAACATCTTACTATGAAATTCTCTCATGACAAATCTTATTGATGTTCAGTGCTGACATTAGTTCTCAGTGGTGAATTATTAAAAGAATATGTCTTAGATTTTGTGAAATTACACAACTGTGTAATAGCTATTATTAACAACCATTGAAGATTTGAAATAGGCTGCCTTACTATCTACTTTCCTTTAATTTGTGTATATATGTTGAATGTATATATATATATATATATATATATATATATATGATCTGTCTATTTATATTAAAGGGTTGTTCCATTTGTGATATAATTATGAATGAACTCTATTTTAGTATGCTAGGCCATAGAGGGAGTCACAGTGATAGAGAGCTGGGACTGAAGTCAGGAAGACTCATCTTCATGAGTTCAAATCCAGCCTTGGATACATATTAGCTGTGTGACTCTGGGCAAGTCCCTTAACACTGTTTGTCTCAGTTCCCTCATCTATATGAGCTGGAGAAGGAAAAGCAAACTACTCCAATATCTTTGCCCTCAAATAGAGACCCTAAAGAGTCAGATACTGAAAAACTAATACTTCAGTATGCCTCAAGTGCATCATACCTTTTCAGGTAGGTAGCAATGTCAATCTGGTGTCTCATATTTTTTTGTTTGTTTTGTTTTTTGCAAGGTAATGGGGTTAAGTGACTTGCCCAAGGTGACACAGGTAAGTATTAAGTGTCTGAGGCTGCATTTGAACTCGGGTCCTCTGAGGCTGCATTTGACCTCAGGTCCTCCTGACTCCAGGGCCAGTGCTCTATCCACTGGGCCACCTAGCTGCCCCTACTGCTTTCTCATTCTTAATAGATCTATCTTCCTTGCTTCCTTTCAGAGGAAGTACTATATTAATGGAAAGACAACAATGAGATAATAAGTATCAAACCATTTGTGACTCTTGAGGGCAAGAAAAGTTTGTTCTTACATCCCCAGGACCTAGAATAATGCCTTATACAAATTTAGACTCTTAATAAATGTTCAACTGAATCATAAAAAGCTCACATGTATATTTAAAAATTCTGATTCTCCCACATACTAAATGTCCTACTTTGGATAAGTCACTCAGTCTTAACTTTTTCTTTTTTTATTATATAAATATTTTATTTTTTTCCAATTATATACAATAGTAGTTTCTACATATCAATTTTTGTAAGGTTTTGAATTTTACAATTCCCCCCCTTTCTCCTCCCTCAAGGTCCCCCCAGAAGACATATCTTAATTTTGTTAATCTGTATAATGGGGGGGAGATAATACTTGCCTTTTACTTCACAGGATTGTTTTGAAGAGTAGAATATATGTAAAATGCTCAATTCAGATAGTGAGTACTCCATAGTAACTACTTGCTTGGGATGTGTTGGGAGAGGGACAATAAGGATCCTAAAGGAATTTATATGTGGTACTTTAAGCTAATACATTTCAGAATGCTTCTCTCCTGTGTGTGTGTGTGTGTGTGTGTGTGTGTGTGTGTTCTTAGTTCCTAGTGACAATACTTTCAAATCTGTAAACATCGATTGAATGCCTTCTGGGTACCAGAAACTGTGGGAATACAAAGACAGAAAAAGAATTCATGTCCTTAAGTATCCCAAGATTCAATATCTTCTTTTTGATTACTGAAAAACATAGCTTCCTAATAACTTCAGTAATTTGGGACTTCAGGACAGGGAATAGCCAGACTTGACTCTTTCTAGGGCTTATAATACTGGTTTGTGGGGCTAATTCCAGGAGCAGGAAATATGATCAGTTTTTTCCCATCCTTTTCCCAATATTTAGCAGGAAATGCTCTTTAAGTGAACAATTACACAGTAAGAATTATCTCCAGTCCACTAAAAGGTGGAAACAAAATCTAAAATACACTCATGTTTATTTCAGTGCAGTTTAATGAAGAATCTGAATTACAATTGATCAAATCTTGGATGAAAAGTGGAAATGCTTTCTAGATTCTCTTTGTTATTTGCAGATTAAGGGCAAATTCCTCCAGATATACAGAACTTCTGGGCCTCTACCATACTTCTTCATTTGAATACAAACACCACAATACCTAAGTAATGGTTGCAGAACAAATATAGCCATATAATTTGAGACTGGATTGAATTTAGTTATTTAGAGAGGAAATTCCACTTGTGGCATCATTTATCTCTAGTCTCTAATTCTTCAGATAGTCAAATATTCTTGAAGATTTAAGAATACTAATAGTCAGGTCCTATGTGTACAACTCATGGACAGGGCTTTTTGGCATATCTGATTGGGTTTTGAGGCAACTCATCCTAATATGTAATCAGTATGCTCCATGACTTGAATGTAGGTGCTTATTATTTGGTGGGGAGGGGAAGGGTATAAGACTTATAATGGACTATTTCTTGCAAATAATTCAAGGATGATGAACAATGTTGGGTACTGGTGGTCATATGAAGTTGGGAAGTTTGACCAGATTGGTGGATGGGTATGGATATTGCCCAATCTACCAACTATGTATCTACTATCTATTGTACCAGGGTACCTGATATCAATCCACAATCTTGTGAGATTAGGACTGGTAATCATTCCAAGAATAGTTTTAAGAAAAGCTCGTGATACTTTAGTATCCCTAAATTACAAAGAGGGAACCCCAAAACAAAACCTCTCAAACTTTCAGCATCCCATTTTAGAAGGCTATAAGTGGTTATGTTATAAAGGAAACTATTAACTCAAAATGCAAGCAAAAAAGGATTGCAACAACCCATACTTAATATAAGGGTTTCTTCTACTTAGGAAAGTGGGAGTTCGGTGTGGTACTTGCAAGTTCAGTATATAATAAGCAATAATAATAATGATAGGCTGGATCCATCACCTCCCCTCCCTTTTAGACACAGAAATTCATACAGTTGTCACACTTCACGCAGTGAGTAGAAGAGGTTCTCAGTTGCCTAAATTAGGCAGTGACTAAAGGAAGACCACACAGGTAAATGAAGGGATTTTCCCTGTATTCTTTATTGGGTTCTTTGGTGCAGTCTCAGCTGCACAATAGTAATAATTAGTGATAATAATAACTCATATGTGAGTTTTGTATTTATAAACCATTTGCCTCATAATAACCTTGTGAGGTAGATAGTAGATATCATGATCTTTATAGTTAAGGAAACAAAGACTTTGAGAGGCAAAAGGGATTATTTGTCCAATATACTAGACTAAATTTTATTCATACACTTTCTTTTTACAGAAGATAATAATAGCTCACTTTTATATAGTTATTAAGGTTTATAAAATACTTTCCCCCTCATCAATTATGCTCAGGACTAGCAGCATTATGGCCACTTTGCAGCTAGACTGAGAAACATACTGAGGGACTAAGTGACTTGCTTAGCTACAGAAAACTAGCCAAAAGATAACTTGACAGTAGAAAGTTTCCTAATCTATGCTAGTTTCCACTCAAATTCCATTTATGAGTATAGCTAGATCCCATGAGATTGACCACCATACCACTTCTATTTCTTAGTTTCCTTGCCACTCACCAGACAAATTCTCTCAAAGCAGCTGGTTCTGAGTGTGCCCTTGGTTCTATCCCCTCTCTCCCAGGTGGCCTATCTCAGATCACTGACAGAATTATAATAAGCAACATACTCAAGCTGACTGCTCCCAGTCAATCATGAGAGGCTATCTTTCTTGGGGTTCAATTAATTCAAGTTGTCCCTTTCCTCTGTCCTAATCACAAAAAATATGTTCAGCAGATAAATTAGCTGAATTTCATCAGCAGATCATGCCAATGCCTTACAAGAGGAATTTTGTCTATATTTTATTTAATTCCCCCAAAATCTTATTGAAGAGGTCTCAAATGCCCATAGTAAGATATTACAATGGTTTGCCAAAGAACCATCAAATTATAAAAAGCTAGTGAAGGTATTTTGTCTATTTTTCTGTTCACAGTATCTGTTTGTTCATCAAGGTGAGTTCATCCTTCACCAATAGACTGAAACCCATGGTGCAGTAAAATAAATTCATGTACACCATATGAGTCAAAGGAGTTGCTACAAATTAAACTTTCATCATTTGGTAGCCAATCTTATCTAGTGAAGCTGTTCACACTTAGCAAGGGTATATACTCCAAGGATAGAAATAGCCCAAGGATAAATCTATCCTTAAAGTTTTTTCATGTGAGTAACATTTACTAAAATTTAGCTCCTCTGTCACAACCTTTGGAAATGAAGGTCGATTAGGGCAGCAGAGTGAATAATAGCAGGTAGACTTTTTAATGGGGGAAAAAACTTTGGTGGAATAAAAGTTTTATAGTTAGAATATTTTATCTCCATGTTTAATGATGATGATATCATATAAGAACTAGGACATATATATATATATATACATATATAAAACTTTGAGGTTTTCAATGTATATTGCAAATATCTCATTTTATCCTCACAATAGTGAGAGTAGGTGCTATTATAATTTCCTTATTACAGATGAGGAAACTGAGGCAGAGAGATTAAGTGACTTGTCCAACCAGGCTCACACAGATAATAAATGACTATGCATGGTGTCAACTTGGGTCTTCTTGACTCTAGGTTCAGAGCTCTGTTCTCTTCAGTGCTTCTTCACCCAGGGGAAGGGAAACTTGGTTTAGGACCTGAAGATCTGAATATTAATTGTAGAATTTCTTGTAGGGTGGGGGACTCATCTCTGGTCCTAGTTTCCTCAATTTATTTTCTGGGGGAAACTCATCTCAGGTCTCTGTTTCCTGAATTTATAAAACAATTATCAATTATGTGTGTGTGTGTGTGTGTGTGTGTGTGTGTGTGTGTGTGTGTGTGTGTGTGTGTTGGAGTGGACTAGATGATATCTAAAGTCCTTTTCTTCTCCAAATCCTCAGATTCATGAATAAATACAAAAGTAGATTTTATAGATATTTGGTTATATTGTCCAGTAGAAAGATGAATAACTATTTTATATCTGAGATAGCAACCAGAAAGTAAGTTATGTACATGCCCTTCTCTACTAGAGTCAGACACTGCAAGTGCTAAATTATCTATTTGAAAACTGGCAATCCTTGTCTATGGCAGTGGGATTGGGGCTGAGGGAGTGTAGGAAGAGAATGTAGAGCTAAGAGAACAGTAGCCCCAGAAGATTATGAATTGTAAATGCTCACAAAAATGTTGATCTGAAGTCTCAAAAAAAAACACAAGGGAAATTGGTAATGGAACTACACATAGCATATATAAACTATGTTTACAAAGGGAGATGTGTCTGAATCCCAGTGAGGATATCCTTTCCTTCTTTGCAGAATCTTCAGACACACGGTATTCTTTCAGAAAGGGCATCCCATGCAAATTAGCAACCATACTGTGTCTTGTCAAAATTTTGTTGAATTAAAGGGGGAAAACCATAGGTTCTCCTCTCCCTCCACCTCCTTCCTCCCCACCTCCTTCCTTCCCACCTCCTATCCTCAAGCTGATCCCAAAACACATTCATTTTTTGACTCGAAAAGGAGGAAGAAAGAAATGCAAAAGCCAAAAGGAAGAATGGCCATCTGTCGTTTGGGTGAAAAGGTCAAAAACATAAGTAATTATTGCATTCATTGAATAAAGCCCCATAGGTCTTTAAAAATGAAGAGTTTAACCTTCTACTTCCTGAATAATAGCAAAGGGGAAAAAAAAGTTATCCATGACAGTGGCTGCTGCTTCTGCTTAAGCTCTGGTGCCAAATGTCCCCTCTGTTTGCTATAGTCGGCGCCCATAAAAAGAAACAAGACATGACAGGCCTGAGATCAGCAGCAGTGACCTCCTGCTGGCTTCTGCACCTGTCTCTGCCCGGCAGTACACAAGGGCCTGAAGGACACATGGGGAGAGAAGGTGATGGAAACTCTTCAATAATAAATGGCCAAAATGCAGTGAAGGGAGTAGGAAGGAAGAGATTGAGGTGGGGGAGGGAGAAAGCCACCTAGGAAAATAGTTGACTCACTTGGCTAAGCATCCAGTGGGTTCTTGCGGAATATTAATGCAGGAGGGGGAAGAAGACTGACTGGAAATGAATGATAATGATGTATTCAAATAAAATTCAGAGAAGGTAACATTAAAAAATACCAGCACTATTTTGATAGACATTCCTTTTGAGAGGAATTTATTGCAGATCATGTTGTCTGCTAAGCTCTAACTTACTCCATTTATTCCTGGAGTCAGGAAATAAGGACTATGATGTCTATAACCATCATTTCGAGTAACTATTCCTATGAATGAATGAAATACTCTTTTCAAAGTATATATACAGCTCAATATTTTGAGATATAACATGTAAATTGAGAATAATAAGATTCTGTATTACTTTAAATGTATATATTTTTTGAATGTCCAAGTTATTTAATAATACTATTTGGCTTTCAAAATTCCTTCTTTTAGGGTTTACTATTGAATTTGCTGAGCCTACATTTTTATACAATCACTTGGACTCACATATTGTTACCATGCCTTCAAGAAATATATAAAAAAAATTAAATTAAATCAGGAAATAGATTAAAAAATTAAATTAAATCAGGAAATAGATAAAAATTAAATTAAATAAAACATTTTAATGAAGAATTTCAAAACTCTTGAGTGGCATCAAAATCCTTTGCATTATTGGAGGCTTTCAGCTTCATATATGACTTAATTTGTCAAATTTAATTGAAAAAATTTCCCCTTCATCCAGAGACCCCGCTGATTAGCAAACTCTAAGCATGTCAAAGTAAGAAATGTTCCAAATATACCAAAATATCCATTGTAGCATTATTTGTAAGACAATGCAAATAGAAGGAAAGTAAGTGCCTATGATTTATGGAATAGCTGCATAAATTGCGGTACTTGAATATAATAGAATATTGCTACATCATAAGAAAGGAAGAATATGAAGAATTCAGAGAAATATGAGAAGATATCTGAATTGATGAAGAATTAGTAAGTGGAAGTAGGAATAGACATCTACTACAACAGTTAAAGAGAAGGAACAGTAAAACTGAACACTGTAAATATATAATAATCTTATATGATCCCTGGGGAAAAGCTGTGAAAATGTACCTCCTTTCCTTAAACAGGGAGGGGAATATCAATGTAGAATACTTTATATACTGTAAGACATGATTGATGTATTGTTTGGTTTAGCTGAACTGCTTTCCAACTCTCTCACCTCCACCTTTAAAAATCTTTGTTATAAGAGGTGTCTTATTGGGTGGAAGGCGAGATATTTAGAAATGAGTGAATACCAAAATAAGAGGCAATAAAATAAATTTATTTAAAGAGTAGGGGCTGAAATAAAATTTTTTGAAAGGGAAAAGAACATATTTGTACAAAAAATATAGTATATATTTTCAAATCTTAGCCACTACAAAAAATATAGTATATTTTTTTGTAGTGGCTAAGATTTGAAAATTAAAGGACTTAATTGGGGAATAACTGGAAAAGTTGTGCTACATGAATACAATGGAATACATTTTAGGGATCTCAGAAAAAAACTGAATTACAGGTTTTTTAAATGAATTGCTACTGAGTGAAGTGAGCAGAATACAGAATTACTGTATACAGTAATAGCAAATTACTTAGCTATTTTAAGCAAGACAGTAATCTAAGACAATCCCCAAGGATTCATGATGAAAAATGTTCTCCTGCTTCCATAAAAAGAACTGATGTTGTTTGAATACAGACTGAAGCATGCTATTTTTCATTTTCTTCCTTTTTTGGGTACAAGTTTTTTCTACGTAATGAATAATATGAAAATGTTTTATATGATTGCACATGTATAACCTACATCAGATTGCATGCCATCTTGAGGGGAGGAATGGAAGGAAAGAGGGGAAAAATTTGGAACTCAAAATTTTTTAAAAGAAATATTAAAATTGTTTTTACATAGGGAAAATAAAAATTATTTTAAAAAGAGTAATAATGACAAATGAAGAATAGGTTTTCTTTTTACACCTGTCCCCAAGAGCAGCATGTCCTAGGCAGTTGCCTACTTTGCCTACCCTGGTTCCGAATCTCTTCCTTAGTCTTGTCCTTTGCAAATATTGTCCATCTTGGATTTTTCCCTCTCTAGACCCTACAGAACACATGGAGTTTTGGAAATAACCTACTACTAAACCTTTCACCCTTTTCATATATATGCATGGCACCTGCAAGCATTTTAATCCTCCCATGAAGATTGCATTAACTGCAATAGTTGCTTCTAATTAACTTGTGAGAGAATCTGCTAAGTTAGGTGCAAATTGAAACTTTCCTTTTAAAGACTCAAAAAGTCAGTTTCTAATTAAGTATATTTTGCTCTACTATATGAGACATGTTCCCCTTTTCTCTGGCAGTAAAAGATATGGTCCTGACTTCTCACAAATAATGATACTCTTAAGATGGACATGGTTAGATCATTTAAAATAAATGGAAATGTACTTGGACCTCAAACCAGAGTTTAACCTAAAGAAAACACTTCTTCTGAGGTTAGAAATAAGTAATCAACCAAGAACAGGGAGTGGAGGAAATGGCTTAGTGAGGGAATGCAGAGAGCTAAGAAAGATTGTGAGGGGCAGCTAGGGTAGCACAGAGGAAAGAGTTCAGGGATAGATAGGAAGATTCATCTTCCCAAGTTCAAATCAGGCCTTAGGTACTTTCTAGCTGTGTGACCCTGGGTAACTCATTTAACCCTGTTTGCCTCAGTTTCCTTTTCTATAAAATGAGTTGGAGAAGGAAATAGCAAACCATTCTAGTATCTTAGTCAAGAAAACCACAAATTGTGGAGTCAGGAAGAGTCAGATATGACTGTTGAACAATAAGCAAGATCTCAGTAGTATCCATTTTATAAATGACACAAAAAATCTAGATTAGTTTGCTTGAAATTTATGAATTTTCTTCTTTTATTTGCTGCTTTAATCCCTTCTTACTATGCTTTCTCTTAGAAAATTAATATTAGAGTTGTGTATGTTTATTTTTCAAGGCATGAGGATACGAGAGAAATTGGAAACTGGTTTATTTTTTCATTCAGATGAGAAGGTGGTGAGAATGATTATCCATAGGAAGAGTTAGAAGTCACAACCTTGGAGGACACTCATGGAAAAAAGTAAACATAACTGAGATCTTAAGAGTTTAAAAGGGTCTTGAGACCAAAGAAGTTTGAGAATCATCGTAGGATTAACATCTTCCTAGGGTGGAGATAATGTGTGCTTCCCTGGGGAGACCTTAATATCTGCCCCAATTTTTGCATGTGCAACTACCTCCAGGTCACTCCTCATTCCTCTAAACACATAAGCATGCTTATCTAATTTGGGGTGACAGCTAAGAGTGACACATAACATTTTGGTTTTTTTAACCACTTTTTTAATTAGGAAAATAAATACCAAATAAAATGAGAATTGAGAATTTACATATATACAGGAAAGGAGAAAAGAGGATTGTACAAGAAAGTGCAAATCTCTCATATTCAGTTTGCTTTAAATATATAATAATTGGAAAAAATTTTCAAAGCTGCCCATATTTTGATAGCTAATACTTCAATACTGATATATGAAAAGTCTTATATTGAAATAAAAAATGTGTGTGTGTGTGTGTGTGTGTGTGTGTGTGTGTGTGTGAGAGAGAGAGAGAGAGAGAGAGAGAGAGAGAGAGAGAGAGAGAAATAGCCAAGATGGTGAATAGAAAACCAGAAAACCAGGCACTGTCCTAAGGTCTCCTCGTTTTCCCTTACAGAATTTGTATCCTCAAAACTCAGAAAAAGAATCTAGGAAACATCTACCACAACACCTGTCTCAGGGGAGTGTGGGTGAGCTGAAGACAGAGATCAGAGAGCTGAGAGCTGAGAACCAGTGCTGGGGTGGTGGGGTGAGGTCCAGGACTAACCTGAGAACATCCATGGAAGCCTTGGCTGTGTGTGGAGGGGGCAGGAGAGTTCCAGAGTGCAGCTAGATATCAATCTCGTCAGCTTGGCTAGAAGACCAGGGCTGCAAATCCCATAATGGAGTCCCCATGTTTCCAGTTGAATCCTTTCCCCACCATCCCCAGGGGATAACATGAGGCTCCCTAGAACAAATAAAATAATAACAACCCAACCCCTCTCTGTACTGAGTAAAAAATAAAGAGATTAACTATCTATCCTGAGGGTCCAGCCCACATGTTCAAAGATAATTAGACCCTGCTGCCCCACTCCCATCCCCCTAGGTCTGGGGAGTGGGTCACAATTCAAGGTCACAGACACTAGTGAAAGCAACCAGTGTTCCCTACTGATCAACCCACTTGGAGTTACTAAACCCACTGAAGAAAGGCTCTAGGGATTTCAACACCAAACATCTGTGAACCAGCCCCTCCCCCCATACAAGATACTAGGAAAATGAAGAAAAGCCAGCACAGGGGGTGGGGTATGTCTATCAAAAGCTACCTTAAAGACAAAGATCCTAATGCAGAGAGAGCTAGAATTTCTCAAGAGAATGTAAGTTGATCTCCAGCCCAGAAAGAATTCTTAGAAAAGATCAGGAAGGAGTTGAAAAATCAATTGGAAAAATTGGGAAAAGAAACGCAAAAGATAATTAATACCTTGCAACAAGAAAACAAATCCTTAAAAATGCAATTGGACAACTACAAAAAGAAAATAATTCCCTCAAAACTACAATTGGAAAAGTGAAAAACTGCTTCAAAAATAGAACTGACCAATTAGAAAAAGAGTTACAAAAGGAAAATGAAGAAAATTCCCTCTTAACAAAAAGAATGGAATCTGTTGAAACTACTGACTTCATGAGACAACAAGAATCTGTTAAACAAAACCAAAAAAATAAAAAAGTGGAAAACAGAAAATGCCTCATCAATAAAAAACTGACCTAGAGAATAGATCCAGGAGAGACAACTTAAGACTTACTGGGCTTTCTGAAAACACTGAGGAGGAAAAAAAAGCCTGGTTCCATATTTCAGCATTTAGTGAAGGAAAATTGCAATTGCTTTGATATCATGGAACAAGAAGGCAAAATAGTTATTGAAAGAATACATCAAACCCATCCTGAAAGGGATCTCAAAATAAAAACTCAAGGAATATTGTGGCCAAATTCCAGAAATATCAGATAAAAGAGAAAATCCTACAAGCAGCCAGAAAGAAACAATTTAGATACCAAGGAGCTACAGTAAGGATTACATAGGACATGCCTGCATCAACATTAAGGGATGGAAGGGCCTGGAATATGATGTTCCAAAGGGCAAAGAAGCTGAGAATGCAGTCAAGAATTAACTATCTTGCAATTTTTTTTCTCTTCCAGGAGAAAAGATGGACTTTTAATGAAATAGGAGACTTCCAACTTTTCCTGATAAAAAGATTGGAGCTAAATAGAAAAATTTGGACTTCAAACAGGAGACTCAAGAAGCACATGAAAAGGTAAAAAAGGGAAAAGAAAAAAAGCTGCTATCCAATAAGATGAAGCTGACTATATCCCCATCTGGGAGAAAGATTCCCATAACTCTTGAAAATTATAACTCTATTAGAGAGAATATACTTAGCTAGAAGTAATGGACACTTATGACTTGGCCATGACTCTGATGGAATGATTTAAAAACAATATTTCCTTTAAAAATAGGGCAGGGGGATGACATGAGACAGGAGGATGGAGGAGACTGAATGGGTAAAATCACAATACATGAAGAGGTACAAAGGACCTATTATAATAGAGGGGAAGAAGGAAGAGGTGAGAACAGCCTGAATCTTACTCTCATCAGATTTGGCTCAAAGAAGGATTAACATACACACACACTCAATTACGTTAAGAAACTTATCGTGCTTCTCAAGTATTAAAAGGGGGAGTGGAGGAGAAGAAGAACTAACAGAAAGGAAGGAAGATGGGGCAAAGGGAAAGTGGATAGAGAGGAGAGGAGGCTTGAATATAAGAGGACAAACACACTGAAGGAGGTGGTGTTCAGAAGCAAAATACTAGGGAATATGGATAAAGTAAAAAGGGGGAATATACAAACAGAGGGAAGATAGCATGGAGGGCAATAAAGAGTTAGTAATTATAACTCTGAATGTGAATGGAATGAATTCTTCCAATAACCCAATAACTGAAAACAAATAGCACAGTGGATTAAAAACCAGAATCCCTCAATATTCAGCTTATAGGAAACTCATTTGAAGCAGAGAGACAATATAGAGTACAGGTAAAAGAATGAAGCAGAATATATTTTGTTCCAGCTGAAATGAAAAAGGCAGGGGTAGCAATCCTTATCTCACACAAAGCAGATACAAAAATAAATTGTATTAAAAGAGATAAGGAAGAAAACTATATCCTCCTAAAAGGTACCATAGCAATGAAGCAATTTCAATATTAAATATGTATGCATCAAGTGTTATATCATCCAAATTCTTAGAGGAGAAACTGAATTAGTTAAAGGAAGACCTAGACAGTAAAACTCAAGTGGTAGGAGACCTCAATCTCTCTCTCTCTCTCTCTCTCTCTCTCTCTCTCTCTCTCTCTCTCTCTCTCTCTCAGATTTAGATAAATCTAACCATAAAATAAACAAAAAGGAAGTTAAGGAGGTAAATAGAATTTTAGAAAACCTAGACATGATAGACCTTTGGAAAAAACTGAAAGGGGAATGGAATATACTATTATTTCTGCAGTACATAGCAGTTACATAAAAATTGACCATGTACTAGGGCATAAAAACCTTATAATCAAATTCAGAAAGGCAGAAATAGTGAATACGTCCTTCTCAGATCATAATGCATTAAAAATCACATGCAATAATGGGCCATGGAGAAATACATCTAAAACTAATTGGAAACTAAATAACCTTATTTTAAATAATGAGTGGATTAAACAACAAATTACAGATCAAATTAATGATTTTATCTTAGATAAAGACAATAATGAGACAAAATACCAAAACTTATGGGATACAGCCAAGGCAGTTATTAGGGATATAGTATATCTTTAAATGCTTATATAAATACAATAGAGAAAGAGGAAATCAATAAACTAAGCAACTAAAAACATTAGAGAAATAACAAATCAACCCTCCGAATAAATACAAATTTTTAAATTCTAAAAATTAAAAGAGAAATTAATAAATTGAAAGCAAGAAAACTATTGAACTAATAATTCAAATCAAGAGTTGGTTTTGTGAAAAAAAAATAAAATTTATAAACCTCTGTTTAAATTTATTAAAAAAAGAAAAAACCAAACTACTAGAATCAGAAATGAAAAAGAGAACTTATCATCAATGAGGAAGAAATTAAAGTAATTATTTGGAATTATTTTGCCCAACTGTATGCCAATAAATTTGATACTCTTAAGTGAAATGGATGCATATTTACAAAAATATGTTGCCCAGGTTAAATGAAGAGGAAATTAAATACATAAGTAGCCCTATCTCAGAAAAAGAAATTCAACAATCATCAATGAACTCCCTAAGAAAAAATCTTCAGGGCCAGATGGATTCACAAGTGAATTCTATCAAACATTTAATTGGTTCCAATTCTATATGAACTCTTTGAAAAATAGGTGAACATAACTCTGCCTAACTCTTTCTATGACACCAAAATGGTGCTGATACCTACACCAGGAAGAGTCAAAACAGAAAGAAAATTATAGATCAATTTCCCTAATGAATATGGATGCAATAATCTTAAATGAAATTTTAGCAAACAATTACAGCAAGTTGTCACTAGAATAATACACTATGACCAACAGGATTTATTCCAAGAATACAGGATTAGTTCAATATTAGGAAAACTGTTAGTATATTTGACTATATCAATAACAAACTTAATAGAAACAAAATACAGCACCCATTCCTACTAATTTAGTAGTAATTCCTACTAATCTCCACTAGAGACTGTAGGAATAAATAAACTCTTCCTTAGAGTGATAAGCAGTATCTATCTGAAACCATCAACAAGCATTATATGCACTGGGGACAAGATAGAGGCATTCCCAATAAGATCAGGGCTGAAACAAAGATTTCCATTATCACCACTACTACACAATATTGTATTGGAAATGTTAGCTTCAACAATAAGAGAAGAAAAAGAAACTGGAAGGAATTAGAATTGGGAAGGAAGAAACAAAATTCTGACTCTTTGCATATGACATGATATTATATCTAGAGAAACCTAAAAAATCATCTAAAAACTATTAGAAACAATTAGCAACTTTAGCAAAATGCAGGATATAAAATAAACTCACATAAATCCTCAGCATTTCTATACATTACTCGCAAGATAAAGCAGCGAGAGATAGAAAGAGAAATCCCATTTAAAGTAATCAGGCAATATAAAATTCTTGGGAGTATACCTGCTAAGGCAGACTCAGAAACTCTATTAAAACATCTATAAAACATTTTTCACACAAATAAAATCAGATTTAAATAACTGAGCAAATAACTACTACTCATGGATAGGTCCAGCTAATTTAATAAAAATGACAATTCTACCTAAATTAAACTACTTATTACTGCCTTACCAATCAAACTTGCAAAAAATTACTTTAATGAGCTAGAAAAAAAATTGTAACCTAATTCATATGGAAAAATAAAACGTCAAGAATATCAAGGGATTTAATGAAAAAATTGCAAAAGAAGGCAGTTTAGTCTTAACAGATCTAAAATTATATTATAAAGCATCATTCATCAAAAATACCTGGTACTGGCTATGGAATAGAGTGGTGGATCAGTAGTACAGACTAGGTGAAAAAGAGGCTGCAGGAAATGATTATAGTCATCTGCTGTTTGATAAACCCAAAGAGCTCAGCTTTTGAGATAAGCACTCTCTCTTCGTAAAAACAGTGGGAAAATTGGAAGTTAGTATGGCAGAAACTTGAATTAGATCAACATCTCAAACCCTAACAAGATTACATCAAAATGAGTACAGGATTTAGACATAAAAAGACAATATTATAAGCAAGGGAGATTAAGGAATAGTTTACCTGTTAGATCTATGTGGAAGGAAAGCAGTTTATGACCAAGGAAGAGATGGAGAACATCATTAAAAACAAACTAGATGATTTTGATTACATTAAATTAAAAAGTTTTTGTATAAATAAAACCACAATAACCAAGATTAAAAGAAATGTAGTAAATTGGGAAGCAATTTTTACAACTAGTATTTTTGACAAAGGACTCACTTCTAAAATATACAGAGAACTGAGTCAAATTTATTAAAAAAAAAACTCAAGCCATTCCCCAATTGAAAATGGTCAAAGGATATGCAAAAGCAATTTTCAGATGAGGAAATCAAAGCTATCCATAGTCATATGAAAAATTTCTCTAATTAATTACTGATTAGAGAAATGCAAATTAAAGCACCTCTGAGGTATCACTTCACACCTCTCAGACTAGCCAATATGATCAGAATAGACAATGATCAACAAGGGATGTGGGAAATCTGGGACACTAATACATTCTTGGTGGAGTTGTGAATTGATCCAACCTTTTTGGAGAGCAATTTGGAATTATGCCCAAAGGGCAATAAAAATGTGCATGTCCGGGTCTATACCCCGAAGAGATCATGAAAAAAGGGTAAACTGAAGAATATTGTATACCCTACAGCCACATGAGGGTGATGATCAACCTTAACGGACTTGCTCATTCTATCAGTGCAATAATCAGGGACAATTTTAGGGTATTGGCAATGGAGAATACCATCTGCATCCAGAGAAAGAATTGTGGAGTTTAAACAAAGATCAAATACTAATACCTTCATTTTTTTTGCATGGCAATGGGGTTAAGTAGCTTGCCCAAGGCCACACAGCTGGGTAATTATTAAGTGTCTGAGGCTGCATTTGAACTCAGGCACTCCTGACTCCAAGCCCAGTGCTCTCTATCCACTGCGCCACCTAGCCGCCCCTCAATTTTTTTTTAAAAAAAGTGATTTTATGTGCTGCATAATTTTCCTGTCTCTAATATTTTATTTTTTTCTCAAGGATATAATTTTTCTCTTAACACATTCAATTTTGATCAATGTATAGCATGGAAACAATGTAAAGATTATCAGATTTCCTTCTGTGTGTGGGGGAAGGAAATTGTAAAATTCAAAACCTTACAAAAAGTGATAGGTAGAAACTACTATTGTATATAATTGTAAAACAAATAAAATATTTATATAAAAACAAAAAATTCTGAAGACACAAAGGGAAACAAATAAGATGTGGAGAAAAGGGCACTTGTCTAAAGAGACTACTGTGGGTGCACAGACAACTCACCAGTTAATTTTGATTTTGAAGATTTTGAGGTAGATAAGATGGAAGCATGACAGATAATGGAGAATGAAACCAACAGTGTGACATGGTCTTGTGAAAATGAACTGAAGCTGGTAATAAAAATCTAATAACAAAAAAAGAAAGGAATGGAAGAATGAATGGATGGAAGGGGGAAAGGAAGAAATCAATCAATCAATTCAAAAAAAATAAATGGGTAGAGGCATAGCTAGAAATTTTCTGAAAAAAAATCTGGTAATTGGGGTGACTTGTAAGGTCATTCTGGGGCAACTAGGTGGCAAAAATAGATAGAATGTTGGGCCTGGAGTCAGGAAGACCTGAGTTCAAATTTGGTCTCAGATACTTACTAGCAGTGAAATCCAGGGCAAATTATTTAAACCTCTTTACATTGGTTTCCTTATTTTTAAAATGAGCTAAAAAGACAATAGCAAACCACTCCAGTATGTTTGACAAGAAAATCCTAAATGCTATTCTGAAGAATTTGACATGACTTAAAACCACTGAAAAACAAGAAAAAGTTCAATCCAATTAAGCTGCATTATTGAAGGTAATGTCCATGATTCGACAGGTGAAAGTACAAAGACATGCTGCTCTAGTCAAAATATGGTTGGAGTACTGCTGTCAGTTCTGAGTGCCTCATTTGAGGAGGGATCAATGATACATTTTAGAATGTTCAAGGAGAAAAGCCTGGATGGAGAAGGCTACCAAGATAAAAGCATATGAGAATTGTTTGAAAGAAAAGGGGTATGTAGTTTGGAGAAGACTTAAGATAGTTGCCTTCAAGTCATCAAGAAATTAAAGGTAGACTTCTTTTCTTTTCTGTTCATGAGACAAAACCAGGAATGATGTTCAGAAGTTTCAGGGGATAGGTTTGGTTTCACATTAGGAAATTTGTGCCACTCTTCATCTCTACCTAGCGGCATCTAAAAGTGAAATAATTTGTCTCAGGCAACATTGTATATTCTGATATACAATAGTAGTTTCTACCTATCATTTTTTGTAAGGTTTTTAAATTTTACAATTTTCCCCGTTCCCCGCCACACACAGAAGGAAATCTGATAATCTTTACAATGTTTCCATTGATCACAATTGGATGTGTTAAAAGAAAAATCATATCCTTGAAGAAAAAATAAAATATTAGAGATAGCAAAATTATGCAGTACATAAGATAACTTTTTTTTAAAAAAAATTGAAGGTAATAATATTTGATCTTTTGTTTAAACTCCACAGTTCTTTCCTCTGGATACAGATGGTGTTCTCCATTGCCCATTACCTTTGAGGTGCTGTTGTTGTTCAGTTATATCTGACTTTTTTGTGACTCCATTTGGGTAATGTAATGGTAGTTTTCAATAATCATTTTTTTACAATTCCCCCCCCCACACAGAAAGAAATCTGATAGAAAGCAATGTAATATAGGCTCTATATCTAAAATGTATTAAACAAAAATCCATATTAATCATATTGTGAAATAATCACATAAAATGTAAGAGAAAAAATCAGAGAAAAAAGAATTTATAAGACAAGTTTTTTTTTAATTGAAGATTGTAAACTTTTGTATGCATTTAAACTCTACAGTTTCTTCTCTGGATATGGATGATATTTTCCATCACCATTCTTTTAGTATTGTTTTTGATTATTGTACTACTGAAATGACCAAGTCTATCATCGTTAATCATCACCCAGAGGTGCTATTACTACATATATATATTGTCCTTCTGGTTCTCACTTCACTCAGTATCAGTTCATTCAAGGCTTTCCAGGTTATTCTGAAGTCACGTGGGGTTTTCTTGGAATGGTTTACCCTATACTTCTCTAGCTCATTTTACAGATGAGGAAACTGAGACAAATAGGATTAAGTGACTTGACCAAAGTCACAAGCTAGTTAGTGTCTGAGCCAAATTTGAGTACAAGTCCTCTTAACTACAGGTCAGACTATCTATCCATTGAGCCATTTAGCTAACCTGGCTCATAGGAGGTAAATAATATTAATAATAATAATAATAATATTTTGTCTACTTTTATTAGACTGCAGATATTTTTTGAGTCTGTCTTTTACCTTTCTTTGTATCTTCAGTACTTAACATAGTCCCTGGCATACACACAGTAGGTGCTTGATAAATAGTGATTGATTAATGCAAACAACAGCTACACAAGAGAAGGCAGATATGGACTGTTTTCTGTCACAGAAGAAAGCAAGAGGGTTCCTTGAGGTCACATCATTTTTCCTTTGTAGCTTCAGTCCCTGGCATATGGAAAGTCCTCACTAAATGGTTGCTGAATTTAATTGTCATCAAAGGAGCTTCTATTACTATTCTGAGATCCTGTGGAGTGAACTATTCAGGAGGCATTTTATTTTTGCCTTCATACCCCAATAGTTCCACAGGGTCTTATAATAAATGTCAAACTGAATGGAAGCAAAACTCCTCAATCTAGAAATTTTTGCTGTTGTTTTTCATTCATGTGCAACTCTTCATGATCCCATTTAAATACTGGAGTGGTTTGCCATTTCTTTCTCCAATTTATTTTTACAGTTAAGGAAACTGAGGCAAACAGGGTAAAGTGATGTGTCTAGGGTCATGCAACTGGTAAATATCTGAAGCTAGATTTGAATCCAGGAAGATGAATCCTCCTGTCTCTAAGACCCAGTACTCAATTCATTGTGCCACCTACCTGTCTCTAGAGTCTAGAAATAAATTCCCTAATTTGTTATCCATTTGGAGTTACATTCAAGAAAACAATTAGACTGTTTTTATAAGTTAGAGTCTAGTCTTTTATTTACAAATTTGGTATTAATATCATGCAAATAAAGT
The DNA here is from genome assembly GCF_037893015.1 of Macrotis lagotis. Taxonomy (NCBI): domain Eukaryota; kingdom Metazoa; phylum Chordata; class Mammalia; order Peramelemorphia; family Peramelidae; genus Macrotis; species Macrotis lagotis. Next base: position 253,464,693 of record NC_133661.1, read on the forward strand.
AAGTAACAAAAAAAAATCTCATTTGATTCTCAGAACCACTAGAATAAGGGCTATTAATCCTATTTTACTGCTGATGAAAAATTAAACCCAGAGGTCTCTTTGAAACACATTTCTCCTTCCTTGCCTTTCTTCCTTGGGTATCTTTCTCCCTCTCCAAACTGAACCAAGAATATTTGAAATTATTTCAATAGTTGGAATAGTTTGGGAGGCTTCAGATCATAAAGTTGTTTTGCTTATCTTTAAGGAGAACCTTTTTTAAAAAATCCCCAGTTCTTCCCAAAATGATTTATTTGTGGGTTCCCCCAAATTCTCCTCCTTCCCATTTAAGAAATATCTGCAAGTTCACACAACTATAGAGAGAGTGAGTTTTAGAACTCAAATTCAAACATATTTAAGAATCTGCTGATTTTTGGAGCAAAGGGACATAAAAGTAAGATTAAAACTCAGAAAGTAAAATGAGAAATGAACACTTAAGCCCATCTTCTCCTTTAAAATGTCTCTGAAAGAATACAGGGAAGGTCATTGTTGCCACTGCTCTGTTGGTCCACTTTCAAAATGGGCAGCCATGTCATCAGTTTCTGCCTGTCCCTGCTGAGCTATCTCAGTCAGGACTGTCACAGTCCCTGTGAAAGTTAATAGGATGTCAACGCAGTAGTACATGGGGGAATTTTGGATCAAGCTGCTAGTCTATGATAAAAGATGGAATCATAATAGGCTGCTGGAAAATTAACAGGTTGCCAAGATGATTGCAAGAGGGAATAAGCTGACCTCACTTCTTCTCAGTTAAAATTCAGGTTTTGACTAATACTAATACGCAAGGATAGAACCAGATAATCTGGACAGGTTAGGCTTCTTTGGGGACCAGATATAAAGTATGGAGACAGTGAAGCAAGGTCCAGATTAGTGATGGACTTCATACAAGCCAAGATGGGAAAGACAGTGTGAATTTGGGTGGAGAGAATCATCCTATTTAGGCTTCTCAGAAATTCCAGTTGTATTTCTCAGGTATTCATGTGCCTATTTCTATTCTCTCTAGCCTGTTTATTATGTGGCACTCCTGTTTACCTGAACACATCTTTTCCTAATCAGCAAAGTGGTTATCTGGCCTCCATCCCATTTGCAGACTTAGGTTCCTAAACTGTTTAAATTGCCCAACAGTTCATTCTAAGTGTAATTCCAACTCCTATTAAACCTATAGATAAGAATTTCATTTTATCCTTATAACATTTATATATAGCAACCTTCCAGCTGTCTAAATTGCCTTGTAAAACCAAGATGAATCCTAGTTCTTTATCAACCGAATTTGATCTTGACAACTGTCAACAGAGACAGGAGTTTATTTGCAGGTTTGTGCTCCTCTTTTATGAACATTTTAAAAACTCTCTGCTCCTCGAAAGTTAAAGACAGATTGGATTAAGTAATTACACATTTTGGTCTAATATAACAGCTCTCCAAATTTTTGGTCTCCAGATCCCTTTATCCTCTTAAAAATTTTTGAGAACCCCAAAGAGGTTTTCTTTATATGGATCTGAACTATCAGTAATTACTGTATTAAAAATAAAAACTGATAATTTTAAAAAAATAATTCACTTAAAATAAACTCATTATATATTAATATAAATAACATTTCTGTGAAAATTAGATACATTTTTCAAGATGAAATTAGTGAGAGGAGTGGCATTATTTCACGTTTTTGCAAATTTCCTTAATATCTGCCTTAACAGATGGTAGGCGGATTTTCATCTTTACTTTTACATTCAATCTGATGTAATATGTTTGTTTTGGCTGAAGTATGTGAAGAAAATCTGACCTCCTCATATGTAGTTGGAAAAAGGAATATATTTTAATAGGAAAATAACATTTTAGTATTATTATAAAAACAAGTTGACCTCATAGATTCCCTAAGATGGTCTAGGGGAGTCCTCAGATCATACTTTGAGAACTACTAGTTTAAAAGTTCTTCATTTCAACTTCCCTAGCGTTTAATAAAGGGAATAAATGATTCAGTGATAGGTAAGAGCCCGGAAACATAAATTACTTTAGAAAAGCTGAATTACCTCCAAATTTAAAGTATATTGATTTTGATCACAATTTAGCATAGAATGATTGTAACTAGTCATAGAATCAACGAATATTTGAGCATGAAGCTCCCTTAGAGATCACATTCCAACCCTCTCTTTTTACAAGTGAGGAAACTGAGTCCCTCATAGGTAAAGTTATTTGCCCAAACAAATTTATAGTTTTGGGTTTCCTTCTTTTAATACATAACAGCACCAGAATACAATGACTTTTTTTCCTATGCTTTTAGTAAACTCAAATACTTATTAATAGCACCACATTCTTATATAGCACTTTTTCTAAGCTGGTCAATAAATTAACAAAATTGGTTTAGTCATTTTCAGTACTGCTCAGCTCTTCATGACCACATTTGGGTTTTTCTTGGCAAGGATACTGTAGTGGTTTGCCATTTTCTTCTCCAGTTCAGTTTAGAGATAGCAAAACCGAAACTAACATTTAAGTGTTTGCTCAGATTACATAGCTAAGAAGTATCTGAGGTCAGATACTCAGGAAGATAAGTCTTTCTAACTCCAGGTCAAGTGCTCTATCTACCAAATCACATAACAGTCCAAAACTACAAAATAAGTCATAGTAATTTATGGTTTATTCATATCTGCATCATTCTTGGGGACAGCTTGGAAAACATACATTATCATTCCTGTTTTGAACTTGGATAGAAAAAGATAGAGTTCAAGTCATGTGGTCAGACAGCATCTGAGATCAAAATACAACTGAGATACTTAATTCCCTGTCTAATAATCTATTCATGGAAACTACTCTTCATCCCATGGGTTGATATAGATGAAGTTAGTTCACCAACTTGGAATGCAGGGTTCTACTTTGTTCTACACATCATCCTGGAAAACAATGACTACTATGAAAATGAGACACGTGGAATGAAAAATTGTTGCTTGAATATTCTGCTCTTCTTAATCAAGAGTATTTGTCACCAGCTGCCACCTATGCTTTTTAAAATCTTTCATTACTTTAAATATTAATGGAGCCCTTGGGTTCAACAGCTTGCAACTATGCTGTAGATGATTTCTTGCATATACTCCATTTATCATCACACCTACTTAAACTATGATAGTGCTAAAATTAATTTAACAGCAATAGCAAGAAGAACTTTCATTCAGTCACCAAAGTGACTTTCTTAAAGTACAGGTTTCACTATATCACAGCTCTCCTCCCATTCCCATTCAATAAACCTTAGTGGTTTTCTTACACCTTTAAGATCACATTCAAAGGGGCTGCTAGGTGGCGCAATCGGGATAGCTAGATGGCACAGTGGGGGTGGCTAGGTGGCACAGTGCATAAAGCTCCGGCCCTGGAATCACGAGTACCTGGGTTCAAATCTGGTCTCAGACACTTAATAATTACCTAGCTGTGTGGCCTTGGGCAAGCCACTTAACCCCATTTGCCTTGCAAAAACCTAAAAATAATCACATTCAAAATCTTCTATTTGACACGCAAAATTCTCTTCAACTTTTCCAGTTTTTTTAGCCTTGTGCCCCCCCGCCCTGTACTCATCAGTGCAGACTGACTTTCTGACTATTCCAAGAACAAGACCCTGAGGGGTGGGGTTTGCAGAGTCAAGATGGCAGAGAGAAGGCAGGAACTCCCTGTAGCTCTCTCCCAGACCCCTTCAAATGCCTTTAAATGACTCTAATGAAATTCTCTAGTGGTTACTGCATCTATACCCTGAAGAGATGAAGAAAAGGGGTAAAAACATCACTTGTACAAAAATATTCATAGCAGCCTAGTTTGTGGTGGTAAAGAACTGGAAATCAAGTAAATGTCCTTCAATTGGGGAATGGCATAGCAAACTGTGGTATATGTATGTCATGGAACACAACTGTTCTATTAGAAACCAGGAGGGATGGAAATTCAGGGAAGTCTGGAGGGATTTGCATGAACTGATGCTGAGCGAGATGAGCAGAACCAGAAGAACATTGTACACCCTAACACCTAACAGCAACATGGGGGTGATGATCAAACTTGATGGACTAGCTCATTCCATCAGTGCAACAATCAGGGACAATTTGGGGCTCTTTGCAATGGAGAATACCATCTGTATCCAGAGAAAGAACTGTGGTGTTTGAACAAAGACCAAGGAATATTACCTTTAATTTAGGGGGGAAAATCTTGATAACTTATTGTCTGATCTTGCTATCTCTTATACTTCATGTATCTTCCTTAAGGATATGATTTCTCTCTCATCACATTCAATTTAGATCAATGTATACTATGGAAACAATGTAAAGACTGAAAAATTGCCTTCTGTGGGGGGGGCTGGGGGGAGGGAATTTATGATTAGGGGGTAAAGGGGGTGGCTAGGTGGCACAGTGGACAGAGCACCAGCCCTGGAGTCAGGAGTACCTGAGTTCAAATCAGACCTCAAACACTTAATAATTACCTAGCTGTGTGGCCTTGGGCAAGCCACTTAACCCCATTGCTTGCAAACCCTCCCCCCCCAAAAATTGTAAAACTCAAAATAAATAAAATCTTAAAAAATATTCTCAAGTGGTAGAACTCACAGAAAGACTGAGGTAAACAATTTTCCAGTCCAAGACAACTTAGAAAATCAGCAGGAAAGGTCTGATACACAGGGGTTGGAAACAGCTACAGTGCAGCCTAAGCCAAAGCAAACCAGCTCCAGTCATCCAGGAACAGCCCTTGGGGCACCTGGTTTCTGGGGGGCAGCCCCAGAGGTTTCTGGACCTCTCAACCCAGGAATTGCCAAGGACAACTTGGAAGGTAAGCAGGAAAACTCTGCTGCACCAGAATGAGCATGGACCCCAATGCAGTGTAGGTCTCAGAACAGCCCTGGTCTCTTGGGGAGAGGAGGGTCACCTGGCAACCACTTCCAGAGCCCTCAGCCCATGGATGGTAAAGGGGTCAAGGGAGACAGCAGAGGTCTCTCTGCTATCTCTGAGGCAGGACTCTGTTGCTTTGGCCATACTCAGATTCAGATTGTAATCTGGGCTCCAATCTCAGAAAAAAGGAGCTTTGCTGCCATTGTAGAGCAGGGGCTCTCCTCAAAGTTCCAGGGCAGATCAGAGCACAGACCAGGAGAGTAGTGAGAGTCTCTCATAAGACTAGAAGGAATTGAAATCCCTGGAGGGTGTCCCTGATAACAGCTACAGAAACCCTCAAAAGCTTGGGATAGTACACCTTCTACCCTGGAAGTAGAGCCCCACCTTAATAAACAGTTATAGGCTGGGGAAATGAGCAAACAATAGAAGAAAAAATATGAACACAGACAATTACTTTAGAGGATCAAAATACACACTCAGAAGCTAACAAAGTCAAAGTTTCTGTGTTTAAAACCTTCAAGAATAACATGAAGTGGTTTCAGACTATGGAAGAATTCAAAGATTTTTTAAATCAAGTGAAAGAGGTAGAGGAAAAATTGGGAAGAGAAATAAGAGTGATGTGGGAAAATCATGAAAACCAAGTCAGCAGCTTGGTAAAGGAGATACAAAAAAAAACTGAAGAAAATAACATGCTAAAAACCAGTCTAGATCAAATGGAAAAAAGCTGCCCAAAAGGTCAATGAGGAAAAGAATGCCTTAAAAAGCAGAATTGGCCAGATGGAAAAGAAGATATAAAAGCTCTCTGAAGAAAATAATTTTTGCAAGTGTAGAATGGAGCTAAGGGAAGCTGATGACTTTGTGAAGAATAAAGAAACAACAAAACAAATCCAAAAGAAAGAAAATCTAGATGAAAATGCAAAATATCTCATTGGAAAAACAGCTGACCTAGAAAATAGATCCAGGAGAGATAATTTAAAGATTACTGGTTACCTGAATGTCACAACCAGGAAAGGAGCCTAGACTTCATTTTTCAAGAAGTTCTCTAAGAAAATTGCCCTGACATCCTAGAAATGGAAGGCAAAATAGAAATTGAGGGAATCCACCAATCAACTCCTGAAGGAGATCCCAGAATAAAAACTTCCAGGAATATTATAGACAAATTTCAGAACTCCTAAGTCAAGGAGAAAATATTACAAGCAGCTAAAGAGAAACAATTCAAATATTGTGAAGCTATAGTCAGGATTATACAGGATTTAGCAGGGTATACATTAAGGACTTGTGGGGCTTGGAATATGATATTCTGGAAGGCAAAAGAGCTTGGATTACAATCAAGAATCAACTACCTAGAAAAATTGAACATACTCTTTCAGGGTAAAAGATGGATATTAAATGTAATAGGGGACTTCAAACTTTTCTGTTGAAATGACCAGAGTTGAACAGAAAGTTTAAACTTCAAGTACGGGACTCAGGTGAAGCCCAGAGAGAGTGGATGTAAATGGCAAATTATAAGGGATGCTGAACTGCTTGGATTCCTACATGGTAATATGATACTGATAACTCATATGAACCATCTCATTTATTAGAGTAGTTAGAAGGAGTATATATAGGCAAGGCACAAGAGGAAGCTGAATATGAAGGTAGTAAAATATATTGCAAAGATGAAGTTAATGGGTGAGAAAGGAATATCCTGAGAGAAAGGGGAAGGAGAATAGGAATGGGCTAAATTATTTCACATAAATGGAGTAGAAGGGGGAGAAGTGAGGGGGAATGAGTGAACCTTCACTCTCATCAGACGTGGCTCAGAAAGGAAATAACACACACTCAATTGGATACAGAAATCTTACCCTAAAGGAAAATAGGAGAGGAAAGGGATGGGAGAAAGGAGACAGGAGGAGTAGATGATTGAAGTAGGTGATTGAGTAGGTGATTGAAGAAAGAGAAGATCATTGGAGAAGGTAGTCACATACAATACATGTTTGAGGAGGGATAGGGTGAAAGGAGAGAGAGAATAGAATGAATGGGGGTGGGGAGGAATGGGTTAGATGAAAATACAACTAGCAATAGCATCTATGGAAAAAATTGAAGTAATTTCTCTAATGGACTTATGATAAAGAATGCTACCCATCCCAGGGCTGATGGTATCTGAGTACAGATTGAATAATACTTTATTCCTTTCTTTTACTTTATTTGTCTTGAGGTTTCTCTTTCTTTTTGGGAGGGGGGCGATTATGTTTACTTTTAGAACAAAACTATTGTAGTAATGTGAAAAAATAAAGTAAAAAAATACCAAAACTCTCCATCTCTCAGTACTGGATATTTTCTCTGGTGTTCCCTATATCTAGAACCCTCTCCCTTCTCAACTGCACCTTCTGACATCCCTGGCTTTATTTAAATCTCAACTAAAATCTCACTATTTACAGGAAGCCTTTCCTAATTCTTCTATATTCTATGTTCATTCATATATAGGAGAATGGAGTATAAACAATAAGGACACACAAAATAAGTATATATCTATATCTATATCTATCTATCTATCTATCTATCTATCTATCTATCTATATATATATAAAATATATATATCTTCTCTCAAGTCTTGCTTTCCATTAAATGGTTGCTACTATGGGGCAGCTTCTTAAAAGTTTTCAACCTTTCTCTTTCTCTAAAAACCTGTCATAATTTCTGTAAGAGAATTTGATTTCATTTAAGGCCCAGTTATTCTGCAAAAGCAGACCAAAAATGTATGGGTCTACACATTGGTCTTGTTTTATGTTAATTGTGGAGTATTATGCCTCCCTGCTGATTATCTCTTTCCTCTCTCCTTTCATATCAGCTCCTTTGTGTATTTTCTTTATATTGCAATCTCCTTGAGATCAAGGACTGTTGTTTTGCTTATGTAATGACACTGATGCATATCAAACATATGTTTTATATGACCTTATGTGCAGTTATACAAAACCTTTAAATCATATCTTTAAGGTTATATATGATTCTAAGTGGAGACATTCACATGGAAGATGCCAGAGATCCTCTTGAAGAAGACATTTTATATTCCCCTTTTCCATGAATAGAAACATTTTCTTTCCACTGAACACACAACTAGAATTGCTGGCATTGTTACAACTTGTTCTCTCTTCCCAGTGTTATTCTAAGGTTTACTACAACATGTTACCATATACTAAGATAGGTTAGAAATGGTATCTTCCTCTCCTTTTAAGACATGACCTTAAGAAAAGAGCCTGAGAATTTGATCTTTTGTTTCTTTTTTTCTAAGTTTAGGGAACAGTCAGGAGAGTCCCATATCTAGAAGTTTAAGCTGGGATTCCAGGCTAGATGTTGCTGCCAGTCCATCAGAGATGCCTTTGGAAGCCAGGCTGCCCAGACATGAGTCCAGAGGGTCTTTAGACTTGGAACTAAATGAAACTAATGCTATTATGGGAAATGAGTTAAGATCTAAACCTAACCCTGCTCCCTTCCCCAGACATCAAAGGGGTATAGTGGAATTGTGCACCTGAGGTGTTAATGGGGAATGTTTGTGTTTGTTTAGCAAGAACTGAGGATCCTCCTAAAATTGGGGAGAATACAAGAGGTAAGGGCTTGAGCTAATGCCAGATACTAGACATTCTAAGAGTACTGCAGAACAATAAGGGAGGGTTAAATGTAAAAGACACAGTCAGGGGAGATAGGGGGGAAAGAACAGCCACTGGTGGTCTTGCATTTGTATTTCTAACACTTAACACAGTGTCTGGAATAGTAATAAATGCTTGTTGCCTTTCTTTACTTCTGAAGCTGAATTCAAAGCAGATAGTTTTTGAATTTGTGCCAATTTTTCTTACTTGAATGCATGCAGGGAGACTGGAAAGGAGGGGTAAAGGGAAAAAATCCATAAGGGAAATAATTCAAAATTATTGAGGTTTTGTGATTTTTGACAGTGAAATATGTCTAGAACCACACATTCAATGGATATGGGAGGAAGGAAAGAAAAAGGAATTAAGGAGAAAAGGGAGAGAGAGAGAGAGAGAGAGAGAGAGACAGAGACAGAGACAGAGACAGAGACAGAGACACACAGAGAGAGACACACAGAGACACACAGAGACACACAGAGAGAGACAGAGAGACAGAGAGAGAGAGAGAGAGAGAGAGAGAGAGAGAGAGAGAGAGAGAGAGAGAGAGAGATTTTGAGAATATATATATATATATATATTTGTAGTAAACAGGAACTGGTATAGCAGGCGAGTGTTAGGAAGTAAGCAGCCATTTTTTTTCCTTTTTTCCTGGAAGGCAGTGCTGAAGGGATAGAATGATCCCCCAAATGGAGTGAAATGAGAGGGAAGCTCAATTGATAAGAAAGGATGTGGGATATGAGTTCCCTGAGCTTGTACAGACAGGATTCCGGGGCAAAGGTGAGTGACTGCTCAGTACACTTTCCTTACCAGTCATACCTGTTGATGCTACATAACAAACAAACAAAATGCTATTTCAATAGCCTACAGAATCAACTTCTATGCTTACTATTCTCTGTGGTTAAATTATTAAGTTAAATCTTGTGAATGGATTTTTTTTAGGTTTTTGCAAAGCAAACGGTGTTAAGTGGCTTGCCCAAGGCCACACAGCTAGGTAATTATTAAGTGTCTGAGACCGTATTTGAACCCAGGTGCTCCTGACTCCAGGGCCAGTGCTTTATCCACTACGCCATCTAGCCACCCCATGAATGGATTTTTTTAAAGGAATAGATTACTAGTTATAACATGATAAATAACAACAACAATAAAGCTAACATTTACATATTGATTTGGAGCAGTTAGGTAGGTAGCACAGTGGATAGAGTGCCAGTCCTAGAGTCAGGAAGACTCGAGTTCAAATTCAGCCTCAGACACTAGCTGGGTGACTCTGGGAAAGTCACTTAACCATTTATTCTTTAGTTTCTCCTGTAAAATGAGCTAGAGAAAGAAATGGCAAACCATTTGAACATCTTTGTCAAGAAAACCCAAATGGGTCATGAAGATTTGATGTGATTCAAAAATGACTAAACAACAAAAATATTCATTTAAGGTTTGTAAAGTACTTCACTATTTATCTCCTTTGGTCTTCACAACTACCTTGGAAGGTAGGTGCTATTATTATCTACATTTTACAGATGAGGGCCCTGAAACTTCCAGAGCTTAAGTGACTTGTCCAGAGTCACAAAGCTAGTTAGAGTCTTATACAGACAATTTGATTTCAATCTTCCTGACTCCAAGGCCTGTATGAAGATTCTTTACTTCAGGGAAGGGGAGACTTGCACCAAAGACAAAAGGATTTTTTTTCTTTCTTTTCTTTTTAAGTAGGGTGTCACCCACTAAGCATGCTTGGTGAGGTGGAGGGAACAATACCCATGGCTAACAATATCTGTGCAATAGAAGTTTTTTTTTTGTTCTCTTAGTTTAGTCCTAAATTTCCTTTGGGGTATTCCCTAGATTATTTTGCTTCCCTGATCCAATAAGCACAGATTTCCCATTATTCAATGTTCCAGTTCTGTCTACATATTGATTGGCAAAGATATTGGAATGGTTTGCCATTTCCTTCTCCAGATGATTTTACAGATGAGGAAAATGAGGCAAACATGGGTCAAGTGTATTGCCCAGGGACATATAACCATTCAGTATCTGAAGTTAAATTTGAACCCAGGTCCTTCTGACTCCAGGCCAGTATTTTATCCACTGTGCCGCCAATCTTTCCTAATGGTAGACTAAAAAACTGTATTTTTTTTTCAAATCTCAAGATATATTTTTCTCTGTGTCCCTTTCTTTAATCTTGTTCTCATTTCCTTGGAGCAGATAGGAGGATTGTTTTGAGGATCAGATGAGATCATTTATGCAAAGAATTTTGCAAAATAGAAAATTATACAGTTCTTTTTAGCAAAGAACTAGAAATTGAGGGAATGACCATCAATTGAGAAATGGCTAAACATGTTGTGGGTATATGATTGTGATGGAGTATTACTGGGTGCTATGAGAAATAAAGAGCAGCATGGTTTCTGAAAAACCTAGGAAGACTTAAATGAATTGATACAAAGTGAGAGGAGCAGAACCAGGAGAACATTATACACAGAACTGCAGCATTATCATAATGATCTTCTACAAAAAGACTTAGCTATTTTGATCAAGACAATGATTCAAGAAAATTCCAAAAGACTCATGATGAAAAATGCTATCCAGTTTCAGAGCAAGAACTGTTAAATTCTGAATGCTGACTGGAGCATAATTTCTTTTGCAACATGACAAGTATGGAAATATGTTGTACATAACTTTACATATACAATCAATATAAAATTATTTGCTTTCTAAGGAGAGGTTTGGGTGAGCAGGAGAGAAAGAATTTGAACTCAAAATTTTAAAAAGGAATATTAAATATTGTTATATGTAAGTGGTAAATATTTAACAAAATAAAAATATTTTGAAACAAAGCTGTATAAATGCTAGTTGTTACAAAAATTCTAAACACGAGAAAATAGTACTGACAAAAACCCCCAGAATATAATTATATCAATATTAAAGACTGGTGTAGCAACAAAGGGCAGTCAAAAGACTTGGGTTCCAATCCTAGCTGCAGCAGTAGCTCTCAGAGTAACCTCAAAAAAGTCACTTTCCCTCATGATTTCCTCATTTAGAACTTCACTGTGTTACAATATTCACTCTCTCAGAGATTAATCAGCACTGAAATTCTATGCTTCTGACTCTTCAGTTAAGATAAATGAGATGTCATTCCTTCTGACAAGTGGAAAGAAAAAAAAATGTATAAAATTACACTTAAAAATTCTGACTCAGTCCCCTAACTGTTTCCCCTTCTGAGAGGCAGGCAGCAAGTTTTAGGAGCTTGAATATCAACTTGAGGACCAGTTATTATTTTTTGATATTTAATTTGCTTTTACTCTTGTCAATATTATATTCTGCTTTTTCCTTTTTTCCCTTTAATATTAAAAACAAGGAGATGATAAAAATCCTTTAAAAATTCATGAGCATTACCAGAAATGGAAACATTATAGGTAGTTTTCATTTTCATCCTACTTTTATTTATTAGGTTCCAAGCTTCAAATGGTCCCCAAAGTCATCTAGTCTCATCCCCTCATTTGATAAATAATGATACTCACTAGCAGAACCAGAGTAATTTGCCTTGGGAGACAGAAGCATCAATTTTTAAAAAAACAGAATTTGAATTCAGGATCTTTGACTCCAAATTCAGTGATTTTCCCACTGTTCCATGATTCTTTTGGTTGAGGTGTCTATGTGTGAATGAGTGAATGATTGAGTGAGTGAGTTTGTGTGTGTGTGTGTGTTTGTGTGTGTGTGTGTGTGTGTGTGTGTGTGTGTGTGTGTGGTACATAATTTAGTTTTCTAGCTTTCTTTTTCTAGTTACTAAACTTAACTTCAAATAAATAAATAAACAAACAAACGAATGAATGAATGAATGAATAAATAAATTTAAAAGTTTTTACTTTTAATAATTGTGAAAAGCTCTTCTATAGTAAGTTTTTTCCCCCCTTGCTCCAAAAATGGGAGTTGACATTCAGTTTTTCTTCACTCTTTCTGCTGCAAAAATAAATTAACACAGAAGTAGAAACAATAAGGGCTCCTTGAGAGATGACTTTTCTTTATGACAAAGAACTTGAGATTTAAATTCCCTGAAGTGACAGGTTGACAGCAAGGACAGCCTGCCATTGACAGGCAGGGTTCTGTGTATGTAGTGCTACAAGAAGAAGAGCATATAACAGATACAAGTAGAAACAGAAAAGCAACAGTTGCATATTAGGCTTAGCTAAGGTTGTTCTGTCAAAGCTATTAGTCAAGAAATCGGCAGTCATAGAACTGAACATTGAATAGGTATTTGGCTAAGAGGGAAAAAATATGGCTTCTGCCCAAATATAAGAAAAATTTTAGGGGGCGGGAACCATTAATATGAAAGGACACTTTACTAATTAAGGAAAAAGAGAAGATGACTAGAGATAATGGATAGTTCTGGTTATATTGAATTGAAAATATTTTTTTCATAAATAAAATCATAATCAGAAGGAAAAAGTGAACTGCAAAAATATCTTTGCAATAAATTCTCTGATAAAATTCTAAGAATTCCTCTCCTAAAGATCCAAGAAAATAGATATCAAGATTTTTATCAATTGAAACAAATTGATACAAATATATAACAGGAATCGTTCCTCAATAGAAAAATGGTAAAAACATATTAAAATGTTATTCTTGAAATAAGAAATACAAACCATCAATAACCAAAGGAAACATGCTCCAAATCACTAGTGATAAAAGAAATATAAATTTAAACAATTCTGAAGTTTCATCTCATAACCAACATATTGACAAAAATAAAAATAATGATAACTGTTAGAGGGTTACATAAAGAATTGTTGGTTATTAATTGTCCAACTACTTTGGGAAACAATTTGGAATTATATCCAAAAGCAATGAAAATATCTTATCCCCATGGGTTCAGGGACAAATTCAGAGAAAAGTAAGAGCACTTGTATGGATTTATTCAGAGTAATGTGAGGACACTCAGAAGAACAATTTTAATGACTACACCATTATAAAGAAAAACAACTATGAAAGATTTAAGACCAATCATTAATACAATGATCAATAAAGACTTCAGAAAATTGATGATTAATCATGCTCCCCACTTCTTGATAGTGAAGAGATGAAATGTAACTGAGACCTGAGACATATATTTTATGAATTCCTGGATTTACTTTGCATAATTATACTTGTTTTAAATGAGGGCTTTTGTGGAGAGGGGGAGAATTGAGTAAGACGGGGTAAAGTGTTACTAATACTATCTAGCATTTATATAACTCTTTAAAGTTTGCAAAAAACTGCATATATTGTCTCATCTTAACCTTACAATCATTTTGGGAGGAGTACTATTATTATTATGTTCATTTTACAAAGAAGGAAACTGGGGTAGCTAGGTGGTGCAGTGGATAGAGCACTGGCCCTGGAGTCAGGAGGATCTGAGTTCAAATTTGACCTCAGACATGCCTAGTTGTGTGACCTTGGACCAGTCACTTAATCCCACTACCTCGCAAAAAAAAAAACCAAAACAAAACAAAACAAAGAAGGAAACTAAAGCAGAGAGAGGCTAAGTTATTTTTTTAAGGGACATGTAATGAGCAAGTTTTTGAGGCTAGATTTGAAATCAAGTTTTTTTGAGTCCAGGCCCATTATACCACATATAAGTCTAGATGTAGGAATACTAAAAAAAAAAAAAAAATCAAGGGTGGCTAGGTAGCGCAGTGGATAAAGCACCAGCCCTGGAGTCAGGAGTACCTGGGTTCAAATTCGGTCTCAGACACTTAATAATTACCTAGCTGTGTGGCCTTGGGCAAGCCACTTAACCCCATTTGCCTTGCAAAAACCTAAAAAAAAAAGGAAAAAAAATCAATAAAGTGAGGAAAGAAAAGAAAGAAAAGAGTAACAATATCATTAAAAAAATAGATGAGAGAAGAAGGAGAAACAAGAGGGTATAGTTTAGAACTACTATATTAAATTTGACATATATGTATATTACTTATATAATATATAATTATATTAATCATATAAAATATGATAAAAATAGTATTGTAGCAATATATTATACATATTACTGTTCATTGTATAATATAATATATTATACATTATATTATGACATACTTTTTAATAGAATATGATTAACATAATGTTCATATTAAATATAATTTGAAAAGCATATTAATATAGTTATATACAATGTTATAATTTATAGAATAATGTATAAAGAAACATGAAATTTATGTAATAAATTTATAGTATATATGTGAAATATATTTCTAATATAGTGTACATACATAGTATAGTATGTATGTATATATAGATATATGTATTTCTACGATAGAAATATTTAAGTTTGTTGATATTGTTAAAGTTCATAATAGAAAAAGGGGGAATAAGCTAATACTAATTAATCCTCCAGTTTTTTAAATTGGGGAAAATTCTAATGATGATACTAAAACAAGTGCTAGTTGCATCATAGGCTGATCCCAATGATCTCTTAAAGTGATCATTCCTCATTTGCTTAAGATTTCCAAAGAAGAGGAAACTCCCTAACTTCCTCTTTGGGGTGGCTCTAATTATTAGAGAGATTTTTCCTTACAGGAAGTCAAAAGTCATTACATTGCAATTTCTGTCACCTTTCCTCGATTCTTCCATTTGAGAACAAGTAGAGTAAACCTAATACCTCCTTCACATAGCAACTCTTCAGATATTTGAAGACAGCTTTCTTTTATCTCCCAAGTCTTCTCTTCTCCAGATTAAATACCCTTGGTTTTTATTTTTTATCAAGCCTCTTATGTCATGATTTCAGGGTCCTTTATTACTAGCTGCTCTTCTTGGAACTCTTTCCAGATGTTACAGATGCAATACTTAGATTATGTTCATTTGCTCTGATCTGGGCAAATTTCTCTTACAGACTGTGAAATGATTCCTTTCTAGAGTACCCTCATCCAGGGTGGCTAGGGTGGCACAGTGGATAGAGCACCAGCCCTGGAGTCAGGAATTCCTGAGTTCAAATCCAGCCTCAGACACTTAATAATGACCTACCTGTGTGGCCCTGGGCAAGCCACTTAACCCCATTGCCTTGCAAAAAAAAAAAAACAACTTAGAAAGCTTAGAGTACCCTCGTCCACTCATGTGTTTAGTGAATTCTTTCAAAGGGGCAGTTCAAATACTACATCATCAGTCTTTTCTGATGGCTCTAGCAGGATGTGAGTCTCTCTTGCTGATATTGCTTTGGTACTTGGATGGGACTTGCTGTTAGAGAGTATAGAAATTATCTAGTCTAACTCATACAAGAACAGAAGTTTCTGCCTAAAAATATCAATGCAAATCTCTAGCGCACACTGCCTTATATTGGCCACAGTTTTTATTTCGTCTTCTAAACTATAAGTTCCTTGAAAAGGATCCCCACATTATTCATCTGTCTTTTTGTCCCTCCTCTCTGTCCCCCATTACTTTAGCATAGGAAGATGTCAGCTGGTTTTTGTTGAATGGCTGAATTTAATAGAAACAATTATTAAAAAACCCTTAAATCCATACTCCAAAATGCTGCTCTCATTATTTGCTGGTATTTGATACCATTATTTATTTATTTTTACTCCAGAAGTCTTCCTACTTTCTTGAACTAGTTAGTCACCAGAGCCTGAGGACTGTCCTCAAGTTGTCTTTCATATACAAATAACTTGAAGGGGTGAATGGTAAATAACAGGGCAGAGAAAGGCACTATTCTCAAAGCTTTCATTTTAATTCTATTCATCTATTTTACTTTATGAAGGGATAAAGTTTCAGTTGGCATTTGTATATTTCTTCTGACTTTTCTCAATTAAAGAACAGGACAAAACCAGTAACAGGGGAAGTAAACTAAATTATAATAAATGAAGGACAGAGGAATAACTTAATGGTCTAAGAATTTGTTTATTTTTGCAGCATCCTAATCCTTACACATTTCTCTATAGATTCCCAGCTGTTGACCAGGAATGATTGCCAGGAGAACCTGGTCTTTTTCAATAAAGTATTGACTTGACTTTAATATGCAAATTGGGTCTAAGTGGTTGAAAAAGATCTCCTAAACATTACTGGAGCTCTCACTGGAAAACTTGACCTTATTTTAAAAGAAAAATAAAATGCTGAGATTTGAAAAGATAGAATGAAGAAAATATCCTAATTCTGGTGACTTGTTAATAGCTACAACCAATTGAGCATCTAGGTGGCATAGTGGATAGAGTATTGACTGTAGATTTAGAAGGCTCTGAGTTCAAGTCCAGATGAAGACACTTGACATGTACTAGTGACACTGAGCAAGTTACTTTGTCCCAATTTCTTGTCAAAAAAAAAGTGTTTTACAAGTCCAAAGCTTTGTTTCAAGATATTTAAAAGAAAAGCCCAGGGGACTGAACCTGACTATAAGTGTGACCCTGGAAGTCTAGTGGTGGTTTCTCTTTTAGACAGTAGGTTCTCCATTCTATAACCACTATCTCAATCCTTGCTCCAGGCTCACTGAACTCTCCTAGGCAGTTTTGTTTAGATTGGAGAGAGAGAATTAAAGAGAAAGAAACTAAGACCTCCAGTCAAAAGCTAGACTCTTAGTTCTGTACTGGAATTAGCTTGGGAGAACAGATGATTAAATTTTCAGAGCAAGGAATTATACCTCAGAAATAGACAAATGCTACAAATTAGGGCTTAATTTATTGCTTGCTTGATTGTCTAACCCTAAGAAAGTGAAGGAGAAAATGTTAATAAAACAAATTAAATTTAAAAGTACGTCATACTCCTTGGAGAGTTGATTGTTATGAACTTTTGGCTTTCTGATCATTGAACAAGCTGATTATAAAGAAATTTAGTTTGTATTTGTGTTTCCTCCACATGAAAGTTTGTAATCAAGAAACTTATGTCATAATCCTCCACAGATTTCCTTCCCTAGATTAAAATTGTCTGCTAATTAGATGCTTTCAGAAAACCCTGGAAAATTTTACATGAACTGATGCTAAGTAAAATGAGTAGATCCTGGAAAACATTCTATATAGTAACACAATATCATATGATGATCAACTATGAATAAGCTATTCTCAGCAATCCAATTATCAAAAATTTATGATGAAAATGCTATTTCCAAAGAAAGAAATGGAGTCTGAATGAAGATCAAAGCATTATTTTTCCTTATTTTAATTTTCTTGTAGTTTTTTTGTCTGTGTTTTCTTTTACATCATCACTTACATGAAATTTGCATGTCTGCATATGTATAACATATCAAATAGTTTGCCTTCTCAATGAAGGTAGAGGGGGTGGATGAGAGAGTGAATTTGTCATTCAAAAGTTGAAAAAAGGATGTTAAAATTATAATCAGGAAAAATAAAATATTAAAATTTTAAAACAAAAGAAAATTGCCTGCTATCCTCATAAATGTGTAAATTTGTGGTATAAGATCCTTAATGTCCAATCTATTTCATAGCAAGACTAATAGACTTGTTGAATCCCTTGATGAGAATCCCCCCCATCATTAAGGATCAGAATCTATGACCTTGGGAGAAACATTCAGAAAGACCCACAGGGCATTAAGGTGGAGGTAGAAAGTAAGTGAAAGTCATTGTTGGGAAAGACTAGAAGACTAAAGTCATCAATTGTTAATTTTCTCAACAATTTAGTTACATAAATTAAAACAGCTTTTCCAAACCTCTAATCCTTTTCTCTTTGTAAGGCTAACCAAATCCTTCCCTTGTTTTATTCTCTCCCTCTCAAATGTTTCCTTTCCCTCTATCTACAGATATCCTCAAGACTTATCAAATAAACCTACAAAATTCTTTTCCCTTGACTATGCTACTCTTTCAATTTATAGTCTTATGTTTTTATTCTCATTCACAATTAAAATTTCTATAAAGTATACTTTGAATTTGCATCTTTTATCCCCTCACACCAACTTATTCTTCAGTCCAATGGAATCTGCATTCTGTCCCTATCATTCCTGAAAGTGTTCTCTTTAACACTTAATAGTAAAATTCCATGACTTTTTTCCAAAGGCCTTTACTTTTCAGTATTTATGCCCCTTTATCTTGCCATTTTTGTTTTCTTCCACCTATCTGGTTATCTTTTATGAATCTCCTTTACTGATTATTTTTCTTACTTTCATTCCTTATGGGTGGTCCTTAAATTTTAGTCTTCTTTTCCTTCTCTTTTTTACATTCCCTCCCTTAGCTATATCATTTAATCCAAAAGGTCTAAATTCTCCTTTCATGAAAATGGTTTCTACAACTCTATATCCACTCTTGATTCATCCCGAGTTATATTCTTACTTTCCAACTGCCTGATGGATATTTTTTTTATTTCTGTGCTAAATGCTGTCTTGAGTCCTCAAAATAAAAACACAAAATAAAATTTATCAGTTTTCTTTCAAATGTGTCACTTCTCCAACTTCATTATTTAATTTCTGTTAATAATATAAACATCCTTCTAGATACCTATGCTTAAAAAGACATTTTTGACTTACTTTTTCACTTATACTTAATACCTCTCACATATATACTCTTCACTCAAAATTCAGTCCTTTATTACATTTTACTAGGTAGCATCTTATAGTAGGATTTCAGGTTCTTCCTCCTCTAATCTGTCTTTCACAAAGCTGCCAAGATAATCTTATTGTATAGATTTTACCTCATCATCATTATCCTAAAAAAAATCTGTTCTATATCCCCATTAGCTATAAGATAAAACATAAATACTTGGGTAAGCATGGAAGGTCTTTTGTAGTTTGACAGTGTACTGTAGTAGAAAGATGACTAAATTTGGACACAGGGAGAGGATCTAGATTCAAGTTTGACTCTTCTTTTTTAACCAGCTCTATGACATTGAGTAAATCATTTAATCTACCTGAATTTCATATTACTCATTTTTAAAATGAGTGTTTTAAAAAAAAGTCCTTTAATGACCATCTAGCTCTAAATCTATAATCTTGCCTTTCCATACCTGTATTTCATATCATTTTCCTTCTCAAACGATTTTCTAAACAAACTAGACTAGCAGCTAGTGGGGAAAAAAAGCACAGGGCTAGAAGCTAGGAGATCTAAATTTAAGTCATAGCTCTGCCTTTAACTAGCTATATGAGCTTTGTCAAAGTAATTTTACAGATTAGGTTTTATTTTTCTTATCTATAAAGTAAGGGGATTGGGGCAGATGAGCCCTCCAGTTTCTTTTGTTTCTAACATTCTGAGTTTTTTATTTTGAGACCTGTAGTCACTGAGGATTGATAGAGTTTATTCTTTGTTTCCTGCACAGGTACTAGATTTGTGTCAGAATCCTAATGACCTGGAAGAGTTAATCAACTGAGGTGCTCTTGTACTCTATCTACTCTCTTCTCAACAGGCTTGGAAGGATCACCAAGTAAGGCAGCTACTTTAAATGAGTACAGAGTCAAAGCTAGAAAAATTAATAACAAAACTCACCTGGAGAAACAAAAGGTGAAGAATATCAGATGAAAAAAAATTTTAAATGGGAAAGAAGTTTGTTAGTATCAGATATCATTATATTTCAAAACTATAATCATTAGAATCATTTGGTACTGGGTAAGAAAATAGAGATTGATTAGTGGAAGAAAATAAGATTTACAATATACAGAAAGTAAGAATGACACTGGAAAAAGAGTGAAAACAAAAAAAAAATCAAATCATCTAACTGAAAAAGGAAAATAATTCATTTAAAAGTATTATTTACACCTAGCTGCCCCCAAGAAGTGTATTTCTAATGAGACAGAAAAGGGGAGAATATTTAGTGACTATGAGGCAATGTTGCTTATCAATCAATCAGCTTTTGAGAATGGTACTTCTATCAGGACAGATAAAAGAAATATATTTTAACAAAGGGTTGCAGCTACAAGACAGGGTTAAAATAATAAAGACATAAAAAAGGACTGTACTAGGAGAATTCTAGGAATTGATGGATAAATAACACCAGCTAAGGAGGCACAAAGGTCTATTATAGTAGAGGGAAAGAAGGGAGGATGAGAACACTGAGTAAATCCTACTCTCAATAGATTTGGCCCCAAAGAGAGAATATCATACATTCCAAATGAAAACATCTATCCGACTCTATAGAAAATCACAGGGAGGCAAAAGGAAAGAAAAGTAGGGAGGGTGGGGGGGTTGAAAAATGTGTAAATTAGAAATATAGAATGGAGCAAAGGGAAGCTGCTGATTTTGTGAGAAATCAAGAAACAATAAAAGAAAAACAAAAAAATAAAAAAGAAGAAAATGTGAAATATCTCATTGGAAAAAATAGCATGTTGAAAAGAGATCTAGTAGAGACGATTTAAACATTATTGGACTATTTGAATGCCATGGCCAAAAAAGAGCCTTAGACATCATTTTTCAAGAAATAATCAAGGAAAATTGAACTTGAAATTCTGGAAACAGAGTATAAAATAGAAATTAATGGAATCCAGCAATCACCTCTTAAAAGAGAACCCCAAATAAAAACTGTCAGGAATGTTATGTTAAAATTTCGCACTCCCAACTCAAGGAGAAAATATTGCAAGCAGCCAGAAAGAAACAATTCAAACATCATGGAGTCACAGTCAGGATAACTCAAAATTTAGGTGGTTCTACAGTAAGGGATCATAGGGCTTGGAATATGATATTCCAGAAGGCAGAAAAACTTGGATTACAATGAAGACTCAACTACCCAGCATAACTGAACATGCTCTTTAAATGGGAAAAGAAGGATGTTCAATAAATAGAGGATTTTCAAACTTTCCTGATGAAACAATGAGAAAAGAAAATTTGGTTGTCATATACAAGACTCAAGTGAAGCATAAAAAAGGTAAACATGAAATGGTGAATCACAAGGGACTTGATGATGTTGAACTGCTTATATTCCTGCATAGGAAGATGATACTGATAACTCAAATGAACTTCCTCATTTCTTAGCCAGGTAGAAGGAAGACATATAGAAAGGCACAGGTGAATGTTGAATTTGAAGGAACAAAATCAAAAACATGGAATTGATGGATGAGAGAGGAATGTGTTGGAAGAAAGGGGAAAGCGAGAGGTAGAATGGGCTATTATTTCACATAAAAGAGGTAAGGAAAAGCTTTTATAGTGGGGTGGAAGAGGAGAGACTGAGGGGGAGTGAGTGAGTCTTATTCTCTTTTGGAATTGGGCTCAGAGAGGGAATACTATACACACTCAATTGGGTATAGAAATGTATTGTACCCTAGAAGAAAGGAGGAGAGGAAAGGAATGGGGGAAAGGGGGCAGGGATAGGTGATAGAAGGAATGGAAGGGGGTAATCAGATGAGGAGCAACATGATAAAAGGAGAGAGACAATAGAATAAAATTGGGGGAAGGGGGAATTCTCTTTTATTCTTTGTCCTCCATTCTTTCTTCTTTTTAGTTTTTTTTTTTTTGCAAGGCAAATGGGGTTAAGTGGCTTACCCAAGACCACACAGCTAGGTAATTATTAAGTATCTGAGGCCGGATTTGAACTCAGGTACTCCTGACTCCAGGGCCAGTGCTCTATCCACTGTGCAACCTAGCTGTCCCTTTGTCCTTCATTCTTGAAGAAGACGATGACATCAGGGAGGTGATACCATGACAAGCACATGAATTGAATTTGAGTGAGGGTTGCTGTGCTAAGTCACCAGCTTCACTGTCTTCTCTGAATCCAGTGGTCAGATATGGATCAGGACAACTGGAGATGTGAGATAATTAGGGTTAAGTGACTTGTCTGAGGTCACACAGCTAGAAAGTGTCAAGTCTCTGAGGCTGGATTTGAACACAGGCCCTCTTGACTCCAGGACCAGTGGGATGGAGGGAAATACAGTTAACAATGGCAACTGTGGGAAAAAATACTGAAACAAGTTTCTCTGATAAAGAAATCATTTCTCAAACATAGATGACTGAGTCAAATTTATAAAAAAAATAGGAGCCATATATACATATATATATATATATATATATATATATATATATATATATATATATATGTTTGACTAATAGGACAGAAGAAGAAAATGGCAAATGTTAGAAGAGATGTAGGGAAATTCAGATATTGGTGCACATTTGGAGGAGTTGTGAAACGATCTAACAATTTTGTAGGGCAATTTGGAACTATCTCCAAAGGGTTATAAAACTATGCCTACCCTTTGGTCTAGCAGTGCCACTGCTAGGCCTATAGTTCAGAAGGCTGAAATATGGGAAGAAAGAAGTTTTATGTACAGGGATATTTATAGCCCCTCTTTTCTAGTGGTGGGGAGCTGTAGATTGAGGGGGAAGAACAAGAGTTGAGTAATATATGAACAAATTGAAGCATGTGACTGAGGTGAAATGCTGTTCTCTTATGGGAAATGATTCTACCCCTCTCCACACATGAGCAGATACAAAGGAAAATATACTATATACAAAGTAACATCAATATTGCAGGATGATAAACTGCAAATGATTTACCTTTTCTCAGCAAGGCTGTGACAAAAGAGAACTCTGAAGGACTTGTAATTAAGAATGCATCCATCCTAAAGACAAGTTGATGGTGTTTGAATATAGATTGAAGCATTCTTTTACCCCCTACTTTATTTTTCTTGAGGGTTTTCTTTTTTTAAAAGCGGGGTTATGTTTATATTTACAACATGACTTATTGTGGCAATGTTCATCATGACTACACATTTTTAACTTTTTACAAAAGACTTGATATAGTGGGGTGGGAGCAAGGGAGAGAATTCAGAACTCATGGTTTCAAAAGTAAATGTTAAAACTTGTTTTTGCATGTAACTGGTGGGAAAAATAAAATAAAATAAAATAAAGAGGAAATCAGTATCTGGATATGACTAAGTTAAAAATAAAACAATAAGAGAAATTTAATAAAAAATATCTCCCAAAAATGCAACTGGTAAACATTTAACAAAATACATAAAAATACAATAAAACAGAAAAAAATCATCAGTTATAACTTGGACTTCTACTTTGGCAGAAGTCCTTCTGTGAGCAGTAATGGGGCTATGATGTTGGAAAGACAGTAGAGGCTTTCTTTTACTTGCCCTATACATGATTTTATTTTATTTTTTCCTCTTTAAAAAATTTTAATTTATTTTATTTATTTACGTATTACTAAAATAGTCTTGTTGTAAGAGTAAACATATCCCCCCCCCACCCCTCAAAAAAATAAAAGACCTCACAAAAAATAAGTGAAAGAAAGTGCTTCAGTCTGTGTTCAGATATCATCAGCTCTGTTTCTGGAGTGGATCACATACTTATCATAAGTCCATCAGAGAAGTTACTTCCATATTTTTTCAGAGTGTTGCTGTGAATTTGATGATTGTAATTCTTGCCATCCATTCCTTTCCACTACTATTTATTGTATTTTCTCTCTCCTTTCACTCTGTCCCACTTCAAAAGTGTGCTCTGGGACAACTGAGTGGCACAGGGGACAAAGCACCAACCTCAAGCCTACATACCACCCCAGAGACACAGCAACCACCCAGCCTCAATGAGAATGAAGTTTCCTTCACCTTCTCCCCTTCCACTCCACTGAATGAAATGTCTTAGTCTATTCAGCCTCTCCCTTCCCTTTTGTCCTAGTACATTTCCTTTTCACCCATTGACTCCATTTTTACAATGTACTATACCTTTAAATTCAGCTCTTTCCTATGGTATTATTAGTATCATCTTCCCATGCAGGAATACACACAGTTCAACTTCATTAACTTTCTCATAATTTTCCTTTCTTGTCCACCCTCTCTATGCTTCACCTGAGTCCTGTACTTAAAGATAAAACTTTCTGTTCAGCTCTGGTTGTTTCAAAAGGAACATTTGAAAGTGCCCCATGTCATTCAAAGTCCATCTTTTTCCATGGAAGAGGATATTCAGTTTTGCTGGGTAGTTGATTCTTAGTTGCATCCCAAGCTCTTTTGCCTTCTGGAATATTATATTCCAAGACCTATGAGCACCTAATGTGGATGCTGCTGTGACCTGTATAATCCTGATTGTAGCTCCACAATATTTGAATTGTTTTCTTCTGGCTGCTGGTAATATTTTCTCTTTAACCTGGGCGTTCTGGAATTTGGCTATAATATTCCTGTGGGTTATTTTTTTTATCTCTTTCAGGAGGACATTGGTGGATTCTCTCAATTTCTGTTTTACCCTCTGCTTCTAGGATCTCAGAGCAATTTTCCTGTAGAAAGTCTTTAAAAATGAAGTATAGGCTCTTTTCCTGGTCATGACTTTCAGGTAGCCCAATAAGATTTAAATTGTCTCTTCTGGATCTGTGTTCCAGGTCAGTTGTTTTTTTAATGAGATATTTCATGCTTTCTCCTAGTTTTTCTTTCTTTTGGTATTGTGTTATTGTCTCTTGATTCCTTGAAAAGTCATCGGCTTCCTTTGGCTCCAGTCCACATTTGAAGGATTTGTTTTCCTCAGAGAGCTTTCTTATTTCCTTTTCCATCTGGCCAATTCTGCTTTTTAAGACTTCTTCTCCTCATTAACTTTTTTGGACTGCTTTTTCTATTTGACCTAAACTGGTTTTTAACATGTAGTTTTCTTCAGCATTTTTTGAGTCTCCTTGACTAAGATGCTGACTTGGTTTTCATGTTTTTCCTGAATCTTCCTCCTTTCTCTTCCAAAATTTTCCTCTATCTCCCTTACTTGATTTTAAAAATATTTTTGAGCTCTGCCATAGCCTGAGCCCAGCCCCTATTTTTCTTGGAGGCTTTGGATACAGAAGCCTGGAATTTGTCATCTTCTGAGTGTGTCCTTTGATCCCTCCATAGGACCAAAGTAATTGTTTTTGGTCAGTTTCATTTTTTTCTGTTTACTCAATTCTCCAGCCTGTGCCCTGGTTTGGGGGAGCTTCCCAAGCTTTTAAGTGTAATTGGGACACCGATACAAGGACCTCAGTTATTTCAGAGTCTTGTGAGAGGCTCTGACTGCTCTCCTGCCTTTGCTCTGGTCTGTGGATGACCACAAGTACACCTCTCTGCCCTGGGGCTGTGAGGAGGATCCCACTCATTCTGGCAGAGGTTTCCCTGCTGATCTTCCAAGTTGTTCTTGACATTCCTTGGGTTGGCAGGTCAGGAAACTGCTTCTTCTGCCAGGAGCTAGCACTTTCAGGGACCCAAGCTGTTCCTGGAAGCTCCATCCCAGGAAGCTCCTTCGCTCCTGTGCAGTGATCCTGTCTGTGCTGCTATCCCTCGAACCCCATGGAACAGCGCCTTCCCACAATTGTCCAGGTTACCTTGGGCCATAGGATTGCCTCACTGGAACTATCTGTGGCTTCTGTCTTTTGAAATTTAGTGAGAGTCATAATTTGAAGAAATATTTTGGAAGAGAGTTCCTGGGAAATGCTGTCCTGATGCTGCTATCTTGGCTCCCAAGACAATAGAAGCTTTAAAAAAAAAAGATACTCTTTGTTTTTTTCCAATATGTTGTATTAGGCCAGATCTATTTGGTAAATTCCAACTTCCCTTAGTAGAAGTCTGGATGATTATTTTCCTAAGATTTGTAAATGTACTTAAGGGAAATGATAACAACAAAGACTAAAGATCACAACAAAAAGATGTAAGGAGAAACTGACTACTCCTCAAAACTGTACACAAGTTTTTTCCAAACCTCCAGAGGAAGTTGAAGGAAAAATAAGAAAAAAAATGAAGTGTTCTCTTCCCTCCCCCCCAAAAAAAGGAGGTGGGCAGGAGAGTGGGAAATAGTTTCAGATTTGATGTTGTAGTTTGATGTTGTTTATCTATTGTTTAAGTATAGAAGGCTGACAAAATGGTTTCACTTCTATATTTATCTGTGCAGAATTATTTTCCTCATATTTGGATATCTTCTGTTTCATTAGTAGAACCTCAAGCATGAAACCGAGAAAGGAATAATAATTTTGTCTAAGAAACTTTAAAGTTTTTAAATTCTTTGGTTATTTATTCTAACCCTGTCACTCCAGTCATGTTAGTGAAATAAAGAGAGGAGATAACAAAGTCATGTGGATGTAGACAATTTTTTAAAATTTTATTTTATTCTTCTCAATTGCAAGTAAAATTTTTTAACATTTTTCAAAATTTTCAACTCCTGTTACCCTCCCACCTTGAGTAAACAATTTTATATAGATTATACATGGGAAGTCATGCAAAAAACCTTTCATATTAGTCATGTTGCAAAGGAAAATAGATTTAAAAATAAACAGGAAAAATAAAGTAAAAATATGCTTTGTGGGGCAGCTAGGTGAAATAATGGGTAGAGCTCCAACCCTTTAGTGAGGAGGACCTGAGTTCACATCCAACCCTAGCCATTTAATACTTACTTAGCTGTGTAATCTTGGGGCAAGTCACTCAACCACATTGTCTTGCAAAAGCCAAAAATTTAAAAAATTTGCATTCAGACTCTATCAACTTTTTCTTTGGAAGTGGATAGCATTGGAAAAAAAAATTTAAGTTTTTCTCCCTGTGTCCAAATATTTGAAAATAAATAAATCATATTCCTGACTTGACAACAAATAACACATGAAGGTAAATTTTACTTTCAAATTGTAATAGAAAAAGGAATAAAAATTGAGTAAAGCTTCTTTGGACTTCCTAGGAAAATTCAATAAAGCTAAATGTTTATACCTATTCTCATATACACATTTGAAAATAATACTATTACAGAATCAGAAATTGCCTCCTATATAATGGACATAAGCTTCTTTTTCAATTCTATTTTTATTACTTATTTAGTTTAATGTATTGAACAACTTTTGTTATTCATGTATGCTTTTATACATAAACATGTATACACTTCTTGAAAATATGTAACTATAAGAAATATACTGCTTATAACTTGGATGAATTATTTTTACTATTATTATTTGAAATGCATATATATATATATATATATATATATATAGAGAGAGAGAGAGAGAGAGAGAGAGAGAGAGGGAGAGACAGCATGGTATATCAGATAAAGATCTGACTTTGGAGTCGACCAGATCTGGGGTCAAGTTCTACTTCTGATACCTCCTAGCTCCTGAACAAATTATTTAACCTCTCAATACTCTAGGACAACTCTAGCAGAGGACTTCTTAAGTTGTGGTTTATGAATTTGTTTTTTTTTAATATTTAGACAATTGTATAACTTAATTCTTATGTAATCCTATGTTATTTTATATTATACCTTTAAAAATATTATTCTGAGAAGAGATCCAAGGCTACATCATATTGTTAAAAAGATCTAAATTACAAACAAATAGACAAACAAAAATGACAAAGAATCCATGCTCTGAGATTATAAATCATAGAGAAGGTGCTGACCTACAGGGGCAGAGAACTTCCACCCCAGAATCTCCTTACGGCAATAAAATCAGATCAAACCCTCATCATTACAATATGAATATTTAAATTATAGCCATAGACTAAGAGTTAATTTACTAGACAGTAAAAAGTCTAAAACAGATTAAACCAGAAATACCTTATCAGACACTATAGAAATATTTGTGAAAGTTTTGCTATGAGATTGAAAAGAGAAAGCTATGGGGCAGCTAGGTGGTGCAGTGGTGGAGCACTGGCCCTAGAGTCAGGAGTACCTGAGTTCAAATCCAGCCTGGGACACTTAATAATTACCTAGCTGTGTGGCCTTGGGCAAGGCACCTAACCCCATTTGCCTTGCAAAAAAAACACTAAAAAAAAAAAAAGAAAAGAGAAAGCTATACCCTGATAATTAGAAATTGAGTTAATGTTTCAGATTAATATGGCATATTATAAAGTCTTCAAGGATTTTATAACTCTATGTATTAAGTATGGATATTAGTCCCATTCCTTTTTCCCTCAGAAGTTGAGAATATGGTCACTAGTTAATTAGAACTTAATTTAATTCAGATCCTGTAACAGTTTTCCTTCTTCAATGATAATTGTTCAGTTGTTGCAAGATTTTTATATTGTGAATTAGACAGATATTCCTAGCACCTTAAAAAACTCAGATCCTGGAGATGATCATAGAAACTTGGTGAAACATGTCACATTACATGCTCCCAAATACAAACATAAATGTCAAGTCCTTCAACTTTGATTCACAGGTTATATCTTAAAAGAGTATTGCCTTCCTAAAGGTTGATATCATCCATTCCCCCCCCCCCCCCCCCCCCCGCTTCAGAAACATTCATCCACTTTTCATCCACTTTGGCTAATCTTAATAGTAGCTGTATTGTCTTCAATAAGTTCCTATCACTCGCTATGTATTCAATTTCTGTAAAATGTCACACTTTCTTTTTTGTGGCTGTTAATTGGAACCACTGATTTTGTGTTTTGGAATTTGTTAAGAAGAAATGGCATGTTTTATGGAAAACAATTCTTGAAGGACTATTGGAAGTTGGTGGAAAATAAGAGCTTGGGAGCTTTAAGAAAGACTTTCTATGAGCTTTAAATGGGCACAAAAGATAGATTATTTATGATTGTCATGAACTGTGTTACAATTATAAACTGGCTGGTATTGATGCCAACTCTAAACATAATTTCTCCCTGTTTAAATTTTGAGCAGGGAACTCACTTTGTGAAGTGGATTCCCTTGAGACTATAAATTTGATTGACCTATGACCTCACTCTGATACAGGTGAAAAGGTTCTTGCTGATGAATCAACAAACCATCATGTAAATGGAAATGTTGGTAAGCTCTCAAACTGAGCATTATTCTAAGGGAAAAGAGCAGTTAGTGAATGTAGCTGGACAGATGGAGATGGCAGGACTATTCTACCTCCTTTTCCTTTTGCCCCATTGCTTTGCTTCTTTCCTTGGAATGGAAAGTCTTTCACCTATTTATTTATAAACCTGGCTATCATGTCCCTTGTATAATATGAAGTTATAAATTGTCTATTCCAAAATATTCTCACTTTAATCCAAGTCAGGAAGGCTCATCTTCCTGAGGTGAAATCTAACTTTAGGCATATAAATGTTATGTGAACCTGGCATAGTCACTTAACCATAATTACCTCAGTTCCTCATCTATAAAGTAAGCTGGAAAAACCACTTCATTTTCTTTGCCAAGAAAATTCCAAGTGCAGTCATGAAAAGTTGGATATGATGAAATCAATTGAACAATTCATTATAAGAGACCAAGTTGTAACTTTGAAACCCAGATATTTTAGAATCTTAGCACAACCATAGCAATATCCTACTTTCCCTCTTTTGGTAAATTCCTCTGGGCCAGTCAATGTTTTATGAAATATTTTGGTGACACTTTTGTATACCTGAATGCACAACGATGTAGGCAAAAGGGTATAAAATGTTCTTGTAGGAATTAGTCTTTTTCTAATTGCTATATGAATTAAAATTTAAAGTATCTCCTATGCTCAAGAATGGTGATAGGGGATGCAGATTCCACTGAATGAAAAAAAAATTGGCCTTAGTTCATCTCAGAGACAACATCCTATCCAGGATCCTTTCTTCCATAAAGATGGCCACGGCCTATCCTAAGACAGTATAGTAAGGCAAACAAAAAGTCCAAGGGATGGATTTTGAGTAACTAATAATCAATTTATTAATTAGGCTAGTCAATAATCAATAAATTAAGGTCAGTTCTATTAAAAACCAAAGATCCCACATGGAGGCTGGGGGAAAAAAAGGTGTCCCTGAGTGTGAAAATTAATTCTGATTGATTAACAATTAATGAAAGGATAAATGTTATAAGGAGGGGTGAACTTTTTCTAATGAGGAGCAGGGGACATGACTCTGATAGAGAATAGATTATTTTGTATAGACTGATCAGAGTTCTATCTGAGAAGAACAATGGGGGAGATATGGTAAGAATTCCACATAAATAAGATAATCTGGTTGCAGTGAACTTTGGGCAAGATCAGAAATGTCCTTAAGAGGCTAGACTTTGAAGGAACAAGCAAAAAGAGAGATTTTGAATCCCATATATAAAATTGGTTACTTACATAATAAGAAAATAATAATTTTCAAAGCATCATAATTAATACTAAACATGGAATCTTCCTGTTGACAGAACTTAATGTATACTTCAGTGTAGAAATTCTTTTTTTATTTAATTTTTAATTTATGGCATAAAACAAACATTTCCATAACAGTACAATAAAACAGAGATTTCTTTTGATCATGGATTCCTTTGGAAGTCTGGTAAAATCCAATGACATTTTAGGAATTTTTTATATTCATAAAAAATAAAATACATGGGATTACAACTTATATTAAAATATAGTTATCATAGTATTTAAAAGAAATTCTCTAACCCTCTGAAATAAATTGAAAAGTTCCCTTGGGGGCCCATGGTTCCCAAGTTAAAAACACATACATTAGAGATTGGAGAATAATGGACTGGTACAGAAGAATTAAAGAATCTCTTTAGAGGCAGAGATTTCTGAGAAATCTCAAGCCCCAAATACTTGTTTCTCTGTATAACTATGTCGGTTCAATTGCTTCTATTTGGCTTTTACTTTAGGAAAGAAATAGCCAAGTGAAAAGCTAAAAAGCTATTTTCCCCCCCTGCTTCTTCAGCTCAAATTTTATTGTGCTTGAAAGCACAAGGATGAATATGGAGGCAATAACAGAGAGGCCCTCTATTTTCACTCTCCTAATGGAAATGATTCTATTTTAGAACAAGTCCTTATTTTTTATTTAAATATTTTGTTTATTTATTTTTCCAACTACATGCAATTACAGTTTTCAACAAGCATTTTTACAATGTTTTGAGTTTTACATTTTTCTCCCACCTCTTCCTCTTCCCCTGACAGAAAGTAATCTAACATAGACTTTACATATATAACAATGCTAAACATACATCCATATTAATAATATTTTGAAAGAAAAATCAAATATAAATGGAAAAAAGAACACTAGAGAGAAAAAATGACAACTTTTAAAAATTGAAACTTGTTAACTTTGGTCTGCATTTAAACAGCATAGTTACTTCTCTGTATATTGAAGGTATTTTCCATCAGAAGTCTTTTAGAATTGAAGGCAAATAGGTGATACAGTAGATAGAGCACTGACCTTGGAGTTGGGAGGATAGGGGTTCAAATCCAGCCTCAGACACTTAACACTTAGTAGCTGTATGACCTTGGGCAAGTCACTTAACCCTGATTGCCTTGCATCCAGGGTCATCTCCAGTCATCTTGATTCATATCTGACTCATGGACTCAGATGGACCCAGGAGTCTGGTGACTTAGCACAGCATCTCCTCACTCAAATTCAATTCATGTGCTTTTCATGGCATCTACCCTGATGTCATGGTCTTCTTCAATAATGGAGGACAAACATGAACAAGATTTTAGAATTGTCTGATTATTGTACTGCTGAAATGAACAAGTCCATCATAGCTGACCATAACTAAATGTGGTTGTTAGTGTGTATATTGTTCTTCTGGTAGAATTTGTCTTTAAATCAGTATAGACTGAGTAAGGTCCTTTATTTATCTCAAATCAGTCTGTTTTGAAGTGCTAAGCACAGAGAAAGATATTATTTTCCAAACTTACTGTCTCACCTTTTTGCAGTTTGGGTTCCCATTCACCATAGCCGAGCAGGGACCCTCCTCACAGTTACAGGGCAGAGGGGAACACCTATGGTCATACACATCAAAGCACAGGCAAGGGCTAAGTGGCACAGTGGATAGAGCACTGGCCCTGGAGTCAGGAAGACCTAAATTCAAATCTGGCCTCAGACACTTAATAATTACCTAGCTGTGTGACTTTGGGCAAGTCACCTAACCCCATTGCCTTAAATATTTTTTAAAAGCACAGGCAAGAAAGCAGTCAGAGACTCTCATAAGACTTTGGAGGAATTAAAGTCCCAGTAGGGTGTCACCCCCCCACAAAGCCTTGGAAGTATGGTAAACCAGTCATAGGCTGAGGAAATGAGCAAACAAACTAAAAAGAAGAATCTGATTATAGAAAATTTCTTTGGCCCCATGGAAGATTCAGAAGATGAAAAAATCAAAGCTTCTGTACCCAAAACCTGCATAAGAAATAGAAAATGGCTCAGGCTATGGATGAGCTCAAAAAAAGACTTTGAAAAGCAATTAAGAGAGGAAAAATTGGGGAGCAGAAATGAGGGCAATGCAGATAAATCAAGAAATCAGCAAGCTTGGTGAAAGAAATACAAAAAAAAACTGAAGAAAATAATATGTTAAACCAACTTAGGCCAAAAAAGAATGCCTTAAAAATCAGAAATGGCCAGCTGGAAAAGGAGATGTAAAAGCTTTCTGAAGAAAATTACTCCTTCAAATACAGAATGGAATTAAAGGAAGCCAATGACTTTGCAGGAAATCAGGAAGAAATAAAACTATTTCCAAAAAAACCCCAAATTAGAAGAAAATGTGAAATATCTCATTGGAAAAACAAATGACCTTGAAAACAGATCTAAAAGAAATAATTTAAAAATTATTGGGCTACCTGAAAGTCACAACCAGGAAAAGAGTCTAGACTTAATTTTTCAAGAAATAATACAGCAAAATTGCCCTGAGTTCCCAGAAGCAGAGGGTAAAATAGAAATTGAGGGAATTCACTGATCACCTCCTGAAGGAGATCCGAAAAGAAAAACTCCCAGGAATATAATAGCCAAATTCCAAACTCCCAAGTCAAAGAGAAAATACTAAAAGCTGCCAGAAACAATTCAACTATCATGGCTCTATAGTCAGGATTATACAGGATTTGGTAGGATTTACATTAAGGGTTTGTAGGGCTTGGAATATGATATTCTGGAAGACAAAAGATCTTGGTTTGCAACCAAGAATCAACTACCCAGCAAAACTGAACATCCTCTTTCAGGAGAAAAAAATGGACTTTCAATGAAACTGGGGACTTTCAAACTTTCCTATCGAAACAACCTGAGCTGAACAGAAAGTTTGATCTCCAAGTACAGGGTTCAGGTGAACCATAGAGTGGGTGGATGAGAAGGACTAATTGTAAGGAACTTAATGATGTTGAACTGTTTGTATTCCTGCATGGGAAGAAGATACTGATAACTCATATGAACTTTTGCATTTATAAGAGCAGTTAGGAGTGTGTGTGTGTGTGTGTGTGTGTGTGTGTGTGTATAGACAAGGCACAGGAGGGAGCTGAATATAGTAAAAAGATGGAGTCAATGGGTGATAAAGGAAAGTACTGGAAGTAAGGGAAAGGAGAGGAAGAAGGGGCTAAGATATTTCATTTAAGAGTCAAGAAAAAACTTTTTCAATGGAGTGGAATGGGGGAATCAATGATCCTTCATTCTTATCAAAAATGGCTCAGAGGAAATAACATACACACTTAATATGGTATCAAAATCTATCTTACTCTAGAGAAAAATAAGAAGAAAGGGATGGGATAAGGGGGAATAGGGGATGGAAGTTGGGGAGTAGGTGATAGAAGAGAGGGAAGTTTATGGGAGAGGGTACTCAGATACAATACACTTTAGAACAGGGACAGGATGAAAAGAGAGAGAGAATAGAATAAATGAGAATTGGAAGGAATAGAGTGGGGGAAATACAACTAGTAATAGCAAATGTGGAAAAAATATTGAAGCAACTTCTTTGGTGGACTTATGATAAAGGAGGCAACTCATCCCAGAGACAGAGCCATTGGAATCTGAACACAGACAGAAATACATGGGGGGGGGGGGGGGCAGGTGTTAATGTTTACTCTCATAACAAGATTATTGTGATAATATAAAATAAACCAAAAAATAAATAAATACTTGTTGGGACACCAAAAAAAGAATTACATTGAATAAAGTTTCAAATCAGAAGTATATTTTATAATGGAAAAGAAATATATGAAAAAATTTGCTTGGCTGCCATTGAACACTTCTATTTTAGTAACAGCTTTATTCTTCTGCAGAAGATACTGTATTTATTCACATAACTAACTTTATGTTTGTTGTTGAAAATATGGCCTATCTGCAACAGAAAGAGGAGAGGCTAGATTTTTAACAACTTTTGAATCTGTTGAGCCCAAATACCCTCAATATTTAGCAACATATTTTCTATAATGACATGAGTATAGGTGCCAACTTTCCATCTAAACTCAGATGGTCATAGACTTAGCACAGTTTTGTGAGAACTCTCCCACCTGATTATATTTTCTATTCTAGGTACTCATTTTTATAAGAACAGAACTTACTAAGCAAATCTTTAAAATCATAAACAATCAAGCAAGATGCACACATGAAGGAGAAACATTTAGTGGTGCTTATTCTTAAGGCCCCTACTTAACTTGGCATCAATTCAGTTTTCCAACTAAGTATGAATATGTGGTCATCAGTCTCTCCCACAAGTAAACAGGGTCTTCATCGTCTCAGATTGTCTCCATATGCTTAGCTTCTGAGCTCCCATTCCTGGATTAGACTTGAGGAATTTTTCCAAATTGATAAATATATCCTTTAGCATATAGTCAGTCACTGATTTGGTCTAAACATAAAACTAAAGAACAAAATTCAAAATAAAGTAATCTCTGACAAGTCTTCAGATAGTAATGTTCTTACCCTTGTAGTGTCCTGTCTTAGTTATTTCTCTAAAATAATGAATTATGTTCTTATTTCCTCCCCCTCAACACTCCAAGATCTTACAGAGTTCTATTTGTTTTGGGACAAGGAACGCAAATTAAAGTGTTATTAGGTACAAGGGATTATGAAGGTAGGAGAAAAAGAATTATTTCCTGGAGAGTTCAATAAATGCTTCAAAGCCCACAAAGAAAAAGCAGTGCTGTTCATTAAAATGAAGTACAATCGATGCATCAAGCCTTCATGTCAAATCAAAACAAAGAGGGGAGGAGGGAACTTTTGAATCAAATTAAAGATCCCTCTTCCTACCTATCAGAGACCAAGAGAAGGGAGATGTATGTCCTAACTGGGGCTGCTGGAAGAGAAAAAACACCATGGTGGGGGTACCCTTTCCTTCTGCCTTCCTCTAATCTGGGATTGTCCAGAACCCAAGGTGCTGTCAGGTTAAAAAAAGCAACATGGCTGTTCACACTTCTTGAATGATTAAACAATCATTAATAGTAAGACTTCTGGTGAGATGAAGGACTTAACCATCTGCCCTATCCCTTTATTCCAAAATCCATTAGACTTTATCATTTATACTGCTGATATGCTCTCCATAGTCCTGAAAGTTGTGATCTGATCTGCTATGGTACTTTTAAGGACCTGGGTCTCACCATCTGATCCTCCACTATAGCCTGTTGGGTGTACTCATGTATTGTCTCTCCCAGTTGAAGTGTGAGTTCTTTGAAAGTAAGTTCTTAAGTTGCATCCTCTGGGCTCATAGAAATGTTCAGCTTAGAGGAAATGATTAATAAATTAGTTTTCATCATCTATCTATCCATCCATCCAAACATTCATCAACTTAAAAGTTTCTCAGAATAAATTGAAAATGATGAAATTGCATGGAACTTTTGTGCAAAAAAGAGATCCTAAATGTCATGTACAATGAACATTTATTTCTAAAAATGTATCCCATTGTCTCATATCATGATTTTCTATTTTTTCTCACTTCACATTATCAAGAAAGTTGCAAAGATATGCAAATGCAAGATGTAAATGTAAATGTAAAGATGCTAAGATGCAAAAGGACTTGCAAAAGTCAAGAATTTACAGGAAGACTTGCTTGTAAAATATTTATGTTGACCAAGTTGGCTTCTAGAGTAATGTCTAATGAAAATGGATGATTTATCCTTTCAAGAATTAAAATTCAGAGCCTTTCATCTAAACCATGCCACTAAAAGAGCATTCTCAACTATTAGATATTTCAAACCTGAAACAAAGGACCTCATTACAATTTCAAATTCAGAGGTAGCCACCATATTCTCTGAAAACCTCTAATATGAGATTCTTTGATAGCTCAATGTATTTTCAATGAAAGCAACTGTTAGATCCCAGGAAATTACATTTAGTTCTGCTTCCAGAAATTAACTTTCTCCATTGTACCCTTTATATTTCCTTACAACTTCTACCACTGTGGAACTTCTTTAGAACAAATCTTGTTCAATCATATGGTATGGAATGCCATTATCAAGCTTGATATAATTCATGATGAAAACATATCAATCCTTCAAAATGCATTTGTAGTTATTAATAAGATACAAAATTAAAATGAACAAAATAAAACTACATATTATGAAGTTGCTTTATAGTAGACTTACCCCAAGTTTCTAGTCCAACATGATTAATTTTAAAAAAAGAAGGTTTACATTTTATCAAAATTTGATGTTAAAATATTCTTTTACTTGGTGCAAATGGGGAATAGAGTTTGCTGGATTCCCACAACTCTATTTATTCTTATGAGATATGTATGCTATCCTCAAAAGATTTAACAAAGATATAATATTGGATTTGAGAAAGTATCAATCAGTCAATCAACTAATATCAATTAAGGTACTCATGATCTAAATAATTCTTTATTCTTTATATATAGAAATGAAATGACTTCCTGTTTCTTAGGCTAAAACACATTTAAAGCCCTCCATGATCAGGCATCAGTCTACCTTACTAAGCTTATTGCATATTACTCTCCTTTACATAATTTTCCTGTCAAACTGACTTATAAGCTTTTTTCTCAAACTTAGAATTCCAACTCTCATCTCTGGACCATTGGAAGGCTATCTTTCATATCTAGAATGGGCACCCACCTTAACTACACCTCTTAGAATACCAAACTAGCTATAGTTATCTAGTTATACAAATGGATGGATAGATAGATAGATAGATAGATAGATAGATAGATAGATAGGTAGGTAGGTAGGTAGATAGGTAGATGGATAGATCGATTGATTACTGGGTAGATAGGTTGATATACACAATTGTATGTATGTTTCTACCTATCTTTATCTATATATCTTCTAATCCAATACAATCCAAGCAAAGATTCATTGAGCAAGGATTTATGTGTAAGTATAGACAAAAAAACGAAATGACTATCAATTCTTCTCTCAAGAAAATTAGATTCTCCTATGGGAATTGAACAGGTTGGCATGTATTTATGACCACATATACATATAGGCAAACATGTGGATATATGCTTATGTATATACAATATGCATATAGTATATATATATATATATAGTATATATATATTATATATATATATAATATATATATAGTTTTTATGTCTCCAATGACTTGTATATTTACTAGGTGTTTAATGAATACTTGGTTGGATTAGAGTGGATTAGAATACAGTTTCATCAGAATGGACTCTCTCCTTCAATGTAGATTACTTAGTTTCAAGGAATAGGGTAGTGATAGTCCTATTAAACCCTCCCCATGTCAGATCTCATCTGGAATAATGTTATATTGATCATCTAGAATGAGTCCAAAGGAAGGCAACCAAGATGGTGAAGTCACTCTCCTATAAGGACTGGTTGAAGGAACTAAGCATGTAGAAAACTACATCAGGACATGTGATGGCTGTCTTCAAATATCTGATGGACTGTCAAGTAGAAGAGGGATTACATTTGTTATCCTGGGTCTTAGGACCCAATGTGCAGAAGTTTCAAAGAGGCTAATTTAGGCCTGATGTCAGGAGATTTATCTTAATTCTTAGAGCTCTCCCAAAAGGCTGTCCCGGGAGATGCTGGGTTCCCCTTCTTGAACAATCACTTGAAGGGAGTTATGGGGGGGGGGGATTTCTTTGAATGTTGTTTGGACCATAGAGTTACTGAAGTCCCTTCCCACTCTCAAATTTTTTGATTTTTGTCACCACTATATAATTCAGTAGTTGAATTATAACTGAAAACCCTACATTTTACCTGGTGATCAGATTCTCCAAATCTAACTAGTCCTCCATTGACCTGGACTGAGAACTGTGGATCACTTACATGACAAAATAAATCATTGATTTAGAACTTTATATTAGGGAAGGGGAAGAAATAGACATTTATATAGTACCTACTATGGTCTGGGCACTGTGTTAATAAGCATTTTTAAACATTTTATTTCATTTGATCCTCATAACAAGATGTTATTATTCTATTTTACAGTCGATGAAAATGAAGCAAACAGTGATTCATTTACTTGTTCCAGGTCATACCACTAGTAACGGTCTGAGGTTGAATTTGAATTTAAGACTTTCTGACCAGTACTCTATCTACTATATCATCAGCTGCTATTAACCAGCAAAACATAAAATTCTTATTTCACTCCTTGAAATGTTTTCAAACATTCAGTTTAATCAGCCTTCAAATGACATCTTACAAGAAAGGGGACAGTTTTACCAAATTCTAAAATACCAAGTCACAGATTCTGCTTTTAACATTAAAGTTAAGAAATTTGATAATCAATATTATGTCTAAAGTAAACAAAATGAAAATAAACTCTTCTAGAGTTTGGATCAGGAAGGCTTGGAGAAAGTAAATGATAACTGAATGTAAATAAGTCATGCTAGGGCGGCTAGGTGGCGCAGTGGATAAAGCACCGGCCCTGGAGTCAGGAATACCTGGGTTCAAATCCGGTCTCAGACACTTAATAATTACCTAGCTGTGTGGCCTTGGGCAAGCCACTTAACCTCATTTGCCTTGCAAAAAAAAAGTCATGCTGTAAAAACCCCCAATAAAGTCACTTAAGAAAAACAAAAGATTAGGTCCAGGGGATATGCCTCACAGAAAATTTGGAGAATGGGGAGGAGAAGAATCAAAGCCAGTAATTGTGAAGAAATGTTGAGAATCATTTGGTAAGGGGTCAGCTAGATGACACAGTGGATAGAGCACTAGCCCTGGAGTCAGGAGGATCTGAGTTTAAATCCAGCCTTGGATGGATACTTAATACTTACTTAGCTGTGTCACATTGGGCAAGTCACTAATACCATTGCCTTTAAAAACAAAAATCAAAACAAATAAAAAAAATCATTTAGCAAGATCCTCTAGGATCACAAAGAAGAGAAAAAATCAAGAGGCTCCATATTTGCTACATTCTGACCTATCTACTTCCCTATCCCCCATCCTCCCCCAAAATATTCTTTCTCTTAGTTGTTTCCATTACTATTAATGAGGATAATCTTTTCCAAAATCATTCAAGTTCAAATCCTCTGAAGTATCTCTGATTCTTCTTTCTTCAAAGATATCTAAACAGCTATAAAATTCTATGAATTTTATTTTCATCATCTCCATTCCTTTCCAATAGTCCTCATCCTTTCTATGTTAGGTTCTTTAAATCTTATCCCAACTGTTTTCTTAGTCTCTTAACCAGTCTCCTTAACTCTAATCTATATACCAAGACCAGATAATTCTTCATAGGCCACAGATTCATCGTATCATTCCACAGATTCATCATATCTTTCCACAATTCAGAAACTCAATAATTCACATGGTTGGATCAATGGCAATCAGGTAAGTACTGCTTTCTGGCAGAGCTAGAAGGAACCTCAGAGAAATCATTTAGTCTCAGTTCCATTATTTAAGAGACAGCAGAAACTGAAGCCCATGGTTATTAAATGACCTGCCCCAGGTGACAGGGGTAGTGAATATCAGAGCTGGGATGTGAAACCACTTGTCTTCATCTAATTCCAATTCCAATGTTACTTTCACCATACCACCAATACATCTCATAGATGACCAAAGAAACTCCTTAATATTGACTTTTTTAAGGCTCTACACAGAAATAAACACATTGTTTCAGTTTTAGTCTTCATTTGCAGAATTTTTCATATTATTTTTCCCTTCACATACTCTATGGCTCAGTCATACCAATAAATTATGGAGTAGGTTTCCATGCTTGTTCCTGCACCTGTCTCTAAAATATCTTCCTTCCTCTTTTCTGCCCTTTAGAAGCCGCTTTGTCCCTCAAGGTAATGTTTAATGCTACCTTCCCCATGAAGCCTCCTCTAACCCTTTTTGTCCAACCATCAGCTAAAATGATTTTTCTTTCTCTAAATTCTTAGATAGCAATATGCTGGTATTCATTTAAAAAGTGGCTCTCAAAAATACCCTTATTCTGGTGAACTGGGATGGATAAGATTATCCCAGAACATGTAGCATACATGTTTTGACAGCAATGGATACCCTAAGATTGGGACATTGGCAGGAGAGAAAAAGGGTCAGGTTATGAACCTTAGGGTTATAACCTGTGCAGAAAAAACTGCCTTGGGGAATCTCACCCATGGAGAATTGATTCTGCCTGGGACTTTTCTTTCTCTCTCTCTCTCTCTCTCTCTCTCTCTCTCTCTCTCTCTCTCTCTCTCTCTCTTTCTCTCTCTTTTTCCTTCTTTCTTCCTTTCTTTCCCAAACCGGGACTTAACAGAAAGGATGGACAAGAATTTGGGATCCCCCAGCCACGGACTGTTCAGAGTTGGTGCCCCCCCGAGTGTGTGGACACTCTGGAACGTGAGTATAATGCCCAAGCTGATGAACTCTTAAAAGCAGAAGAAAAATCCCTGCAAATGATGCCCCTGGAGAATAGGGACGATTTGACGCTGGGAAAATGGATTCACATTACTGCAGGTCATCTTGGTACTCTTGAATCTTACAGTGTCTCATAGGCTTCTGGCTTTATACTGAAGCACAGACTTGGACTCCAGGAGCTCAACTAGCAAATTCAGGAATCCAGATCTGGTTGACATGGAAATACGCCACTAAATCTAGACAACAAAGAGATTTCATCTGTCCTGCATACAGCAAATGTAATATTGCTAATTGTACTATTGCTAATTGGTCTAAATTTGATGCTAATTGATGCTAAATTTTACAGAGCCCCATTACCTATGTCTGCCCTCCTAACAGGACCTTCTCCTATAACTATTCTTATCTCTTCATTGGTTAATATCTCATGTTGTATTACTCCTCTCCACTTTACGCTCCCAACATTACGGGATAAAGTAATAAGACAAAGATTAACTGAAAATTGTACTACATGGAATATAAATAACTCCACCCTTAGTATAACTATTCCCCTTAATAATCAATATTTGTTTTGTGCCAATGCTTCTGTAATAACCAATCACAATGCTTCAATACCTTATTCATTATTATTGCCCAAAACACCACCCACCGATCATCCTCCATCTGTTGTTCGTGTCCCAAAATCATGTATTAATACCTCTATTGCTCAGCACAAAATTGTACTTCATTATAATGTGTCCTTTCCACCTCTATTGCCTTGTACTAGATTTAAAAGAGCCTGGTATGACACCCTACTTGGCGGGGTAGGAACAGGTTTGGGTATAGTAAATTCTATAGATCTTGAGACCTTGGCCAGCAAACTGTGCAGTGCTGGACGGGATGTATCTCAAGCTTTGACAATTAATGCTAATTGGTTGCCCACGATGATCCTGCCACACCAAAATACTTTAAAATAACAAGGCCAATTCTTACAAGTTTTTAATGATAGCATTCTAGCTAATATATGGATTGATGCTAATATAAGTGCCCTGTTTAATTGGACCAAATGTTCTTTGCAAAACATGTACACTTTAATACAAAAAGAGAATGCTCAAAGGTTATTACAAGAAGGAGATACCAACATTTGGGATGTAGCATTACCCTATATGGCAAATTATTGGAAACAAATTAAGCCTGAACGAGCTCAGTGTACCTCCCTTCGGTGTAGCGGGACTGTAGTATATTATCAAGTTCATATATGGAAAATGATGTGTCAATTCCATGTGATTCCTTTTGTGTTATATGATTATTTTGCTTTACCGCGTATAAATAGTAACTATATAGATCAAGACAATGTAACTCATACT
The DNA here is from genome assembly GCF_037893015.1 of Macrotis lagotis. NCBI lineage: Eukaryota > Metazoa > Chordata > Mammalia > Peramelemorphia > Peramelidae > Macrotis > Macrotis lagotis. The sequence goes on from NC_133661.1 coordinate 253,506,723, forward strand.
CTACAGGACTGTACTTTCACTAACAAAGGCATCGTTTGTGGGATGATGACCCGGCAGATGGAGCCCTGCCTTCTCTCACACTCCTCTAACCTTTGTGACTTAACTGTATATCCTCTTTCTACCTTTTCAGTGTTATATGAAGTATCTTCTCAACACATTTGTTTAACCTCTAATAATAGTACTGATTTAGCTTCTGTCTCTCAGAAACCTCCCTTTTCTGGATGTTTTACTAACATCTCTTTTTTACACTGGCAGGGTAATGATTTTTACTTTTCCCCTGATACAGATGTTGTTAAGAATTTAACTTGGGTACCCAAATTTTTACCTCTTCCCCATACTTCTTTATCTTTACAACCTTTAATTGCTATTCTTAATCAATCTTATGTCCTAAAAAAAACTGTTAGAGTCTAATCAGCGCGCTTTGAATGAACATCGAATACAGACTCACAGTTGCAGGACATTTAGTCGAGGCCTCTCATTTAGTAACTTCTGATACTAATCACCATTGGTATGATTTCCTGTTTAAATCAGCAACTGCTACCAGATATTTTTAACAGTTTAGCTATTCCTATATTGTTGTTAATGATTTTCTTATTATTATGTCTTTGTAATTTTTACATGTATATTAAAATGAAACAAATTTACAATAGGTTTACTCCTATAGTCCCATCCTCATACATTTCTCGTGACCTTAAGGCCAAATGAATAAGAAAATGAAGTTTTCTTATAAGTAAGTTCTCTGGAGCCTGTATGAGGATGTGCCTTCCTCACGAATTTACCTCCCCCCCCCCAACATTCCATAGGTGATTTGGCCCCATTTCAAAGACTCCAGGAGCCAGCCACTCCTTGGAATATACAGGTAGTACTGGGGAGAACTGTCTATTCTCACAGTATTGACCTTATTCAAAGTAAAATCTTCCGGCCCCCATGGCATTTCCTTGAAGTCTTCACACTGCTCCCATATTACTGTTAAAGGAACTCCCTCCCAACTAAATTAGCATCTAGTCTTCTCTGTTCTCCACTGATAAATACTCTGAGGCTCCAAGCATTGGCAAAATCTCACCCATGGAGAATTGATTCTGCCTGGGACTTTTCTCTCTCTCTCTCTCTCTCTCTCTCTCTCTCTCTCTCTCTCTCTCTCTCTCTCTCTCTCTCTCTCTTTCTCTCTTTCCTTCTTTCTTCCTTTCTTTCCCAAACCTGGACTTAACAGAAAGGCTGGACAAGAATTTGGGATCCCCCCAGCCACGGACTGTTCAGAGTTGGTGCTCCCCCGAATTGGTGATGTTATCTTTATCTTTTTCTTCTACTTTGATTATAGTATTACTAACCAATTGTCTTTAATGTATTAGTTGTTGTATTGGATGTTATTGTAATCAATCTACTCCTTGTGTTGTGTAATTAAAATACTTTTATTAAAAAAAAAAAAGAAGAAACTGCCTTTACACAAAATCTCCTCTTGTTTTGATGTTGAGGATCATAAAAGTTGAAAGTTATTCAAGACAAAACAAAATTAGGACCCAGCTTGAACAACCTGAGGGGCTGCCCTATTTCACCATATTATAATATCATTTTGTTGTTTAGTTGCTTTAGCTTTGTCCAACTCTTTGTGACTACATTTGAGGTTTTCCTAGGCTGAGATTACTGGAGTGGTTCGCTTTCTTGCTCCAGATCATTTTATAGAGGAGGAAATTGAGGCAAAAAAGGGTTAGGCAACTTATCTAGGATCAGGCAACTAGTCTGAGGTCAGATTGGTCAGATTTGAATTCAGGAAGATTAGTCTGCTGACTCCAAATCCAGCACTCTTATCAATTGTATCACCAAGCAGAGATATTCTTATCATATTTTTAAAAGGCAAATAACCACAGAATAAACAAAGAAACACAAAACAGTATTTGGCTGAACCAAGGATGCAAGAAACAATAATGCATTTAGCTGGAAACAAATTCTCAAAGAGTTAAAGAAGTTTCAATAGCTTCTCTACAATTTTCATCTTTCCAATGGGAAAACTTTAAGTACTCAGACTTTGAGAGATTTGTTGAAGGTCATGGAACAAGACAACAATTTTCAGTGGGTGCTGAATTCTATCCTAGAATTTTTCACTCCAGACTTCTAAACTCTATCTAGAGTCATTGCTATTTGAAAAGCATAATTTTAATTACTAAAATAGGTCACAAGTTATCAGTGAGTATGTTTTAAATTTAAATACTAAACCACATGGGCTAAATAAATGATGGAGATTATGTAAAGCACTGACATAAAGATAAAATTTTAGCAAGCAAAAGATAATGCAATTAAATGCCTCACTTGCAAACCATCATTCAACCTTTCAAATTAATAGAGGGAGAAAAAACCCTCAAGAACTTTCAATAAAATAATAAGGAAGTTTAAATATTTATTGCTTCTATTTTTATATCACAATGCCAAAAATTCCCCAGGGAAAATGCTACCATTATAAATTTATATCAGCATAATTAATAACAAAAATAGTAGAGCCAGCCAATAATGATAAGACTATAAACTCAATTAACAGCAATGTTAGAAAAATGAGTGGGTTGTTAATCAACTGAAGAGTCATTTCAAAACCCTAGACTTCCACTTCATATAATTTCTGCTCTCTCTTTATTCAAATACAAGTCACTTCTGAGAGTCAGAAGCTTTAAGTGGATCAGCATTTAAATTCCAGTCATAAATGAAAAATCCTCCAAGTAAAAAAATTGGGATGTTCCCCTTCTATAATCCATCAATTTACTTCTCTCTAGGGAAGAAGGCTCAGTCAGGGTGGGTAGGAGGAGAAGAGATTAGAAGATTAGGGCTGGAGTTAACTTTTTTCTTTGAATTGCCAAATACCTTAGATTTGGGGGCAAATTAACTCCCTGAGAGAGGTGTCTGTCAAAGGGGAAAATTTGTAGCTTTAATGGAAATGTCATTAGAAATTGAAGAAGGAAGGTGGAGCTCTGTGGAGGTGAAGTTAAAATAATCTTTGACCTGGATAACTCTTTCTCTTGGTTTCTCAGTCTCCTACATCCCATGGGATGATGTAATCTATGCTTGATAGGCAGATTTTTTTGGGTTGCTGTTCAGTTGTGTCCAGCTCTTCATGACATAATTTGGAGTTTTCTTGGCAAAGATACTCGAGTATTTTGACATTTTGCTCCTGTTCATTTTATAGTACAGGAAACTGAGGCAAACAGATTTAAGTGACTTGCCCAGAGTGGCATAGCTAGTAACTGTCTGAGGCTGAATTTGAACTCAGGTCCTGACTCTAGATCTGACAGCTCCATTCACTTTTCCACCTAGTTGCCTTTTGATTGACAGAAGCAGAGAGTTAATGGCTTAAACAGAGCTCTTGGCTGCCCAAGGTGCTATTTGTTTTAAATGATTTGCTTCAAATGAGAAAATCATTATGTTGTCTACAATTTAAAGACTGTTTTAACCTATTTTTCTTTTTTAATTTTTTTCCCTCCAAGCAAATTCCAGGTATTAGCAAAGCAAAGATATATGACAAACTCCTTGGCTATGGGAAGTTTTTCAATAAATCATAAAAATTGCTTAGTCTCTAAAACTTGGTTGCTTTCTTTAATTATTGAAGAAGGTGCAGAACTCTAGTGCATCCATTTGACTTTGAACTGAAGATAACTTACGTGAAAGTATCTTACTGTCATTTTAAGGATGGGGGGAGGTTGTTGAAGAGAAGAAAGGATTGATTCAGTTTTCTAATGCAAGCATCTACAGTTATTCTTCTTTGAGTTAGGTAACCTTTCTGGTGCACACATGCAGTATGCTTGACTAGAAGAAATCCATGCCTTGTCATGAATAAAGATTTTTTAAAATCTGTAATATTTGTTCACTTGGCAGGGTATAATTAGAAAGAACAAGAATGTGTAATCTAGAAGACCTGAATTTTCAGTTTGGGAAAGTCACTTTGCGTCCCTAGCTCTCAGTTTCTTGGATTGTAATATTAAAGGTTTGGCTTAATCATTTGATTTCTTGGGTCTGTTCTAGGTTTTCTGAATTTATTTCCCCCAAATAGATGATGAAGAATCAGCATACTATTAGGTCAATATGAAGGTGATGCTTTCTGTAATTTTATAGGTATCCAACCTTTACTCTTCATTCTTGCCATATTTCCCTGACTGAAGATCCCTCCAACAAAATCCCACAGGTCTCAAGTGAAGGCCAAACAAAAAACAAGAGAGGTGAGAAAATCTCCTAAGAATGACATAGCTAAATTGTTTGTCAATAAGCATTTATTAAACACCTGCTACATGTCAGGTGGGGAAACAAAGAAAGGTAAAAGAAAAGCCTAGCTCTCCAGGAGTTTACAATCTAACGGGGAGATAGCATGCAAGCTACTAGGGACAAAAGTTATTTATGAAGTAAATAAGAAATGTTGAATTAAGTTCTTAGCTTGTTCCTGTGATCCATAGACAAATGAAGGTTTTCTGGAGCTCTTTATTCCTAGGGAGAAAATAAAGCAACACATACAATTTGTAGTTTGTTTGGAGGTGTAGAGGAAAGTTTGTTGTTGTTGTTTCAAATTAAGTTACAGGGATGTTTTGTTTCACATTTATTTCTGAATATTTCCCTCTCCTTCCCAGTGAGACTTTCCTTGTGACAAAGAAATATAAGTGTGTGTGTGGTGGGGGGGGGGGGGTGCTGGGGGAAGATTCCAATTCAATCTTCTATAGGGAAGAGTTTGCTTTTAGAAAGGTATGATGACATGTAATGGATAGGACCATACACAGGTACTGATTTGATAATCATATGATAAGGACATAGATTTAATTTAGCTGAGGAGCCAGAATTCAAATGACATTAATGATACAGGGCTCTACTCTGCTGGTTTTTCCCTGTCTACCTGTGAGGTAAGAGGGATTTGGAATAATTAGGGAGGACTAGCACCTCAAGTGTGAAGGCTTGCTTAGAGCTTCTCATTCACCTTTGGTATCCACCTGCCATTCAACTCTCACCTGTGTATACAAGGAGTTGTAGCATGTGCAGCAGCCACAGCCCAGTAAAACCCTCCCAGATAATGGGCTAAACCAGGTTAAGGATAACCCTTCATGGAGTTAGGGATATATCCACCCCAAGCACATTAAGACTTTCCCCTTCAGAATAGGTGAATGATAACAATTTGTTCTAACAACTGACCAAGAAGGTTGGAGCACTCAGAGCTTGGTCAGACATCAAAGACCCAAGGTTATTCACTGCATCCCAGATAATCACGAGTCATCTTGACTTTCATCTTGCTACTGGACTTTGATGACTCTGGAAGCGACAGTGAGGCTGATGACTGTGCAATTCTGACTCCCTTAAATCTAATCCATGAACAAGCTAAGATATCATTCCTTGATGCCACTGGTCCTCTTCAAAAATGAAGGACGAACAAAACAAGAGAAGCAAAGAGGACAACCTACCCCTGAGGCTGACACGTAGTCAGGAAATTGAGAACCACTTTTTTTTTGCCATTTTGTCTTTCTTCTTCCTTGTTTTAGGTGAAGAGGGAGAGATGGCTAGGATATTGTTCAATTTTGAAAGAACAAGACACTGAGTGACCAGAAGCCCAGAAAACTCAGAGTCTATATTGGAATTTGTCAGAAGCTGGACAATGAGAAAGAATCCTGGACCAGAAATCTAGGCTGCCTAGACCAGACAAGATTTATGAGGCATGTCATATTTATCAGGCAAGTCACAAAGTGAGATTGGTAATGTCACTTAATCTCTCTGTGTCTCAGTTTTCTCCTCTGTAATATGGGTAAAATAGCACCTACCTCTTAGGATTGTTATGAGGATCAAATGAGATAAAAATTATAAAATTCTCACTTAGCATAGTGTCTAGCACATAGTATACTTGTTCTTGTTCAGTTTTTTTCAGTTGTGTCCAACTCTTCGTGATCCCATTTGGGTTTTTTGTGGAAAAGATGCTGGAGTGGTTTGCCATTTCCCTCTCCAGTTCATTTTATAGATGAAGAACTAAGGCAACAGAACAAGGAACTTGCCCAGGATCACCCAGGTAGTAACTGACCAAATACAGATTTGATCTCAGGACTTTCTCACTCCAGGTCTGCCAATCTATCCACTGCACCAACTAGTTGCCTATAATAGAAGCTCTATATAAATTATAGCTATTATTTTTTATGATTCTAAAATAAACTATGTTTATAATCATATTTAATGAATATATTAACATTTTTATATCACTTCACAATTATTTTTGTTGCTAGAATTGATTAGTTTAGATCAATTCAGGTTCAGATAGTACTTTGGTCTTCTGTCATCTGGTGTGGAAAGGTCCTTCCCCAAAGTGATATTTTTCATCATTTCAAATTAGAATTTTAATGAATCTGGAGCACTGAGAGGTGATTTAACTTTCTTAGAGTCACAATACTACATATATGACTGAGGCAGGTCCTGAACTCAAGTCTCCCAAATTCCAAGACTAATTCTCTCTTTTTACTATGACTCATTGTCTTTCCAAGAATTAATTACCATTAAAGAAACTCCTCTTCAGAGGAGACAATGGATTTATTAACATAAGAAATTAATTTGTTCTGATATAGAAATCAGTCTGATTTAACTGGGTATTACCACTAAGACTTGTTAAGCTAAGTGGCTCAGTGAATAGAGTCCTAGGCTTGAAATAAAAGAGAGTCATCTTCTTTAAGTCCAAATCTGGTTTATTTGTTTGACCCTGGCCAAGTCATTTAAATCTATTTGTCTGTTTCTTCTTCTGTAAAATGAGCTGGAGAAGGAAATGATAAAAATCACTTCACTTTCTTTGTCAAGAAAACCTCAGGGGCAGCAGTGGATAGTGTACCAGCCCTGGAGTCAAGAGGACCTGAGTGCAAATCTGATTTCAGACACTTAATAATGACCTAGCTGTTGACCTTGAGCAAGTCACTTAACCCCATTGCCTTGCAAAAAAACCCAAATGGAGTCACCAAGAGTCAGATATAACTGAAAAATGATAGACAACATCAACAACAGCAAATAAAGCTAACTGGTTCTACCATTTTTATGACTCTTATTCCCATCCAGGCAGTGACTTCCAGTTCTGCAACCCAAAGAACAGAAATTTTAGACACCCAACTGCACTAATATACCAACTACTTTCTTTTTCTGTTATTGTTTTATTGCAAGGAAAATGGAGTTAATGACTTGTCCAAAGTCACACAGCTAGGTCATTATTAAGTGTCTGAAATCAGATTTGCACTCAGGTCCTCCTGAATCCAGGGCTGGTGCTCTATCCACTGTGCCACCTGGCTGCCCCTCAACTACATTCTTAAACTAGAATTTAACATTCTGACAAGTTATCTAAGCAATACCATACTAAAATGGGACTTTTTTTTTAATTAGTGCTTTTGGAGGTTATAATCTACTTTGAAATTTAATAGACTTAAATGAGCTCAGTAAAAGTCCTTTGTATGGTAGTATTCTGAATGTCCTCTGGGAATTTAAAAAACATTAAATCAAAACTTCAGAGAGGGAAGGGAAGAGGAAGTTTAGTTAAAGGTTTTTAATCTAATCTTAATTGTCCAAAATGTAGAAAAAGGTTATACATAAGTTCAAGGGCCTGTGACTCTGGGGGTTTCAGAGTCACTCAATAAGATGAACTCTCCAAAGACTCTTTGAAGATCAAATATAAAAGCAGCAGCTAACTTAACTCAGGGGTTAAAAGTCCCAAAACAAAACCTTCTAGAAAATCTTTCTGATCTTTCATAAATATAGCAAACTTCACTTGCTCAAAGACCCACCTTGCAAAGGTTAAGAAAACATGACATGTTATGAATTGGCCCCCTCAATCTAGAGACAAAATAGAAATGGTATGGCAAAAGTCTCAGTGAGAGGCTAATGCCCTTAGCAAGAATTAACAAATTTATGAATTTGTTCTGTTATCATTTTTGGAAAGACAACCTGGCTAAAATGGATAAAGAATCAACCTTGGAGGAGGAAAGATTGAGTTCAAATTTTTCCCTTAGACAGCTACTGGCTATGTGATGGATCTTAATTTCTCAATTTTCTCAACTTTATAAATTTATAAATTGTTGAATATTGGCAGGGTCAATTTCCTTACCTGATTTGCTCTATACTGAATGAGATAGCAGGTCTAGTACATAAAATGACAACAAAGTTCTTTTGGAAGTATGTGTAACTCTAGGGTTCTGAACCTTGATTACAAGGCAGAAAATATGCAAAAACAGTAAGTAAATCATATATCTTAATACCAAAATGCAAGATATGTGAAATTGTAGTAAACTTGTAAAATCTCAGTGATATTCCTAAACCAGATTGAGCTTCTTTGGAAGAGCAAAGGGGATTTCAAAAGAGTCTAGTTCTATTTAGCTACTCCTTCCTAAAATTTTTTTTGGGGGGGAATCACAAAAATTAGAGCTGGAAGGTACTTAAAAGTTAACTAATAACAGTGAATGAAAGCTAATATTTATATGTTTGTTACCAGGCAGTAAAGCATTTCATATTTGTTACCAAATGAATTTGGTAATTTGGTCTTTACAACAAGACTGAAAAGAAGTTGTGCAGGGAATTTAAACCCTAACCCAAAATGACTACTGGGAGTCCTCTCAAAGTTGCCGAGTTAAAAGAGTTAAAATTTAATTTTCAGTTCTTGCAAGAAGCCGGGCAGTTCCTAACTCTCTAAGAGAGAGAGAGGGCAGGAAAAGCCAAATAACAGAAACTGAAGAAGGGTTTAAAAAACCCCACAAAAACCACAACCATTCCCCCTCCTCTTTTCTGCCGACCCTTACAACAATTGGTCAAACTTGATGGTCTGAAGAGAAGGGAGGTGTACCTAAGCTTTCCCAGGAAAGTCAGTCTTTGTTTACATCTTATAAGTTTAGGGTGACATAATTTTTCTAGTCGGAGATCCAGGTTCTCATGCTCACCTGATTCTTGAGAAATAGAAACTGAGGCCTATGGCTTAGACTAATTTAGCACTATGTTTCTGAAAAGTCAGCACTTTTGCCCCTTACAAAGTTATTATTGTCCCCATTTTACACTTGAAGAAATGGCAATATTAAGTATCTGAGGGTAGATTTGAACTTGGATCTTTCTTATTTCAGGCCCAGTGAGCTCATTAGTCTAATCTAATTAGTCTAGTTCTTTGGTGGAGGGATAAAACTGATCAAACAACATCCCTAAGAAATATTCATCTAGCTACAGTTAGAACACTTTCAGTGATAGGAAAATTTGGGGGGCAATACCATTCTACTTTTTTTGGTAGACCGAACTATTCATAAATTCAAAACTGGACCCCTGTAATTTCTCTATTTATATGATCTTGAGTATGTCTTTCAATTTTCTTTCCTGAATCATCATTTATGTCCATTACTTTTACACAAGTATATCCTGGAACTCTTGTCCTGTGCCATCCTTTCTTTCACTTCAGTCCCTAATTTGGCAATCTCACTAGTTCCCATCGGTTTAGCTATCACTTTGATGCAGAGAACTCCCTTTGTTCATATTTTTCAGTCCAAGTTCTTCCTTGAATTCCATTTCCCTACCAACAAATATCCTTGGCCCTCTCTAGTTATATGTCCCACAGATATCTTAAACCCAAGTATCCAAAATAAACTCATAATTTCTCCCCTCCCCCCAAAAACCCTTTCTTCTTCCTAAAGATTTTCCTATTTCTTTTAAGGAGATAACATTCAATTGCTCACACTTTCATATTTAATGATCATCTTGTTCAGTCTACCTCTATAAGCTTATTTATATCCATCTGTGCTCCTCTCTCTATTCATGGCATAATCACCCTAATTTAGGCTCTAATCATCTATCACTTAGATTTTTGAAATAGCCTCCTAATTGGTCTTATCTCCTATTTCTCTCTTTTCCAATCCATCTTTCACAGAGCTACCAAAGTAACTCACTTTCTGTCTTTGTTATGTGAACCTATTTCCTAAAGCAGAAATCTGACCATATCATTTCTCCACTCAAGAAGTTCTATTGATTATTTCTTGCCTCCAGGATAAAATATAAACTCCTTTAGCTTTTAAAATACACACACACATATATATATATATGTAATTTATATCTTTTGTTCTCATATCATCTGTTTTCTTCTTCTATCCTTTTCCCTATCTACTCCCAGAGAATCATCTCAACCAAAAAAGAATTTTCATCAAAATGAAAAAAAGAAAAGAAAACATCATCAGAACCAACTTATACATTGAGAAAAGTCTGAAAATAGAAGTAAAGTTTTACCTTCAGGACCTCCTACCTCTGTGAAAAAATTCAAAGAGGTGTCCATCTATTCTTTGGAGCCAAGCTTCTACTTTGAAATTTTTCAACATTCACATGATTATTTTGAGGTTGTTTTTTCCATTTCCATTGAAGTCGTATATATATTGATTTATCGGCTTGACTTAATTCACTCCATCAGTTCATGTAAGTCTTTCCATTCTTACTTGAATTCATATACTCAGCATTTCTTACAGCACCATAATATTCCAATACAAGCATGTAATACACTTTTTTAGCCATTCCCTCAATTTATGGGAATTTACCTGTTTCCAATTCTTTGCTAGCACAAAAAGGTGTTCCTATAAATATTTTGGTGTAGATGGGGACTTTCTTCTTATCAATGACTTCTTAGAGTAAATACCTATTTGGACTCTCTAAATGAAAGAATATGGATACATTAGTCATTTTACTTGCTTAATTACAGATTCTTTTCCAAAATGCTTTTACTAATTCATAGCTCCATCAACAATGTATCTATCTTTCTGTGTCCCCTTCAACATTTACTACTCCATTTTTTTTGTTATTGATCATTTTTGTTGATGTGAGATGAAACCTCAGGATTGTTTTATATTTATCGTATTAGTAGTGATTTGGAGCATTCTGTGATATGGTTGTTAATAGTTTACAGTTTTTTAAGAATTGTTTTTATATTGATCATTTATCTACTGGGGAATGACTTTTGGTCTTGTGTGTGTGTGTGTGTGTGTGTATATATATATATATATACACACACACACACAAACATATATAATATATATGTACATACACATACATACCATTATGCATATATATATACATGTATTTACATATATACATCTATCTATGGCTATATACCTGTTCTCTATAGATCTTGTATACCAAGCCATTATTTGAGAAATGTGATATAAAGATTTTTTTTCCCATTTGACCACTTCCCTTCTTATTCTATATCCACTGATTTTGCTTTTGGAGGAACATTCCAATTACAGAGTATTAAAATTGTCTACTTAAAAGTTTGTAATTGCTCCTTTATCTCTCATTTCATTAAGACTCAATCCCTTCCCCTACCTGTGAAGCTGCTTCAATTCTAATGGTTTTGTGGTATGACCTTTAAAATTTAGGTCAAGAATCCAGTTTTGAATTTATTGTAGAAGATGTTTGTCCAAATCTAATTTCTACCAGACTGGGTTCGTTTCCCTAAATGTTCTTATCAAATGAAGAGTTCTTTGAAAAGTAATTTAAATTTTCAGGTTTATCAACAATTTGTTATGGTGTTCCATTTTTTTATTCTTTCCTGTCTAGTCTTTCCCTCCTCTTACTTTTGATGACCACTGTTTGACTTCAACCCACTTTTCCTGGATTGTTACACTTTATTCTTCATTCAATCACCCTGTTTCTGTCACATTATCTTCATTGCTACTTGCCTACATGGTGATATTTGGTTGCTTTCTACTTGTCTTGGTATACTTTCCTTGTGTCTCACAGAATATGTGGTTTCTTTATATCTCAGTTCAAGTGTAAATTCATACAAGAAGTTTATCCTAGTTATTCCAGGTGTTAATCCTCTTAATCCTCCCCCAATTAATTTGCAATGAATTTGTAATAAGAGAGCCTTGTATTTACTTCTCTGTATAAGTTCCCCTCAATGTAAATAACTATGCTTTATGAGCAAAGAGGTAGCTTTGTTTTTCTTTTTGTATCTTCAATACTTAGTACAAAGTCTGACACATAGCAGGCATTTTGTAAATATGTATTGAATACTGAAGCTACTAAACAGCTTTATGTCTCAGTTTTCCATTTTAAAAATGAGGAGTATGAAATGATGATTTCTAAGGTTCTTCAATACTGTGATATCCAAATAGATTTAAAAATAAAACCTTTTTTTAAAAAAAAATTAAATGGCTCTTTGGCCCATTCACAATCAGAATGAAGACCATTTTAAGCAACCAGACTGTGGACATTCTAGAAAATGTTGACATTTCTCTGAAGGGTCAGACAGTTATTGTGAAGAGAACCAGAGGAATCCTCCGCAGGGATTTCAACCATATCAATGTGGAACTCAGTCTCCGTGGAAAGAAGAAAAAAAGGCTCCAGGTGGACAAGTGGTGGGAAAATTGAAAAGAACTTGCAACTGTACGCACAATCTGTAATCATGTACAGAATATGATCAAAGGTGTTACTCTGGGTTTTCATTACAAGATTAGGTCTGTGTATGCTCACTCCCCCATCAATGTTTTTATTCAAGAGAATGACTCACTTGTTGAAATCAGATATTTCTTGAGTGAAAATATATCCGAAGGGTGAGTATGAGACCAGGTGTTGCTTGTACAGTTTCTCAAGCCCAGAAAGATGAGTTGATTCTTGAAGGAAATAATATTGAACTTGTATCAAACTCAGCTGCCCTGATCCAACAGGCCACTACAGTCAAAAACAAGGATATCAGAAAGTTTTTGGATGGTATCTATGTTTCTGAGAAAGGCACAGTGCAACAAGCTGATGAATAAGTTAGAAAAGATGCCAAAGGCTGTGTCCTGAGGAATCAACACTTATTCAGATGTCAAAATAAAAATACTTTTTGTCAAAAAAAATAAATAATGAAACTTTTATTTAAAAATATAAAAAACCCTTTAAACTAAAAACAAAAGGCAAAAATCTGTATTGTCTCTTCTTACTTAACCAGGATAAATTTACTTCGTCTTTCACTCAGCCTTATGTTGCTTTTAAGTAAAGTCCCTATTATTAAATATTAGGAGAACATTTCTGTGACATTATATTACTAAAAATGATGAGGTATCAAATGTATTCCACGAATGTACTCAATGGGCAAAAGTTCATAGGCTTCTTCCTTGATAGAATCATCAGGTTTTTTTTTCCTTTGCCAATAGCCTGAAGCAAAATTTTCTTTGGGAAAAACCAACCAAACAAAAACTCTTCTAGAATTAACAGAAGGAATTCTTCCCTATCTTCTGTAGCAAAATTCCTTTTTTGTTCTTTTTGTGGAATAAAATACTTTTAAACTTTTGAGATGCACTTCTGTCTTGGGAGGACCACAGTGATTTCACAGCCTCATTAATTCCTGGCTGAATGATGGCCAACAGCTAGACTTTTTAAAGGAATCAAAATACTTTAGTACACAAACAATATATTATAGCCAGACAGGCCACCTGAAACATTGATTTTTTGGTGGAATCAGTTTATTCATAACAGGTACTAATGACTGGAGTGAAAGCAGAACAACTTTACTCAACAAACATCTGGAATTAGCAAAAATCACAAAACTCTAAGTTACGAGTTTTTAAATGGCTACTCTTTCTGCATTGGAGACTTACTTGGAATTATAACTATATTTACATCATATACATATGTAGCTTATGATTCTACAATGCCTTTTAATCTCTATGAAAATCTTGGGGATTGAGGAAATTTTCTATAAAGAGAGATAGATGGAACAGAATTATATCATTGGATTAATGATGTAGTGAGACTGATACCCAGAAATGAGCCTGCCTTGACCTTCTCAGAAACAGAGAAAGGACAGTAAGAAGCCTCCACTGAATCTTGGGACAGGAAGTCACATAATAGGAGATGTGGAAATGATGTGTATACTCTTGTTACTTGGATTCCTCACATTAATCCAGACCAACCTGTAGCTGAAAGGCATTCCTTTTAAAACATACCTGATTAGAGGCTGTCCACCTCTTCTTTTTTTTTTTTTTTTTTTTAGTTTTTGCAAGGCAATGGGGTTAAGTGGCTTGCCCAAGGCCACACGGCTAGGTAATTATTAAGTGTCTGAGACCGGATTTGAACCCAGGTACTCCTGACTCCAGGGTTGGTGCTTTATCAACTGCACCACCTAGCCACTCCCCCACCTCTTCTTGAAAGGAGAAAACTACCACCCCTTCCAAGGGGGCCCATTTTGGCCCATTCCCAGTGATCTTGACATGCCAAACTTACAACAAAGAGTCTGGAGTGGTTGGGCTATGATTGTGGCCAGGCTGACTATTGCTAAAGATGAAAACAGCCATAACTTGGGTCACATGGGGAAGTACAGAGAACAAAACCAGCTTGACTTTAAGGCCATAGTGTCATTACAAGAAGACAAATGGAAATCAGTACAGGAAGAGAAGGCTTGCTTCTAAAGCACAGATGGGGATCATGAATTTGCAAGAGAGGAAATGTAAAGTTTATAAGATTCTAGATAATATAATTCTATTAGCCTGATGTACTGGGTTATTTATTTCATCTGCCATCTATAGGTATTAGAGTATATAGGGCCCTGGGTCTAGACCCCCAAAGACCTGAGTTACAATTTGTCCTGAAATACTTATTAGTTGTGTGACCATGGAGAACTCACCTAACCCCTATTTGCCTCAGTTCCTCATCTGTAAGATGGGTATACAGTAGAGAAGGAAATGGTAAACCACTCCAGTATCTTTAGCAAGAAAGTTGCATGGGCATTCTCCATAGGGTCAAATAGAGTGGGGCATAACTTGATGATTGAACAATACCAAGTGGGGCAGGAGATAGCAAGGAAGAGTGTCCAGGCATGGGAGCCAAGATGGCAGAGAGAAGCCAGGAAGTTTCCTATGCTCTCCCCTGTTTCTCTCAGAAACAATTAAATCAAACCTCTACACAGACCATGGGAAAATAGAACCCTCAAAAAAAAGAGTGAAACAATTTTCCATTTTAAGATAACTTAGGGAAGGCAGAGCCAAGATGGCAACAGAAGAGGACCATCTCTTAGTTACTCTGGAGCAAAACTTGTAAACCAAGGACTCTAACTACATTCTTGAGAGACAGAACCTACAGAGGGATCCAGTGAGGCAATTCTCCAACCCAAGGAAACCTGGAAAAGAGTGGAAAGGTTCAGTTCCACGGGGTCGGAGGGGTGGCCCACCAGAGGGGTGGCCCGCTAGAGTGAAGGAACTTCAGCCTCCTGGAGGCAGCCCCAGGGTGCTGGGAGCCACAGCTCACGGCAGCGGAGGCAGTTTCCTGATCTATACCCCGGGAAGCACCAAGCACAACTTGGGGGAACAGCAGGGGACCTCTGCCAGAGCAAGCATGTGAAGCCCAGCCCTCAGGGCACATAGCAAGCAACATGACCAGGGCAGCCCAGATCCAGGAACCTGAAGCATGTGGAGCTGGTAAGCAGGAGCCCCCAGGGCATGAGTTCTGAACCTAGGGAGGGAAGTGAAGAGAGACTGCAGAGCTCTGCCCTCTATCCCGGGAACAGGACTCTAGGGCTCTGACCACATTCAGATCCTGATTGCAGTCTAAGCCCCCCACAGAACAGCAGCCCCCCCCCACCTCAGCCCTGTGGCAGAGGGTTATGTTTGTGGACATTCACAGGCCAGAAAGGAAGACAGAGACTCAGACATGGAGATCCTTGTGGGGGTATCCCACTAATACTCAGAAGCTCAGGAAGCACCCCCAAACCAGGCACAGTCTGCAGAAATGAGTAAACAGAGAAAAAAAGGAACACCATTGAGAAATACTTTGCCTGTGATCCCAAGAAGGATCAAAACACTCAATTTGAAGATGAGGAAGTACAAGCTCCTGCATCTAAAGACTCCAAGAAAAACAGAAATTGGGCTTAGGCCATGACAGAGCTCAAAGAAGACTTTGAAAATTAAGTGAGGGAGATAGAGGAAAAATTGGGAAAAGAAATGAGAGAGAGAGATGCAGGAAAACCATGAAAAAGAAGTCAGCAGCTTAGTCAAGGAGATCCAAAAACATGCTGAAGAAAATAATATATTAAAAACCAGCATAGATCAATGGATAAAACAGTTCAAAAAAAAAAGAATGCTTTAAAAAGCAGAACTGGCCAGATGGAAAAGGAGATAAGAAAGCTCTTTGAGGAAAACAAATCCTTCAGACAAAGAGTAGAACTCAGGGAGATTGCTGATTTTATGAGAAATCAGGACTCAAAACTTCAAAACCAAAAGAATGAAAAATTAGAAGAAAATGTGAAACATCTCATTGAAAAAAACAACAAATTTGGAAAACAGATTTAGGAAAGATAACTTAAAAATTATTGGAATATCTGAAAGTCATGACCAGGAAAAAGGGTCTTACCATCTTTTTCAAAGAATTATTACAGGAAAATTGCCCTGATATCCTACAAGCAGAGGGCAAAATAGAAATGGAGAGAATCCACTGATCTCCCTGAGAAAGAGATCAAAAAAAAAAAGAAACCCCAGGAATATTATTGCCAAATTCCAAGCAGCCAGAAGGACACAAGTCAAATATCATGGAGCTGCAGTCAGGATCACACAGGACTTAGCAGCAACTACATTAAAAGCTCATAGGGCTTGGAATATAATATTACGGAAGGCAAAAGAGCTTAGAATGCAACTGAGAATCAACTACCCAGCAAAACTGAATGTCCTCTTCCAGGAAAAAAAGATGGACTTTCAATGAACCAGGGGAATTTCAAATGTTCCTGTTGGAATAGCCAGAGCTGAACCAAAGGTTTGATCTTCAAATACAGGACTTAGGTGAAGCATGGAGAGTGGTGGAGGAGAAGAGGAAAATATGAGGGACTTAATGATGATGAACTACACGTATTCCTGTATAGAATAATGATACTGAGAATACTCATATGAACCTTCTCATTCAATAGAGAAGGTAGAAGGAACTTTTATAGATGAAGCACAGGAGAAAACTGAATTTGAAGATATATTGTGATGTAAAAATGGAGTCAATAGATAAAAGGGAAATGTAATGGGAGAAAGAAAAAGGAGAGGAGAAATAGGATAAGATATTCATATAATAAGATTTTTCTTTATTACAATGAGCTATTGAAATGATATGGAAGGGGGGAAGGCAAGGGAGAATGAGGGAATCTTTGCTCTCATCAGAGGTGGCTAGGAGAGGAAACAGCATATATACTCAATGCAGTATAGGCATCTGGAGTAAGAAGGAGAGAAGGGGGACAGGGGGAAGGGGGGATGTGAGTGATGGAGGAGAGGATGGACCATGGGGGGAGAGTGGTCAGATATAACACATTTTCTTTTTTACTTCTTGCAATGGGCTGGGATTGGATGACTCGCTGGGACCATAGGGCCGGGTGGATGCTGGGTAAGGGGTGGTATGTGGGCTCAGGGCCACTTGGCCCCAGGGCTGGGGATTTGTCTGATGCAGCACTCCACTACCCTACAGCAGAGACAGAGTGAAAGGAGAGAGAAAATATAGTTCATAGTAGTAGAGAAGTATGAATGGAGGGAGTTGCGATCAGCAATGGCAATGGTGGGAAAATATAGAAGCAATTTTTGTGATGGACTTATCCTAAAGAATGTGATCCACCCAAAACAGAGCTGGTGGTGTTGGAACACAGACTGAAGTACATTTATTATTATTATTATTTTATGGGGGGTGTTGCATAGCAAATGGGACTGGGTGGCCCACCTGGGGCCACACAGCTGGGTGATTGTTGGGTGTCTGAGGCTAGATTTGTACCTGGTTGCTCCTGACTCAAGGGCCAGTGATCTATCTGCCACCCAGCCACCCCTACTATTATTATTACTATTTTATTTTATTTGGGGTCTTTTTTGAGGGGTGGTTGTAGGGCAATGGGGTTGGGGTGGCTTGCATGGGGTCACACAGCTGGGTGATTGTTGGGAGTCTGGGGGCGGATTTGGGCTTGGCTTGGGTGCTCCTGGCTCCAGTGCTGGTGCTCCCTCCACTGTGCCACCTGGCCATACCTACAATCATTATTATTATTATTATTTTTTAATTTTAATTTTTTCTCTCCCCTTTACTTTATCACTTATGCAGGTCTATATTTTCTTGGGGGGAGGATGTATTAGTTTATTCTTAAACAAGAATGTTTTAGTAATATATAAAAAATTATTTGCACAAAATAAGAACAAATAAATAAATGGATGAGTGAATGAATGAATGAGTAAATAAATAAATAAATAAAGGTAACTTAGAACTTCAGGAAAGGTCTTTTTCATTTTAGTATCAGCAGGATGCAGGCAAGCAGCAGAGACTTAGTTACAGCACAGATCAGCAAAGAAGGCTCCTTGATCCTGTCTCAGCAGGCTAGTGGCACAAAATTCAGCTGTGAGGTGTCCAACCCCAGTGCAGCAGGCAAATTGGGAGCCCTGAAACCCCAGAACACAATAGATGTGACTAGAACAACTAGAGTAGTGGGCAAATCACAAACACCTGAGGGTCCAGTATAGAAAGGATATGACCACACACAGCCCTAATTCCCAGCACAAGAAGTTTGGGCCAATATTCTTCAAACCTCAAGAGAAGAACTCAGCTTTTAAAAATGAACGACAACAACAATAAAAGAGCCCTGACCTTAGAAAGCATCTATGGCAAAAGGGAAAATCAAAACACAAACTCTAAAGAGGACAATGACAAAATGCTTACATGCAAAGCCTCAAAGGGTAATATGAAGTGGAAGAGCAAAAGTTCTTCTTGAAAGAGCCCAAAATGGTTTTAAAAATCAAGTAAGGGAGCGAGAGGGAAAAAAGAAATGAGAGGTATACAAGAGAATTATGGGGAAAATCCCTTGGAAAAAGGAAGCCCAAAAATTGAGTGAAGAAAACAATTCCTTAAAAAAAAAGAATTGGCCAAATTGGGGGGGGGGGGTGTACAAAAGTTAATTGGAAAATAAATAATTCCTTAAAAATTAGAATTGGCCAAATGAAAGCCAATGATTCTATAAGAATCAAGTATCAGTCCAAAAAATCAAAAGAATGGTAAACTACCTCATTGGAAAAACAACTGGAAAATATTTCTCCAGGAGAAATAGAGAATTATTAAACTACCTGAAGTCCGTGATACCAAAAAATTATCAAGAAAAACTGCTCTGGGGGCAGCTAGGTAGTGTAGCGGCCTTAGAGTCAGGAGTACCTGGGTTCAAATCTGGTCTCAGACGTTTAATAATTACCTAGCTGTGTGGCCTTGGGCAAGCCACTTAACCCCATTTACCTTGCAAAAACCTAAAAAAAACACTGCTCTGATATCCTAGAACCAGATGGCAGAATAATCGCTGAAAAAATCTACTGATCACTTTTTGAAAAGGGTCCTAAACTGAAAACTCCAAAAAATGTAGACAGAATTATGAGGACAAGATGAAAATATTTCAAGCAGCCAGAAAGAAATAATTGAAATATCAGGGAATTACAGTTAAGATTATATAGATCTTAGCAGCTTCTGCATTAAAGGATCAGAGTGCTTAGAATATGATATTCCATAAGGCAAAAAAGATTGGATTATAATCAAGAATCAACTACCCAACAAAACTGCATATAATCTTTCAGTAGAAAAAGGTGAACATTCAGTGAAATAGAGAACTTTCAAAATTTCTTGCTGAAAAGACCAGAGCTGAACAGATAATTTGATTTTCAAACACAAGATTCAAAGCATAACAAAGTAAACAGGAAAAATAAACATGTTATTCAATAAGACTAAACTGTTTTAATTCTTACATGAGAAAATGATAGTTGTAACTCTGAAAACTTTATTAGGGCAGTAGAAAGAATATACATAGAATATAAA
Source organism: Macrotis lagotis (assembly GCF_037893015.1). Lineage (NCBI taxonomy): Eukaryota > Metazoa > Chordata > Mammalia > Peramelemorphia > Peramelidae > Macrotis > Macrotis lagotis. Next base: position 253,526,481 of record NC_133661.1, read on the forward strand.
TTAGTATAAATTGACTTTTATATGATGATATTAAAAACATTAAATGTTGAAAAAAGGAAATGGATAAAGAGGGAAAGGGGAGACAGAATGGGGTAAATTACATCTCATGAAGAGATACAAAAGACTTATAATAGAGGGAAAGAAGGAGGGGTGAGTATTGTTCTGATTTGGCTCTAAGAAGGAATAACAAAACACTCGGTTGGAAATGATGAGAAGTGGGATTTCAGAAAAATCTGGGAAGACTTACATGAACTGATGCTGAGTGAAGTGAACAGAACCAAGTGAATATTGTACATAGTAATAGCAACATTATGTAATGATCAACTGTGCTAGAATTAGTTCTCAGCAATACAGTGATCCAAGACAATTCTAAAAGATTCAGGATAAAAAATGCTAACCACATGCTGAAAGAACAATGCATTCTTAATGCATATCAAAGCATACTATTTTCATTTTTTCCTGGTTTTTTTGTTTTTCTGAAAGGAAAAACCACAAGAAATTGTGGTTTTTTCCCCTTCCCTTTTGTTCTGATTCTTCTTTTACAACATGACTAATATGGAAATGTGTTTGTTTGTACATATATAACCTAAATCAGATTGTTTGCTGACTTGGGGAAGGGGAGAAGAAAGGTTATAATGAGAAAAATTTGAAATATATTACAAAAATGAATGTTGAAAAATATCATTACATATAATTGGAAAATATACTATTAATTAAAAAATGCTTCTTGACTGATTTATTGACTTTCAGCTTATACTAAAAAGATCAGATTCAGGTATTATTGAATCAGATATGTAGCTACCACATACTATCAGAATCCTTGGTACATCATCATCTTGACTTTCTTTTGTAAGCCATACAGCTTATAAGAACCATGGTTATCTCCAGTGATGTGTTAAGCAAGATGTAGAGGTATCCATCAAAAGAAAAAGTTATAATTGGATGAGTTCTTCTGAGATAAGCTAAGCATAGACCTGGCAAGTTTTACAATTCTTTTTTCACCAGAGAGGAGAGGAAAATTTCATCCCCTAAATCTGATTTTTAGTGGGGGGGGGGGGATATTCATAGTGTTTATTAAAGTTTTTCGCTGTTATAATCTTTATCTGCTTGTAAGTGCAGGTAGGGGGTACAGTGGGGAGAATCTCAGACCTGGAATTAGAAAGACTCATCTTTCTGGTCCCAGACATTTACTAGTTGTGTGACCTGTTCCAAGTCACTTAACCCTATTTGCTTCAGTTTCCACATCTATAAAATGAGTTGGAAAAAGGAAATGGTAAACCATTCCAGTATCTTTGTCAAGAAAACCTCAAATAAGATCACAAAGAATCAAATATGACTAAAAATGACTGAACAACAAATCTGTGCCTATTACTCTAGGGAGATGGAAACTCACCTCTATTCAAATTCTGCTTTAGCTTTCCTACTGTTAAGAGTAGGGACTTAGTTATTCCAATCCACAGTAATTATCTGTCTCACAGAAGACATACAGAGAGGGAGGCAGAGAGAATGAGACAGTACATGAGAAAAAGAAACACTCCCACAGTGCTTTCCAAACCTGACAGTCTGTTCAATACTATGTCTACAGGCTTATAATTTCACCAAAATCTCCCCACAGTCAAGCAACGTCATATTTATAGTGCACTTTAATTAATGTTTCTGTAGGACTGAGATTGTAGGCAATGGTTTGTGAACCTGATTTGTGTGTTTGTATGTCTGATGTTAGTATTTACTTATATGCATACATTAGTGACTAATTTTTAAAACATTTCATTAAACATGAAAATAAGATCCTCCAAGGGAAATTGCATTCTATGGGTAGAGAGCTCTATTGTTCACTCTGTTACTAAATTGAGAAGACAGAATGTTGTAGTAGCAAAGGCAATGAGCCAGAAGGAAGAAGAAATGTGTTATGGCTTTAACTCTACCATTAAGCAGTGAAAGCAACCTTGGTCAAATTATACCACAGACTCATAGCCTTAGAAGTTTAAGGGACCTTAGATATCATTTAGTTCAGGACCGTCTTTTTACAGATGAGGAAACTGAAGCAAAAAGATTAAGTGACTTTCCCAGGGTCACACAACCAATAAGTGTCTGAGACCAGATTTGATCTCAGGAAAATGAATCTTCCTGACTCCAGGACTGGCACTCTATCCACTGAACCATCTTGCTGTCCTAGAATCTAAATAGATGACCTATATTTATCCGACAACAGAAAAATAGGCATGACTACTCCTCCCTGGGGCAACTAGTTGGTGATGCAGATAGACAACTGGGTCTGGAATCAGGAAGATTCATCTTTGGGAGTTCAAATATGGCCTTAGACACTTACTAACTATGCGACCTTTTTGCCTTAGCTTTCTCATCTGGAAAATTAGAAGGAGGAGGAAATGGCAAACTGCTTCAGTATCTTTGCCAAGAAAACCTGAAAAGGGGTCAGGAAGAGTCAGACAAGAATAAATAACAACCAAAAGGGTTAGGAAGAAAAGCAACCATAGACCATATATGGAAATTTGTTTGCTTTAGAGAATAAGAAAAACAAAGATCACACCTTTGGGGGGGGGGCAGCTAGATGGTACAAAGGCTAAAGCACCAGGCTGAGAGTCAGGAAGACCTGAATTCAAATTAAGTCTCAGAAACTAGCTATGTGACCCTGGACAAATCACTTAACCCTGTTTGACTCGGTTTTCTCACCTGTAAAATGAGCTGAAAGAGGAAATGGTCAACCACTCTAGTGTCTTTGCTAAGAAAATTCCAAATAGAGTCACGAAGAATGGAAATGGACACATTTTAGATGGCCAACAACAAAACTGAAGTTCCTAATTACACTTTTAACAATATTTCTCTACTTTGATTTACTGAGATGAAGAAGAATGATGATCATGAAGCTTAAACCTCGCTAGATTTGTACAATTTAAGACATTCCCTTCTTTCTGAAAGTTAGTCTTTTGTTGTCAAGATGTTGATTCTCTATGTGACAACTTAAGAGAATAAATGATTCTCTTTGCACAGCCATAGTTTTGACCATGAGAGAGATTTTTAGTCATGAGGATAATGATAACAAGGACTATTTTGCCTTTGAGAGTTTAAAAACTATTTAAAAGTATCTCAAAAGGTGGGTAAGGATGGGTATTATATCCCTGTTTTACAAAAAGGAAGAAAAAGGAAACACAGATTTATTAAGCACTTTTTACGTGCCAAGCACAATTCTAAGGGCTTTATAAATATTTCCTCTTTTGATCCTCACTTCCTGGGAGGAAGTTGCTATTATGATTCTCATTTTCCAGAAGAGGAATTCCAGGCAAACAGGGATTAAGTGATTTGCCCAGGGGCACACAACTAGTGTCTGAGGCTATATTTGAATCTGAGTCTTCCTGACTCCAATTGCAATACTCTTTGCACTTCGCCACCTAGTTATCAGCAAAGAAACTGAAACTGAGAGAGTTAAAGTGACTTCCTTGAGATTATATTCTGATCTAGAATGTAACTAAGGACTTCTGACTTCAAATTTAGTGCTCGGCTGTATTACGCTAGTACAATCCAAGCCCAATGCCATAGTCCAGAAATCAAATTTGTAAGTGCTCATATTCAGAGTCAAAGCAAAAATCTGTTAGATAGCAAATTTAGAGGACTAGGCTAAATCCAGGATGAATGGTTCCAAAATTGGTATAGGGTAGAATGGGGAGGACATCAACATAGAGCAAGATCAGGAAAACAATGACAGCATGAGTGTTGTTCTTCCACATTTTGGAATCTCTTTTCCTTTGCCCCTGTTTCAATTTACCTTATACCACACTTATTTGTGTATTATTTTTTTCTCATTGGAGTATAAACCCCTCTTGGGTAAGCATCTAACACAAAGTCCAACATATAAAAGTGCTCAATAAATATTGAATTGAATTGAATTCTACTGGTGATTGACTGGTTTGGAGTATACCAGAAAGCTTATGTTGTCACCCACTCTGAGTATTCCCCATGCACATAAATTTGTAGAAACTGTTCTCTGATTCATTTTCAAGTGAGTCTGGTGGTCTGATTAGACTTGATAGAAAGATATGTAGAGGCAATTTAGTCGAACCCCTTCATTTTATAGGTGAGGAAATTGAGGCTTATGGCAAAGAAATAACTTGTTCTCAAAGCCAATAAATGACCAGATTTGTGATTTAAGCCTATACCCTCTATCTCCAAAGACAGTCTCATCCTTCACCTGAATCTACCAACAATTAGATTAATATTTCATTGGCAAATATCCCAAAACACAAAACATGTAGCTTTAGAGTCTAGTACAAAGACATATTTAATATAATAAGGATTTAAGTGTCAGTTATGTGCATGCTAGTCAGCGGTAAAATTCCATTCAATTAAACATTTATTAAGTCTTTCTCATATATGTAGCTTCTCAAATGACAAAAAGTGCTTTAAATTTAAGTATTTCCCAATTGATAAATAGTCAAAGGATATGAAAAGACTATTCTCAGATAAAGAAATTAAAGTTATCTATACTCATGAGAAAAAGTTCTCTAAATCATTATTGATTAGAGAAATGCAAATAAAAACAACCTGAAGTACCATTTCACACCTATCAAATTGGCCAATGTAACTAAAAAGGAAAATGATCAATATTGGTGGGGATGTGGGAAAACTGGGACACTAATGCATTGTTGGTGGAGCTGTGAACTGATCCAAACTTTCTAGAGAGTAATATGGAATTATGCTCAAAGGGCAATAGAACTGTACATACCCTTTGATCTAGTTATACCACTACTATCCCAAAGAGATCACAAAAAAGGGGTATAAAAACCCCAACATACAAAAATATTTAAAGCAGCTCTTTTTGCAGTACAAAGAATTGGAAATTGAAGGGATGCCCATCAATTGGGGAATGACTAAACAAATTGTGGTATATGAATATGATGGAATGTTATACTTCTATAAGAATGGGGATGTGACTCCAGAATAGCCTGGAAAAACTGGAATGAACTGATACAGAGTGAAATGAGCTGAACCAGAAAACATTATACACACTAACAGCAGCATTGGGTGATGATTATCTATGATGGACTTGCATATTTCAGCAGTACGATAATCAAAGACAACTCTAAATGATTTGTGATAGAAAATACCACCAATATCTAGAGAAGGAACTGTGAAATCTAAATGTAGACCAAAGATTACTATCTTCAGTTTTAAAAAGTTGTCTTATGTATTATTCTTTTTTCGCTCTGTTTTTTTTCTTTTTGGATTTGATTGTTCTTTCATAGCATATTTAATATGGATCTATGTTTAGCATGGTTATACATGTATAGCTTATATTAGATTACTTTCTGTAAGGGGGAAGGAATAGGGCAGGGAGAAAATGTAAAACTCAAAACCTTGCAAAAAAAATGACTGTGGAAAACTTCCATTGCATGTAGTTGGAAAAACAAACAAACAAATAAATAAACACACACACACACACACACACACACACACACACATTTTTTTAAAAGTATGTTTGACACAGATAGAGTGACATAGGGACAAAGAAAAAGAGATTCCAATGTGTAAAAACACAGCACCATACATGCTGCCTCTTTACTTTTCTGGCCTTGCTGTGCTTATATCCTTTCTGTTCTACCCTCACACCAGCTTCGGATTCATTATTCTGGGATCAGACTAGTCTTTTGAATTTGATATCTCATGGATTTTTATTTTGATCCTTAGACTCAGATTGCTTATATATTTGATTTATGGATTGTGATACTGTTCCATGATAAGATCTAAGGATAAAAAGATAAGATAAAAATAGGAACTTTAATTCTACTTGGGTGATAACAAAAATATATATACTATGAAGAGAGATGAATCCTGCAAATAATGAGACAAAGAAAGTCTTTTTAAAAATAATTAATGGCATAAAAACCTCAACTGTGAAAGCAACTAAGGATTTAATAGAGGTGAGGATTCCAATGTTGCTTCTGCAAAGGCAAAGAAATACAAGATGTAGGGCTAAGTTTAGGGAACAACAAGGAGAACAATTTGGTTGGGGCACAGACTGTATGCAGGAGAATAATGTTCAGTGATTCTGGAAAGGTGGCCCAAACCAGATAGTTAAATGCCTTAAATGCCATGCTAAAAAATTATATTTTTATCTTAAGAGTCAATAAAGAGTCATTGAAGATTCTTGAGCAGAAGTCATGATCAGACTTCTGTTTTAGGAAGATATATCTGTGAACTGTGTCAAGGGAAAGGGTTCTCCCTTCTTAACCTCCCTTCATTCATTTCTGACTACCTCTTCATCAGTTTAACTATCAAGAATAAAGCAAAGTTGGTTGCAAGTTGTCTATCCCATTTATATTATAGTATGATATGATAAATATAATATAATTAACATAACATAACATGATATAATATAATATAATATGGTATGGTATAATATAGTATAATATAATTAATATAATGTAGTAAGTGAAAAGCAACTTGTTTTTGAGGTATCTAATTGACAGCTGTGTGGCAGTCCCTCATTATCATTTCTGTGGCAGCTCTAAAATAGAACAGGGGATAAGAGATAACAACAACTGGGATAGAAAAAAGAGAAAAGCAGGATATGAAAAAGACCAATTCTAGGAGGAAATCTGAAATTTCTCTTTTGAACATTGAGATCTACATTTGTTAGATTATAGGTTATGCTTCACTAGAAAAGCTCCTTTTTCATTATGTTCTCACCACAGTAGAATTTAATAAATATTGAATCTGGCAGTGTCAGGATAAAGAGCACATTTGTCAAGATCTTTATGTGACTGAGAAAAAGGACTATTCTTTATTTCTAGAGGCATGTGATGTTACTCCTTGAAGGCATTTGATAGGATCTGAGTTCAATTATACATCTTCTTTCCACCTTGGACAATATATAGACAGTATCCTACTGTCTTAAGGAATGACCCTATTAACATCAGGACAAATAGGTAAATATCGATTCGAATTTTACAAGCAGCAAAGTATGCCATGTTTTTAACAGTATCTACCTGATTAGTACAAAAGTCTTAGAGAATATACAAAAAAGGGCTTAAAAAAAGTATTCTCCAGGAAACTATAAGCACCTTGAGGCCAGGGAGTATTTTCACTATTTATCTTTAAATTTTAATTGCCTAGCATAGTAATTCGAATTCAATAAGTGCTTGTTAATTGGATTTGGATACATCTGGACCCCAAAATTCTTTTAGTTTTTCACCCCTTCCCTTATAAACTTCATTTATGACAATGACCAGAAAGGCTAGTCATGCTCAAAATAATGATGAGACCGTTAGAGGCAGGAATGTTAGTTAGAATTTTTAGTTATTAACCTTTTTCCCCCTTGAGCTGTCATTTATTTTTATGACTATTATTTTTAAATTATCCAATTTAACAGATGTTAGTTAAGCACTTACCACATATAAAGTTATATTGAAAATATATATATGTGTATGTGTGTGTGTGTGTGTGTGTGTGTGCGCGCACACACACACACACACACACACACACACACATCCTTTCTAGAGGAGCTGAACCAGTTCTCAAAAGATGGGAAGAACTTAAAAAGACAGAGGGACTATTTCTTATATGGGAGAGTCCATAAAGCCCCAAAAGAAAAGATGGATAAGAAAAGGTTGAAGAATGATATTACACAATTTTATGGGTATAATATGTGACAGAGAGGCAGTTAAATGACACATGTATACACTAAGATTGGAGTCAAGATCACCTGCGTTCAAATTTGGCCACAGACACTTACTAGCTATGTGACTCTGACAAGTCATTTAGCCTCTGTTTACCTTAATCCACTGGAGAAAGAAATGACAAACTACTCCAATATCTTTATCAAGAAAACTCAATAGACAGTATTGGATTGGTAAGGTTCGACAAGGAGTTGGACA